>NC_141155.1:61621181-62221181 GCF_053477565.2 Lygodium microphyllum
TATTTTTTCACTCAATATATGTGTCAATATCTTTTTTGCACACACCAAAATAATCGTCAATGTAAGTGCTGACACATATCAACAAACTTTTCAATGCAAATTTTTTTTGGATATTGTAATGTTTATACTAGCATATCAAGATTGAGACCAACCTATACTCTAATGGCAAGGCTTGACATTGTTAAACAATTTTGCACAACTCTGTATCTTAAATTTCATATGTATAGCCTTCATATGTTGTAGTGGTTGGCCGCCATGGTGATTTGAACAATGCCTTAGTGATTGGTATAGCCTTAAATTTCATTTATATAGCCTTTATATGTTGTAATGGTTGGTCACCATGGTGATTTGAATGATGCCCTAGTGATTTGTAGTTATAGCAATACTCTAGCATAGAAGAAGACAAAGAGGACTTTTACACTGTAGCAAACATTGCAACTATAACTATGAGGGATGCTTTGTTGAGGCTTTGTTTAAACAATGATTTTGACACCATGTTAGTATTCATAAGGATTTAACCATTACCATGAGCAATAGAAAACTATAATGAGAAAGCCATCCCCATAATGGCAAACACAATCTTTCTGCTAGAGCACACATTTACCAAAGAAAATGTATGTACTTTGTAAACTTGTTAACATGGCTAATCATTATGGCAAAAAGGGCATGCTAATCCCCAAATTCAAGATGGGTCTTATGAAGTTGGCCATAAGACTTTGGAGATGAAGAAACCAAGTCAATGGAGGCCATTGACCATATTAAGTTTCTCTTGCAAGGTAATAGCTAAGATGTTGGACTTAAGGTTAAATTCATACTCTCCAAAGTGATTCACCCAAGGCAAGATGGACTCATATTTGATAGGAAGATTCAAGAATGAACCTTGAACCTTTATCTACTACAGCTGATTTCATCCTCTTAAATAGGGACTTTGATATGGCGTACGATTGAGCTAGGTGGACCTTTATCATGGATATCCTTCAAGCTTTGGGATTTGGCCCTATCTTTATGAAGATACCTAGAAACTTATTTTCTCAAGAAACTACCTATGTCAATCTAAATATAGGACTTTCTACTCCTTTCTTACTCAAACACTGCATAAGACAAGGGTTCGATGGTGCCATTTCTCTTGCAAGCAACATTGATCCACTTCTTCAAAAGATGGACAAGAAGGTGTAGCTTGGACCTATCAAAAGGCTAGCTATAGCTAGAAATCACTCAATTCTTCGATGATGACAATACAAGTATTGTTAAAGTAGAAAAATAGTCAGTGGATTCACTCCTATAGATATACAATGAATTTAGTTAATTATCCACTTCTATTATTAGTCAAACAATAAAAGAGCTAGGCATGTTGGGTTAGGATGAGCTACCTAACTAGATGTTGTAATATGGATTTCACCTTATCAAACAAGGTTAAGTCTTTAGGTATTTGGGCTACTGAGAGCGGAGTTTTGATGCCGAGAAGTGCTTAAAAATAGCTAAAAATTACGAATATCAAGGGAAACATATTCAACGTCGAAGGCGGCGGCTCGACCTAGGACGATTTTAAGCGTCAAAGTGCTTTAAAGACGCCCGAGCGACACTTGTTGATTTTTGATAATTTTTCAGACTACCGTGCGGGTTGTCAGGAGTTACCGGCCAATGCAGGATGTCAAACTGGATGCCCAGGATTTTTCAAAGCTCGATTCGAAGTCCGGACGGGAAAATGGCCAAGGAAACGGTCAAGATGCGAAGAGGTGGACAAAACTTTGGTCAAATGGGCAAGTGACCCTTGGGAGCCCAAAACTTAATGTAGCATAAAACTTTTCATGCACAAGATGAAAAAAACGTGAGGAGGATGGAGGCGCCATCAGGCGGCCGAAAAATGCGCCCCATTGTTGATCATGCAATCTTCAGCCTGCAAACATGATGCCAAGAGGCATATTCCACGGTGGATTCCGTGAGGTTTTACGGTGGATTCCGTAAACTTAGATGACCGGGGCTCATACGCAAAGAGGATTCTTTGTGCGAGAAGTTGATGGCGACGCCTGTCCTTTTCGGGTGTTTCATTAATTTAGTGTGTACATGGGTTTTTGTGCTAAAAAGTAGAGTACTTTGTTCTTGGGGACCTCCCGGGATTCACCACGTGAGCTACCTGCGACCGATCTGCGCACCAATGGTATCAGAGCGGAGCAGAGATCAAGGGCTTCCAATCGCTACCAATCTCGGGCGAAGGCGGAGCTCCAGGAACAAACGGCCTCTACAGTCAATCTCGTCGCGAACCGTCGATACAGGCAGACTTCTGGCGATCAAGAACCCCTATTTCCACTGTCAGATCGCGAAGGACCAGGCTCTGTCGGCGGAGGACCACTCATACATTCTCTTCATCAAGTCGTTGCAAACAGAGATAAGATTTCTTCATAATCAAGTTTGTTATTACCTTAAAGCTTAATCTTAAGCTTAAGAAGCTTATAAAGCTTCAAAATCTTCAGTCGACTGGCAAGAGGAGGCCCCCGAAAATTCCGCGTGGGAAAAAAACGCCCCCCCCCCCCTTCACGAAAAAACGGCGGCCTGATTCTTCCCCATTACTCCCTTAAATCTTTAAGTTAAAGCTTAAACCACTAAGCTTCCTTCAAGTCACACAATCCTCTGCAAGTCACACTGGCCAAACAAAGTCAGTAACTCCGGGTCCTGCGCACCAGAAGTCAAGTTTCGCAAGTCGACTCTAATCAAGTTCTGCAAGTTCTGCAAGTCGGCCTAAGTCCAGCAAGTCAACAACCCTGCAAATCTGCTAAGTCTACAACTCTGCAAGTCAGACTAAATCAGAACTGACTAGTGCTTAAAACTCATAGAAGACTTGTTCGTATGCAAAAACTCTGAACTGGAAAGTTGTTCGCAGCAAGCTGTTCTACCTATCTACAAGTTCGTTGAAGTACTTTCAGCAAACGGAGACAGAAATATTTCAGAATTTCTGAAAATTGAAGAAGAAAATACCCAAAAATACATAGCCTTGTAACCCCAAATTTGAGCTACGCTCATCCCGCTAACTGATTTTGAGTGAGAAAGGTTTGTTGAGTTTTACAGGATGACTACCCCACATATGGATGATCCTATGGCTGAAGACGACCTACCCGAACCTACCATGGAACAAAAGCTGGATCTTATCATGCTACAATTGGACGAAGAGCGAAGAGCTAGGCAAGCCTTGCAAGCGCAATTGACAAAGCTACAAGGAGCGTCCACTGATAAAGAAGAACCTCAAGCTGAAGATCTAATTCGCCGTACCATCGACGCCACTCTTGAAGCACAAACCATTCGCAAGGAATCCAAGATAAGTAAACGAAGTTTCAAGTTTCGCACTTTCAATGGCATAAGAGAAGGAAAGACTGTTTTATCATTCATTAGCCAGTTTGATGACTATTTCCATGAGGAAACTTATCCCGAGAAAGATAAAATCAAGTGTGTTACTAATCATCTGATAGATAGAGCATCACTTTGGTGGACTGTAGTCCGCAAGAGCATAGAATGTCCTGCTACATGGGAAGATTTCAAGAAGAAGTTCATGCAAAATTTCCTTCCACCGCAATTTCATGAGAAGGCAATCAAGCAATGGGATTTACTTCAACAGCGCGATCGTGAGCCTATTCCACAGTATACAGAGCGTTTTTGGAATGCACTCCTACAGCTACGTATGCTTGAAGACGTACCAGAGACGACACATAAGCGGAAGTACATGTCTGGACTTCTTGGACATTACTACGCTGAGGTGAATATGTTTAAGCCTGCTACCCTTGAAGACGCCATCTCCTTAGCTCACGACACTGAAGATAAGTTACGTGGAAGAGATCGACGACCACAGCCATTCCAAGCAAACGGTAATTATGGATCTAAACAATTCAATTCCAATTTCAGAAGGTTTAATCCAGGTCGTTTTTCATCACCATCTTTCCGCAAGAATTGGCCTAAACCACCTGCATTACCATCCACTGTCAATCCAAATCCTAAGCCTATCCAACAAGCAAATCCAAATATACCCAGACTCCCAGCCATTGCAAATAATGTAACCAAAGCCAAGCCCATCGTATGCTACAAGTGTCACCAGCCAGGGCATCTCGCAGCAAATTGTCATTCAAAGAAGCTATCAGCACATATCAACTACCTTGGAGCTATGGACGAAGACGAGCATGAGGATATGCCGGATTTCACTGAAGAAGAAGATGATCCTACTACTTCCGACACTTTACCAGGTATGCCTACTTCACATTCATTGTTGACTATGAAATGTATGGTGCATGGAAAAGAAAGAACTATACTGCATGATGACGGTAGTACGCATGACTTTATTTCAGCAAAATTGGTAAAGGAATTGAAATTGCATACAGTACCTACGCACTATCGCATAAAAGCTGCATTTTTAGGCACTAGGTACAATGGCACACAAGAAGTTCAAAATTTAGAAATTCAAATTGGTCCATATATTGAAAGAAGAAATTTCTTAGTTGTCCCATTACAGTCTAGCGACATTATTCTAGGAATGCCATGGAGACACCAACATAATCCAAACATAGATTATTCCACACACACAATGAATATAAATTTTCAAGGAAAATCTATTACATTATTTGGTATGCATGCATCTCATATGTTTCCACTGCTTTCGCATACTCAAGCAAAACGTGCACTATGCAAGAACACTAAATCATATCTCATTTGGGTGAATGAATTGCACGCAAAAGAAACTCATATGCACCCTAGGCATAAGGAATTTCTTGCATATTTTAAGGATTGTTTTGCAGAAGTCCTACCACCAGGTTTACCTCCATCCCGTCCAGAAGACCATAAGATTGACCTAATACCTGGCACACAACCACCTTGCAAAGCCCCATATAGGCACAATCAAATAGAGCAAAAAGAAATCCAGAGTCAAGTAGAAGAATTACTCAATAGAGGTTTAATTCGACCTAGCAGTTCTCCATTCGGTGCACCTGTGCTCTTAGTCAGGAAAAAGAATAATACTTATCGGATGTGTATTGACTACCGAGCATTAAACAAGATTACTGTAAAGAATAGGTATCCTATACCTAGAGTTGATGACCTTATGGACAAACTGCAAGGATCTTCTATATTTAGTAAAATTGACCTTAAGTCTGGATATCATCAGGTGAGGCTAGATAGATCCGACATATTTAAGACTGCATTCAGGACACAGTTTGGCCATTACGAATTTTTAGTTATGCCATTCGGATTAACTAATGCACCTGCCACTTTCAGTAGAATGATGAACCGTATTTTTCTAAAATATCAATATTGTGTGATTGTTTTCTTTGATGATATTTTAGTGTTCAGTCAAAGTGAAAAAGAGCATTATGAGCATTTATCATTAGTTTTTCAATTACTGAAAGAAAATCAATTGTTTGCAAATCCTGACAAGAGTGAATTCTTTAAGACAGAAATAGAATATCTAGGTCATATTGTATCAAAAGAAGGAATAAAAGTTGATCCTAAGAAAATTGATGCAATATTGCATTGGCCTATTCCTAAAAATGTACATGAATTACGCTCATTCCTTGGTCTTGCTAGTTTCTATAGGAAGTTTGTACGTAATTTCTCATTACTTGCTTTACCATTGACCAAACTTCTTAAGAAAGGCATTGTTTATCAATGGACTGAAAACCAGCAGAAATCCTTTGATTTACTCAAACGTGCATTAACCAATGCCCCTGTTCTACAATTGCCTGACTTTAACAGACCATTCTTTCTAGTTGTGACTGATGCTAGCGGATCAGGAATAGGAGCCGTGCTTATGCAAGACAACCATCCAATAGCATATTCTAGTTCTAAGCTGAAACCCTCTGAGCTTAAATATTCCACTTATGACAAGGAACTCTTAGCAGTTGTACAAGCATTAAAACAATGGAAGCATTATTTAATGGGTTCAGAATTTATGATAAAGACCGACCAGCAAAGCATTAGACATCTACTTAGCCAACCCCAAATTTCTGACCGTCATATCAAATGGGCTTCATTCATTCAAAGTTTCCATCCTATCATTCAATACCAACCTGGAAAAGAAAATGTAGTTGCTGATGCATTAAGTAGAAGACCTGCAATTCATAATATTTCTATCATATCTTTTGATTCTTTAATTGCTATGAAAGACACATATCACCAGGATATTACTTTTCATTCTGATTGGCAAAAATTAGTTCAAAATAATTTCATTCATGTTGATTCATTGTCATATAATGATGGATTCATGTTCTTTGAAAAGAGACTGTGTGTTACTATTCCATTCCGATCTTTTGTTTTAAATGAAATTCATTGTCCCCCATATCAAGGTCATAGAGGTATCATTTCTACATTACGCATGTTAACTGAAGATTTTTTATTGGCCGCATATGGATGCAGATGTGTCTAATTTTGTTTCTGAATGTTTGATTTGTCAAAGAATAAAAAGACATCATGGTAAACAGTATGGATTATTAATGCCTTTATCTATTCCATCTAAACCTTGGGAACATATATCTATGGATTTCATTACTGGTTTACCAAATACTAAATCTAACCATGACATGATTTGGACAATTGTAGATAGATTTAGTAAGCAAGCATATTTCATTGCATGTAAGAAAACTTTAACAGCATCACAAGCAGCACAGATATTTTTGAAAACTGTTTTTACTAACCATGGATTGCCGAAAGTGATTATTTCAGATAGAGATTCTAGATTTTGTAATAATTTCTGGATTACACTGTTTGCAAATCTAGGCACAAAGATTGATTTCTCATCTGTATTTCATCCAGAAACAAATGGATAAACAGAAGCCACAAATAGCACTATTCTAGATCTTTTACGTGCATACACTATCTCTAAACCTCAGACATGGGATACTCATTTGCATTTATTACAGTTTGCTTACAATAATACACCGCACACATCTACAAAGAAAGCACCTTTTGAAATTATTTATGGATATAGATTATCTACACCTGTTGCATATTTGTCTAATAGAATACAAAGTGCCGATGATATTGCTGTTATGCATAACACTATTTTTGATGAGGTAAAGGATATGATTGCTAAAGCTCAACAATCATATACCAAACAAGCCAACAAGAAAAGACAAGCCATGAATTTCAAAGTTGATGATTATGTTTGGCTTAGAATAGAAAAGCGTAGACTGCAAAGTGTAGATAGACATCCAGTTGTCAAATTAGCCCCTAGATTCTACGGACCATTTAGAATCATTCATAAGATTAATGACAATGCATTCAAGTTAGAACTACCATCTCATTGGAAAATTCATAATACATTTCATATTAGTTTATTGAGACCATTTAGAGGACAATTACCTATCCACCCTGTCTATGAAAACCCACCTTTACTAGAAGAAGAGACTGAAATACTTGAACCAGAAGCCATTATAGACACTGACTACATGACCACTAGAATTGGCCGAAGGTATTCTAGATATCTAGTGAAATTTAAGAACCATCCTGTAGAGGAAGCACAATGGATGCACGCTAGAGACCTAAATGCTTTCCCCACTCTGTTAGCTCCACATTGAGCTAATAGCAATTGAGGTCAATTGCTATCCCACCCCGAGGGTATGATGCCAAGAGGCATATTCCACGGTGGTTTCCGTGAGGTTTTACGGTGGATTCTGTAAACTTAGATGACCGGGGCTCATACGCAAAGAGGATTCTTTGTGCGAGAAGTTGATGGGGACGCCTGTCCTTTTCGGGCGTTTCATTAATTTAGTGTGTACATGGGTTTTTGTGCTAAAAAGTAGAGTACTTTGTTCTTGGGGACCTCCCGGGATTCACCACGTGAGCTATCTGCGACCGATCTGCGCACCAAAACAACCCCCCCCCCCCATGATCATGGGCATTCATTCCCCTCTGGATGCTGACTCTATCGCCGTGCTTCGCTTGTCAAATGGTGGCCTCAATGGAGATCTCTGATTTCAGTCTTTCTCTCTCCTCCCTCTCTCTCTCTCTTAAGGAGTTGTTCTTGTGTGGAAGAAGACAATGAAGAATGATGGAGGAAAGCTTGTCCAGATGAGACCGGATTGCTTCCGGGTGGATGAAGACATGAAGAGTGCTGATTTTGAAGATGTTGGACATTGAATGAGGGCCGACACGCAGTCCCATAGCAAAACCGAGATCCCGAGACACAAAACCTAAGCGGTAATTCAATTTTTATGAAGAAAAAATGAGTTTTTATGCTATTTGGTTGATGAAATATTGTTCCCATGGGCTAATTGTGCATTATGTTGTTGTTTGCTATGAGTTTGATCAGTTTATGCTCAGAAAATCAGAAAATCATAAGTATTATGGCTGAAATTAATGGTATAAAACCCGTAAAATACGCGTTTAAGAGGCAAAATGGGGTTTTTTGCAAAATAAAGGGGAAACATGAGATATAACATAAATAAAACATGAAATTTTGCTATCAAGAAACCTAAGGGCCACAGCTCACAATCAATCTCAATTTCTAGTCATTTTTTATTGAAAATAATAGAGGAAAAATACCAAAAAATGGTGGAAAATGGGTTTTAAATGGGAGAAAATTAGGAAATGATAAAAGGAAAATTCCAAAAAATTACGTAAGTGTTTGTGCAATGTATAATGAAGATAAAGCATGAGGTTAGCCTCGAATTACCCTCGTTTCTATGTTTTTGTTCGTGTTTATTGCTTTCTCTACAAAGAAATACACATAAAATGACTCTTACACCTATCAACGATTACAAAACATTAAACGGTAGGGTGAGAGGGGAGTTTGAGCATCAAAGTACAATCTTAAATCTAATTTATGTGTTGCATCATGGCTATAGGACCGTGTTTTAAAATAAAGGAAAAGGCAGCATGAGCGTAAGGCTCGGTGTCTCTCCTCGTTTCAATACATAAACATTAGCATGGAAATCATGAAAAGATTGGTTTCGCACGATGCACAATGCTGATTTTCTCTTGTTTGTGCACTAAACCATTCACATTATGCACTATGCATGGTTCATGGTATCGAAGGAAAATCTCCTGGACGGCATAGCAATTGCTTTCTTAGGAATTTGACCCACGATTGAGAGTGTGAGGTTATCCCTTGCCGTAGGGTAGAGGGTCGGTTTCCTAAGGGACTGTGAAGTGAGGAAGCATGGTATATCTCCTGGAAATACGAGAAATATAAAAGAGAGGAGTTTGTGTTCGTTTGTGTTATATGTTTAGCAGCGCATCAAAGGGCCAATCCCTAAGATGTAGGAGAGCTGCAGTGGGGCTCCGACTATTAGTCGGTGGAGTGCCTCCTATATGCGTGTGATCGTGGCATTGCCAATGTATAAGGGTTCTCCCTCTGAGGAGTTTTAGGGAAATGTTGGACTATAAACTATAAACGCAAGAATTAAGCTTTAGGGCGGTTTGTCCTTTAGCATTAGATTGACGCTCCTGGTCCGCGAGGCCGTGAGGGTGTTTGTGTGTCATGAGCATGAGGTCCGGCTAGTGCTATAGCCAGTGCCGGCCCATTTCAGGTCCCATCAGCTACCCCATGGGGGTTGGGATTATCATGAGTTAAAGAGTAGTAGCTATCCATCTATGTGATTATTCAAACAAAGATAGAGCTACTTGTGTTGGGTTGGGATTATCCACCTAACTAAATCTTGCAATATGGAACTCGCCTTATCAAGCACATCAAGCAAGGTCAAGTCTTTAGGTATTTGGGCTACCCCATGTGAGTTGGGATTACCTTAAGCCAAAAATTTAGCTGGTTTTATACTCACATATAAAAGAAACTGTGCAGAAGTGAAGGTCCTTCCCAATTACTTTGACTAGGAGCATGCTCATCATGAAGAATATACTTTCGGCTACTACTGTATATGTCAGCATTGTGTTGCATTTTAGTAAAAGTGTGTGGGAGCAAGTAGAGAAACTCTTTTGTGATTTTTTGTGGCGAATTGAAGGTGGAAAAGGGTGGGACTCCATCCCATGGGATATAGTGACCATGGACAAGGCTAAAGGTGGTCTAAGATTGGCAAAGACAACAAATAGAGCCAAATCTCTCTATCTTGTCCTACTTTTAAGAATATGACAAGGTTAGCCATGGATGACCATCATTAAAGAATTGATTACTAGAGTGCATCTCAAAGGAGAAGTGTGGCTAGAAGTAAGATGGGAAGATGTGCTCTACAATAATTGGCTCTCCCTAGTCATCCCCTAATTATAGGTAGCACATACTCTTGTAAGAACTCTTAGAGATCTCCAATGGGAAGGTGATTTGCCCAAGAAAGGAAATTCTTCATTACTTCTCAAAGACATGAATCTCCCCTTCACACATTACCCTCTCCTACCTCCACCCGGCCCCCCCTTCAAAAGAGCTCGAAGAAGTCATTTCCACCCAAGTGTGAGCACATGGAAAAAGTGGTTGAAGTGTGTGTGGAGATCCGCAAGCTCAGCAGAGCTCAACTTACTACTTTGGAGGTGATCAGTAGTAGCTTATAAACTTCCTACATGGAACAATTACAAGGTTGAGGAAAGTCCAACCCACCTTTTCTGGGATTGTTGTAAGGTTATTGGCCATTGTGGAGACGAGTCAAGTAGTGGTTAAAGGATGTGAATTTGAATAGTGAACTTGATCTTAGTTACTCTTTTTGGGATCAAGGGCTCCTCTTTTTGGGATCGTTTTAAGGTATGGCAATTATGGACACAAGTAAAGCAATGATTAAAGGATGCAATTTTGAATATTGATATTGACCTTAGAGTTACTCTTTTGGGAGATTAAGGGCTCCTTGACAGAGAAACCATGAAAGTAGTGCACTACATGAGAGCCCTAACAATCAGCTTTATTTCGGAATTTAGGAATACTATGGTCTTTCAGGGTAGGAAAACTTTTGAACTCAAAAACTTTGCCCCTAGGCTCAAAGATGAACTCTATGTCATTCTCAAAAGGATAAAGGATAAGGCCATGTTGTTAAGGTGATGTATGAGAAGCTTTCTAAAGGTTAGCCAGAAGGGCAAATGCATGAGGCATTTTGATGTGATTATCACTTAATTTAGTCAATTACATATCGAGCGCATTAATATAAGGGACCCTTTAATCAAGGGCTGCCCTGCAAGCAACGAGAGGCTGATCAAGTCCGTCCAAACGGCTCGCATTAGAGTTATCCGAGACGGATAGTTTAGGCGGCCACTACGGTACAACGACATTATTATACCATCTCATGCATTAGGAAAAGCGGGCAATTCGTTAATTAGCTGCCGGCAATTCGTGTCTTGCCTAATTGCAGTTATACTGACAGTATGAAATATTCCGATACGATATCAATGCATGGAGGTGATGCCATTATAATTCAGCTCAGAAAGAGAGTCTGCTCACAGAGAGAGAGAGAGAGGAAGAGAGAGAGAGTCCTGCATATCACTGCCTGACAGGGTGACTATCGTTGCAGGAATGGCTCCCCGCATACTCAGCTTAATCTTCTGCTGCTTCTTTCTCGTTATCATGGCTAGCCATTCTATCGTTCGAGGAGTGCATGCAGACGTGCCGTGCCCCGACTCATGCAGTCAGTACGTGTGTGCCGGGGAGGAGGCCTTTTGCCAATGCGGCGGCGACACAGACGATTGCCAAAGCTCGTGCGTCTGCGTCGTCCCAGGTCGGCGCGCTGCCACCACCCCCCAGCTCCTTCCCATACTCGACTAAACTTGCCGCCATCCCCTAACCCTATCCTCCTGCCCTCTCTCAAGCTTCATTGCCTCAGCAGCCTTGTTCATCTCCCATAGGCAATAATATACAACCACCTTCCACCTAATATTCCATCCATTCACATTCATCCAACTATTTCCCAATGTTTATCACAACAAATTCCGAGATTTTTAAGGTTCTTTAAGATTTTGCTTTCTCATTTTGAAGAATTTCACTAACCACTCTACATCATTCATCCATGCATACCTTATATTTCATAGTTACTACCTTATGAATGAGTCAACGGTAGTGTATCCACTAGTGTTTACACTCACATGCCTAGGATGGCATCATCTCTCTTGTCATGCATAGATTCATACACATGCAAAGTTATATTTTAGCTTGACAAAGACACTCTATTGCAAGTAAGATTCCTCACCACGAACCAATAATTTGAATCCCATTTACACCACAAAGGAGAAGAGGCATTAATAGGGACAACCTCAAAATACTTTAAACTTAGACATGTGTTGTTTAAGCCACATTCACTATCAATTTTGTCAAAATTTTCAAACAATTCATGCCGATTAAGCTATGTTTTTTGTTGTAGGAGCTTTGTCACTTATATGAAATATTATGTTGAGCAATTTAATTAACAAGTATAGCAACATTTACAAGCTACATGTCATTAGTTATGCCACATACATGGTGTACATGGCTTATGTGGCACCTTGTAATTAAAAAACTATACTGACTATATTTCTCCTTGCTAGCTACTATGATATATTATTTTAGGAAAAAGAGAGAGAGGATATATGAGAAGAAGAAGGAAAGCTCCATTTGTGTGTGGTTGCACCACGAGAGGGAGAACAACCATTGATATCCAAGAAAACTCCTCATACTTGACATGTTTTGATTATTGTTACTAATTCAGCAAAGATACTTTAATCCTAGCTCCATTGAAGTATTGACAAGTTTGCAATCCATTGAACTACATTGAAGTATTGACAAGTTTGCAATCCATTCAACTACAAAAGGTCAATACACCTATCCTCTCGTATGAGCTTAATGCTCAAATAATAATGCAACGAGCACAAATCAAACATAACAAGTGTATGCTATAATTTATCCTTAAATGTTGTCCCACTCTTAATATGCATATTATGAGCAATAAATCATCAACATAAAGCACCACAAGAAATAAATTACCATTATCTATCTTGACATAGAGGGAAAATTCAATGGTACTATTCACTTAAGTGGTTTAGTATGCATAAACACTATACATCACGTGCGTTCAAGGCCTATTTAGAAAATACCTTATCCATGAATTTTTCATGCATAAATACATCACTTTTATCCACAAATTTGTAACTCTTTCTGAAATCTTAAACATCGCTCTTTTTTGTAGTTATATTTCTATAAGTTTTGTTAAATGGAAATTTTCCTTCTTTTGAACTCACATGATGCAACATTTGCCTATAAATAGTGTCTTTCTTGTTGAATTGTTATTCTTTCATTAGCAATACTTTGCTTTTCTTTTTTGCGACAACCTTTCACTACAAAAAAGAGGGGGACTTAGGGACACCAATGAAAATTTGTGTGATGCCCATGTGCTATTAATGCAACATGGCAAAAAAATAGAATTTTTGCATCACATAAGTAATGCATTTTTGGCATCATATAAGCGACATTATAAGTAATGTGTTTGCAAACTATAGTCTATCGCTTAAGCAATGACATCACTTAGGCGATGCCTACAAATCTAAAAAGAATATTTGGAATGTCATGTGAGAGCTCATTTTTGCTCCCGTGAATAAAAGAGAATGAAGGGCAAAGAAGGAGCATGTTTTGATCATTAATAGAGCATTATTAATACTACATTAGGGAATATTTTTCCTCTAAGGTAAGCTTTTTGACATTATCCTTTCAATTTTACACCATCAATGTTTTAAGTGCGACTTGACTAGAAATCAAAATCTGAATTGTGTCTTGACTCAAATGACTTGTGTGTCTTGAATGTTTTAATTGTGCCTTGACTCAAATGACTAGACATCTCAATCTAAAATTTCTTTGGCAAATCAATGTTGTGTCTTGATTATTGGATGCATTATGGTAGTGGCTATTTAGTATATGCAACTATAGACTTATAGCAGTTTGTAGACACAACAAAAAATAGCACCAAAATTGAAAATTGTAGCCATCTAATACCATGTGAGAATATCCATATGAAAAAAAGCAAGAAATCTCAAAGCATAAATGCTAACACTATGCGCAATGAAAGAAGAACATAAGAACTCAAAAGGACTAATGGTGATTGGGCAATGGAGTCCATAACTCAAAGCATGAGAATGATCGCTACAAACCACACAAGTAATAGCCCATGTGATGAGTAATAATGCCTTTCGTCTCCCTCTCTCTAAGTAATGTGATCTAATACTAAAGAGAGCCAAGGAAGAGACATTCATTTACAAGCCTTGAGAGAGCCACCCTACATAAGAGACTAGTTGGTTAGATTGCCCAATTAACACTCAAAATTACCATAACTATGGCTCACAAAGGCCCCTAGAGCAAAGCAAATAAAGTGCCCTAATACCCATAAGATGTACACAACTAATACATTATGCACACCAACAAGTAAGTGGAGGGGCCCATGGTGATGGTTGCTCATGGAAAATGATGTGTTGACCATAGTATGGTTGTAAAAGACATAGTGGTTATGGCATTTTATGAATCAGAGGTTAACTGAGAAGGTTGATTATGTCTCTACCACACTATCATATTAAGTCTCAAAGCTCACTATCTACTAAGTCAAAAGGGTGTAACAAACCTAATAGCTTCATTTAGGCAATGCAAATTCCTTCTATGAAAGCATCTATCTCTTGTCTCAAAGTTGACCAAAGAAAGTCTTAACTACTTTCTTGATAGCATCATTGCATCAATGCTCTCGGAAACTTCCATGATTAGAGATTCATCCACTCCCATATCAACTGTGTATCATCCTTAAAGCTTACACCAATGATCAATAGATCAAGTTTACAAAAGTAGCCAACCAACATATGCAAAAGCCCTCAACACAAGTCCATGATTGAAGCTTGCAAGATCATGAACACAAAGGCTTTGACAAACTATAACCAACTGCATAACAACTACTTGTGTCATAATGCCCATTGCTCTATCCTATGGCCATCCCAAAATCCATATTTTGTGCAAGCATGCAATTGCCAACTACACCAAATGGAAGAAATATCCTCAAGTGCATTTGAAAAAGCATTGCAATGGTCCATGAGTGAAAATACCTCATATGACAAAAGTGTCACATCACATCCACATAATAGTGCCTTGCATCTCTTATTTGTTCTTTAAGAACCAAAGAGGAAACCATGCATGAATCCACATGCCACATTCCAATGCTTTCACAAACAGTATTCTCCAATAGATGCCTCAATCACCCAGAATGACTACTTTACAAGACTTATGCCCATATCCATGACTGCTTCTTAAGACTTATGCCCATAGCCATCCCTAGAGATCCATATTGCTTTGCAATACTTACGATTATGGCCTTCCCAAGAGATCCACACTGGTGACACATCTTAAGCATAAGAGCATTCCATTCAAGGTAAAAAACATGCATTTAGTGCCTTGCACTTTGCATCCCAAAGAAATACACTAACTTATGACACAAATGACCTAAAGCAACATGTGCACTATTGTTGCCATAAATTTGTCTACGAGTGTAATCCAAATCACAGTTGTCCAAAAAGTATGATACTCAGTGCCATGGCAAGCATCCATTCACAATTGCATAACAACGCACATAGTGTCTAGAACACTAATCATGGAAAGTTCCAAAGTAGTTATATTGTCAACATACAATACCTAGGGTAAACATAAATTACACTAAGAACCATCGGATATCTAAGCGTATCTAACCAAGAGTGTAAGTGCTACCCCCTCTTGAGCATCAGGAAATGCTCCAGATATGTGCTCTACTAAGCCTAATGGAGCTACAATTAAGGTTGGCTCCAACTAAAATTCCTCAAGTCACCTTCTTCCACATCCACTTCACATCCAATGGTGCATAGCTTTTAAACTTCACGATACAATGATGGGAAACATTGACTTTAACCTTATTGTGATCTTTAGTATTTTCCCTAGGCATTAGGTTATTCATAAACTAGTGGCCACAAATATGAAGGCACATGACTTACCACTATTGCATTTGCATTAGCCACACCCATGCTTGGGTTGTTAGGACTAACCCCTAAACTTCTCATTCCATTATTACACTACGGGGCCTCCGACATGTCCATATAAGCCTTATTGCAACCTTGATTGCATGCCAATATTTCAATATGTATATTGAATTATTGGTTGTGGACTCCTACATGTCCTAGAGATAGCTAGAGCTAAATATGCTATCCATTCACTAAGACATGTTACCTCACAACACATGTTGCTAAATATGTTATCCCTTCATCAATCATTTCACCTTAAACACTACTCCAAGTGTACTTTTCCTACATGAGAACATATTATGCATGATTAAAATCTCACATTTTTCTATCTTCAAGCATATCATTTCTATGCCTAGGGACCTAGGCCGAGCGAGGTTACTATTGGCCTTGAAGGGCCTATTGCAAGTTGTTAGCACCCCGATGGAGGAAATACAAGAGGATATTTCGGAGTATGAGTAGCTCCTTGATAAGGAGTTGGAGGTGACTATCCATAGAACACAAGATACATTGAGGCTTGTATACCTAGATCAGGGATCTTCACGAGATCCACATGCAGGACTATGAGCACACAAGGTTTAATCTCAATTTATGTAAAGAATATACTATTTGTATGTATGTGTATAAAAGCATATCATTTCCTAAATCTTAACTTGTGGATCTAATAGGACTTATATTCTGGAGTCACACAACACGATATAGCAGGATCCTCCTTTATGCAATGTCACACACAACAGGACCTTCCTACACATTAGAACTTTATCTATAACTATAAATGTATAATGTTCTAAAAAATGTTTTTCTAATTATCTTTTTATTTATCCATGTGCATAGTGAGCCTCTCCAATAATGACAATAAACCTCAATGATTGCATCTATATCTATGACCCCAACACCCTCTTCATCGACTCCCCACACATTTGACACAACCTCACGAGGGACCTTTGCTAAGGTCTAGGCACCATTTCATAACTATATTGGCTCATATGGAGTCACATGTGACATCAATGCAGATGGAGTACATGTTGTACCGCCTCAAAGGCAAATGTATCTTGGTCGAAGGATCTAAATCAAAGTCTGAGGAAGGGGATGGCTCGACGAAGGAGTCCATATCCTACTTCTTCTTCTCCTTCTTCTTCCTTGAAGCTTCTAACTCTTTGCAATCTTTGCATGCTCAACAAGTATCAAGGACATATGTAGGAAACTTATAGGTGGTGATCACATTTGAGCTTGCAAAGCATTGGCCACTCCATCAAACTCTATAGGGACCATTTAGAGTGCATTCCCAACAAGATGACCCTCTAAAAGCATAGACTACATATGCGTTGAAGCTCATCCTATACCTATGTGACACAAAGTGAGAATCACTTATGGTGCTCTCTTTTGACTCGAACTATGGTCGTAGGAGCCTCGTGCAACATTTTAAGCTACACCAATATCACAAAAGATGTCCTACAAAAGGTGGCTGCCACAATAGGACTTCTTTAAAAGCACAGTGAAGAAGAGCAAAACAAGCACAAGCGTCATCTGAATCCCATGTGAGCATAGCTTATTCATGGTTGATCTTGTCAAAATCATCTCGAAGAGGAATAGGATGCTAAGGATGCTTAATAGCTTCAAAAACAACATATCGCAATTGCTTTTTCACAAACTATGCTTTTGTAATAGCACTCCATGTTAAATAGTTGGGGCCATGAAATTTTTCATCACTAGAAGTTCAAGGTGGAGCCATCTGGAGAGGATAGGAAGAGAAGATAGAGGAAAGAATAGAGCTAGAGAGAGAGTACACCCAAATCAATAGCACAGACTACACGACACATATTGTGCACAAGCTAATCACAAAAATACAATGTTGAAATCACCAAAATCTATAAGAAACCAGCCAAAAGATATTGCCTAGCACTGTAACAACAACAAATGCTAAAAATGCAGGTGTATTGACGCAAAGACATCAGTCACCAGCAATTCAATAGTCTCTAGGGGTAGCAGGAGGGTAACAAACTATAAACATAGATGCAAAAGGTCAAAACATAGATTGGCACTACATTTAATGTAGTAAACACAGATTGAGAAGGCAACAAATAACACAATTTCCAAAAAGAAGCAGTTGCCTAATCAAAAAATGAAGAGTAAGACCTAATATCAGTAGAAAAGTGCAACAAGACTATAGATCCTAAAATATGATACCATGTTAGAACTGGATGCAACAATGGAAGCATGAATGAATGCTAAACATAATAAAAAAGAGAGAAAGAACAAACACAGAAGAAGCATTGCATAGAAGAGAACTTAGAGATATGCTCAAGAAATGTAATCCATATACCTAATGAGTCACTAGAGCTACATGGGCATTGGAACTAGCTCCCTTTCTCCAACATAACCTCTAGGTGATGAATGACTGAGACTAAGGAGGAAGCCCAGAATATATAGGCAACATAAATGCCAGGTTGACCATCATCTAGGCCATAATGAGATATTCATCCACTCCCATATCAACTATGTATCATCCTTAAAGCTTACACCAATGATCAGTAGATCAAGTGTATAAAACAACCAACCAACATATGCAAAAGCCCTCAATAAAAGTCCATGATTGAAGCTTGCAAGATCATGAACACAAAGGCTTTGACAAACTATAACCAATTGTATAGTGATAGTTCATGTCATAATGCCCGTTGCTCTATCATGTGGCCATCCCAAAGCCATGATTTATGGAAATATATAGTTGCCAACAAGCTTATAAAAAATAACAAGAGCCACAGCTTGGTGCATGATTCCTAGAACTATTCCTGTGAGCACATCCTCTCCAAACCTATTTCAAAAGACAAAATCAAGTCTATGGGGGATTGAACCTTGACTAGCCATACACGACAAGCTAAACACAAGACTCCTTGCCCAACCCACCGATTATTAGTAAGGTTCAAAAAAGCTTGATGAGAAATTTTAAATCAAGGGAGTTCATGCTTACTACCAATGGATTCAAGTACTCATTCTTATCAATAGATCAAAATGCTCACTATCATTCCTACAATTCAGTAGAACCCTCCTAAAATCTAAAGTGGCAGTTCTCGTTCCAGGTGCATTCTTGATACAATACCTTGGACTTTAGGGTTCAATCAAGCTTGAAAAGAGATTTATGATCATTTTGATCTCTTCATTGTCCTTCAATTCTTCTTGAAGAACCTCAGTTTTTCAACTCTATGTCAACTTTGAGAGTGGATGGCAAATCAATCAATGGTTGAGACTCTACTAACTAATAAAGGCTTGATGTCCAACTCTAATGCAAGATCCTCCATCTCATCATCCATTGCTGTTGGGGGTAAAGGCGCCTCCGCCGTGCCGCCCCGTGTATTACTACACTGACAGTACCCGCCACTGCACACTGCAGGTGGCGGGCGCCCGTCACGTCACTTTATTCTTTATTCTTTTAGTGACAGTTTGAATAAAGGAAGGCCCGGTCACACATTGTGACTGTTGGAGTTCCCATTTCTTGTCTCTCTCTTTCTTGCTCTTGCTCTCCCGCCATAGCTCGCGTGCAAGCTTCGATCCTTCTCACCTTTCAACTGGTATCAGAGCTTGGCATTCTCTTGCTCGAGCTCGACTCGGTGCTTCCCGACCTTCGCATCGACTCGCTTCACGCATTGGATCTCCATCCCGGCAGCCATATCCGATCTCCCCGAGCTCCCGTCACTCCCCGGCTTCCCGAGGAGCTTCCCAGCCTATTGAGGCACCTTCAAGGCATTGATACTGAGGTATTTGATCATTCTTTCGGGGTTTTATTTCAGTCTACAGGTTGCAAACAGCAAGGGTAGCCATGGCTTCAAACCCTTGAAGCTTATTCCCCTCATATTGTGCCTTACACCTATCAAGGCTCAAAGAGGCTTGTCATAGGCCTTTGATAGGCCCTTCTTGAGCCCCCCATTACCCCCTTTTCAGCCCATGTGGAGCAGCAGCAAGTTCAGCACCAACAGGGCAGATTGCATCATTTTTTTCCAGGCTGTGAGCACTCATCTACTTCAGCTCCACACTTGGCCATTTCTTCTTGCTCTCTACCTTGATCAAGAGGGCTATAGACTTCATGTTTGATGTCATTCAAGCTTTGGGCATTGGTCTTGATCATTCGGGGCTGATTTCTTCAGATTTGGGACTGTCATAAACTGTCATAACAGGCTGAAAACAGGGCAGCACCATTGGCATTAGCATTTGTTGCTTATACTCCATTTCGGTTGTGCTATTTGATGCCCGTATGTGGTCTACATGATGCCTAGTGCCTTGGGAATGTATGCACATGATTATGCCATGATTTTGGCTTGAAATATTGGCTGATTTGGGACTGTTATACAGTGCTGGAAATAGGGCAGCCACACTTGGCATTGGCATTTGATGCTTATACTCTACTCCGGTTACCTTATTTGATGCCCGTATGCGGTCTACTTCCTACCCGGATGTATTGGGGATGTATGCATTTGGTTTGACCATGATTTTGGCTTGAATTTGGGGCTGAAATCTACTGTTTAGAACAGTAAATACATGCTGGAATAATAGTGGGCTGAAGGTACTTTACATGCTTTGGCACTTACCTACCGATACCGGATGTATGCTTTGAGCTTTGGCATGATGTCTCTGACATTTGGGGACGACTTGGAGCATATGTATGAGATTATGGGATACTTTTGAGCTTCGCATTAGCTCCGTCTTCACTGGCATTTGGACCAACTTGGCATGCTCGTGGATCGCCTATGCCTCATGTCTCTGCTTGACAATTAGGCTTTTGCATTACATGCTTTGGTTCGTGACATATGCTATTTGGTTCGTGTATGCCATACCGATATTTGGATCTTGGATTTGGATGTATTTGAGCATTCCCGGCTTACTTGATCACTAATCTTGGTTGCTATTTGGATGTCATTGAGTTGATCGAGAGCTTATTTGGGCTTATGTATTGCTTCATAGTTAATACGACCGGTGCTTCATGTATGTCATGCTCTCTTGGATGCGCTTGATGCATTGACAGGGTCACTTATCACTGGTGCTTTCTCTTGGTTGTTTGAGCTTCTGAGCTCGCTTTGTACGCCTTTTGTGCCAGTGGGAGCATTTTACATGCTTGCTTGACCTTTGACAGTTGCATGTTATTGGAGCACTTACATGTATTTGGAGCAGTTTATGTCTTGAGCAGCTACATACGCATTGAGACTTTGGGATCATACTCCGATCTTTATGGATATGCATTGATGTACTCTTGGTTCACAGGATGCTTATGAGCTGAGTCTCATATTTGGATCTTTCTCTTTGAGCAGACACCTATTTGTGTCAGGTTTTGGCAGTTACAGGAACACTTTGCCCAGAGTGTCTGGGGGTGTGCCTTTCACTGGCAGATGTTATTTTGACATGCTTCGGTGTTGAGCTCATGTTCTTTTCACTATCATTGGCCTTGCTTATATCCGTTTCATGCCGGCTTTGGACCTAGCATTGTTTGCTTGACATTGGATCCTATTTTGGGACAGTTTGCTCTCTAGACTGCATACCTGCAATTTATTACAGCAAGCAGTTATTGGTGGACTGAGGTGTACTTTTCATGCTGAAATATCCTAATTTGGTGTACCGCACCTAGTACTAAGTGGGTAGCAACTTTTGGCACACTTTGCTCGCCCTTTGGACCCCGTTTTGGTCATTTTTGGGCAGTTTCTGCAGTAAAACAGCAAGCAGTTTTGGACTGTTTGGGCATTTCCAGCCTGCATAATGGCATCATCTTCGCATGATAGTGCCATCTTTAACATTACAAAGTTGGATGGTACCAACTACTCTTACTGGAAGAGTCAAATATGGCAGGTTTTGGTGCAGAAATCTCAGATTAAGCCACTTCGGTTGAGTGGGGAGCAGCCTGAAACTATGGACAATGACGACTGGCTTGAACTTGATGAGCTATGCAAGTCCACGATTGTATTGTCTCTCACTGAACAGGTACATTATAATGTATTTGAGGAAGCACAGAGTGCATGGGATCTATGGAATAAGATCAAGAATCTTTATGATAAGAAAAGTCCGGCGAGTCAGATGTACTGGTTGAAGCAGCTTATGGATCTGCGCATGAAGGATAATGCGACTATGTCTGCTCACTTGAGCCAGTTCCATGCTATACTGAAGAACCTGACTTCGCAGGATATCACCTTTGGAGAGGAAGTACCTCCTCTTTTCTTGCTTGGGACTCTGAATGAGTCATGGGATGTTTTTCGTACTGCTCTTTGTGCCTCTAGTGCTACTCTAAAATTGGCAGATGTTGAGAGTGCTCTTCTTCAGGAAGAGGTGAATCGCAAAAACTTGGATGCCTCTCGTGGTAGTCATGCTTTGACAGTTAGAGGCAGGAATGACATGAATGATCGTGGTAATAACTGTGGTCGTGACTCACAGAAGGGTCGGCGGTCTAAATCTCGTGGCAAGTCGCGTAGTAAGTCGCGTGGGCGCAATGCAAATGTCACTTGTCATCATTGTGGGAAAAAGGGCCATATTAGACCACAGTGTCATGCGTTGCGCAATGAGAAGCACAAGGATAAGGGGAAAGATAAACTGCAGGAGAAGTCCTCTGATCGCAGCATAGTACCTGCGAAGTCCAGCGTCAAGATTGAGGAAATTAATGTCACGCAGACTGAGGAGTCCGATGGTGGTGATGAGTTTATACTTGCAGCTAGTTCTTCTAATGCTTCACACTTGACTGAGACATCTAGTATGTATGCACAGTCCAGGTTATTGGATTCAGGTGCGTCCTTCCATGTGACGCCTTACCGTGAGTGGTTCCACTCTTACCGCACTATATCTGGTTCAGTCAGACTTGGAGACGACAGGTCTCTTGACATTGTGGGCATGGGTGCTATTCAGTTGCAGTTTTCCACTGGCAGTTCATTTTTGCTTAGGGATGTACGTCATGTACCTGCGCTTACGCGCAGTCTTATGTCTGCAGGACAGCTGGATGATGCAGGATTTCATGTATGTTTTGGGGATTCTGCCTAGAAGATTACTCGTGGCAGACTTGTGCTTGCTAGAGGCGCCAAGGCTGGTGGCCTCTATCCTCTTGTTGTATCTGGGTCCTCAGTTGACCATGTTTTGGCAGTGGGTTCTATCCCACATGTATCACTTTGGCATGCTCGTTTAGGGCACATATCTTTGAAGGGAATGAAAATGTTATCTGGTTTGCAGTATCTTTCGCCTTTGGACTATGCACGTTTTGACTCGTGTGATCATTGTCTTTATGGTAAGCAGAATAGGTCTACGCATAAGAAATCGGGTAGGCCACGCATGAGTGAGCCCTTGGCATTGGTGCATTTCAATGTTTGTGGGCCTATGCCTTGCATGTCTATGGGTGGCGCGAAGTACTTTGTTACCTTCATTGATGATTTTTCTAGGAAAGTGTGGGCTTATCCCATAAAGCAAAAGTCCGATGTCTTGGCAGTCTTTCAGCGTTGGCTTGCTCTTGTTGAGAACCAGACTGGGTATAGGCTGAAATGCCTTAGGGCAGATAATGGGGGAGAATATGTCTCGCATGCTTTTGAGCAGTTTTGTGATGACAGGGGTATTAAGCGTCAGTTGACCGCCCCTTACACCCCACCCTAGAATGGTTTGGTTGAGCGTATGAACAGGACTATTCAGGAGCGTGTGCGCTCTATGCTTAGCCATGCATGCCTACCCCAGAGTTTTTGGGCTGAGGCAGTCAGTACGGTAGTGCATGTCATAAACCGATCACCTTCCAGTGGATTGGATTTCCAGGTTGCAGAGGAAGTTTGGGCTGGTAAGCCACCCTCTTATGCGCATCTCCGTGTCTTTGGATGTGAGGCATTCTGCCATGTGCCCAAGGACAAGAGGAGCAAATTGGATCCAAAGAGCATTAAATGCATATTCCTTGGCTATGGTGAGTCAGGAGAGATGGGCTATCGCTTATGGGATCCGCACGCGCGGAAAATAGTCCGCAGCCATGATGTCGTCTTCCATGAAGACAAGATGCACAGGCAGCCTGAGAAGGTGGTTGAGATCCGCAGAGTGATCTTTCAGGAGGAGCCTAGAGCTCCAGCACAGCTAGTAGTACAGCCTGCAGCAGTTCCTCCACAGGGCCAGGGTGTTGGACAGGCAGTTAGACAGGCAGTAGAGCCTGCGGTGAGACGATCTGCTAGAGATAGACGCCCACCTGACATATTTCAGCCCTCTATGCATTATGTTTTGGTTACAGATGCAGGAGAGCCTTTCACTTATGATGAGGCTATGCGTAGGGGTGACAGTCACTCCTGGGAGAGGGCTATGCAGTCTGAGATAGACTCCCTGCATAAGAATGAGACTTGGGATTTGGTTGCCTTGCCTAAGGGCAAGAAGGCTTTGCCATGCAAGTGGGTGTACAAGCTGAAAAGTACCCTTGGACACCCCAAGCCGGCATACAAGGCTAGATTGGTAGCAAAGGGTTTTAAGCAGGAACATGGTGTGGACTTTGATGAGGTCTTCTCTCCTGTGGTTAAGATGACCACCCTGCGCTTAGTCTTGGCTTTGGTTGCACAGCTTGACTTAGATCTATATCAGATGGATGTCAAGACGGCTTTTCTACATGGGGACTTGCATGATGAGATCTATATGGATCAGCCTAAGGGCTTTGCAGAACCTGGCAGGGAGCACCTAGTGTGTAAGTTGAAGAAGAGCTTGTATGGCTTGAAGCAGGCACCTAGGGAATGGTATCATAAGTTTGATGCCTTTATGCAGTCACAGGGCTACAGCAGGAGTGCTATGGATCCGTGTCTTTACACGAAGAAAGGCCATGATGGCAGTTTGCTTATCTTGGTACTCTATGTTGATGATATGCTGATAGCAGGGAAAGCTCATGATGGGCTAGATGCTCTTAAATCTCAGCTGAAGAAGAGCTTTGAGATGAAGGATTTGGGACAGGCCTCACATATACTTGGGATGCGCATTAAGCGCGATAGGCATCAGGGGCTTTTGTATCTCTCACAGCGGGAGTACATTCATAAACTCCTTGAGCGCTTCCGCATGCAGGACGTAAAGCCTATTGGCTGTCCATTACCTTCTTATGTGAAGGTATCACAGGCCGATTGTCTGCAGACAGATGAGCAGAGGGCCGAGATGGCCAAGATCCCTTATGCTTCAGCCGTGGGCAGTTTGATGTATGCCATGATAGCCACTCGTCCAGATATTGCGCATGCAGTTGGTGTTGTGGCACGCTATATGGCTACACCTGGCAGCAGGCATTGGGATGCCGTGAAGGGTATCATGAGGTACCTGAAGGGCACAACAGATATGTGTATTTGCTATGGCAGCCAGGATACAGGGGTCGTGGGGTACACTGACTCCAATTATGTAGGACATGCAGATAGTAGGAAGTCCACTTCTGGCTATGTATTCACCTATGCTGGAGGGGCTGTCTCTTGGATGTCCAGGGTTCAGAAGTGTACGGCTTTGTCTACCACTGAGGCCGAGTATGTTGCAGCCACTGAGGCTTGCAAGGAGGCCATATGGCTAGGCCATCTAGTTGCTGACCTTGGGATTGATGCTATACCTACACTGCATTCGGATTCTATGAGTGCCATTTAGTTGGCTAAGAATCCGGTCTTCCATGCGAAGACGAAACACATTGAGATGAGGTATCACTTCATACGTGGTGTCATGGAGGATAGGTCTGTTGACCTTGTCAAGATCTCCACTGACGAGAATCCTGCAGATCTACTCACGAAGAGCCTCAACTGAGCGCTTTGCCTTCCTCAGGAGGTTGATGGGCATTGGATGAGATGTCGCCTTTCCTCATCCCTTGTACCAATATACATTTGTACTGTCTTTTCTTTTCTCTCTCACTAGGGCAGATTCCCTTTAAGTGGGAGGTTGTTGGGGGTAAAGGCGCCTCCGCCGTGCCGCCCCGTGTATTACTACACTGACAGTACCCGCCACTGCACACTGCAGGTGGCGGGCGCCCGTCACGTCACTTTATTCTTTATTCTTTTAGTGACAGTTTGAATAAAGGAAGGCCCGATCACACATTGTGACTGTTGGAGTTTCCATTTCTTGTCTCTCTCTTTCTTGCTCTTGCTCTCCCGCCATAGCTCGCGTGCAAGCTTCGATCCTTCTCACCTTTCAATTGCATCATTGTCACTCTCCTCCTAGTTAGAGTAATCATCATGTCCTAATACTATGAGGGAATGGGATTGTGTGGAAGTTAGATCACCCTCAAGGTAATTGTCTTGGATTGACTCTTCTAATATCCTAGCTTGATTAGTGGTATCATATACTTTTTGTCATCAAGGATTGACAATCATAACTTGCCTCCATGGATCAAGATAATATGGGGGAGTGTAGAATAAAGCATGGTCATAATGTCCGGTAGAATTTATGGTTCTCATGTTTTTCATAATGGCTTTGAAGAATCAATTGACCAAAAACCACATGGCTCTTGTCTCATAGTGGCTCCAGTCCCCCCCCCCCCCCCTTTGTATTCAGCATGAAACCAATAATCAACCTTCAATACAATCTATCACATAAAAGATTCACAATATCTTCGAAGAAACATTTAAGCCATAAGTGTCAAACGTTTTTGTATATCTAAAAGTTCATATTAACTTCTTGCAAGCACGGTAGTACAATTCATAAATATTAACTAAGGTTTCCACATACCCAAGATCTTCATCAATAGGATTTGCGTCTCTTGCACTTACATGTGATTGCTTTCTAAAAGACGAAACAATGCAAGAATCTTGAGTATGACACCATTTATAAATTCTATCAACCCAAAGATATTTCCCATAGGCCCACATGTTGTTATACACACATTAATAAATATACATGAATACGAGAAATGTCATCTCTCTATCACAGCCAAATCCAATTAGTGATCATCTTAGAATAATGTAGTGTTGTGATAAGAAAAGTTTGGGTTACCTTGATGAAATTATTCCAATCATGTGTATTTGAGTTTAAAAGACTCATGTCATTCATAGTGAATACATTCTGTAATGAGGCATTGTATCTTATGAATGTGTGGATAGATCAATTTTGTGATTGATTGTATTAGTCTCCTTTGATATTCAACCCAAAACATCTAATGAGTGCTAAAAACACTTACAATCTCTATCTCATCCACCAGATGGATGAGTACATGGACTTGAATATCAAAAAAAAGTTTGACAGCTCCTTCTCTACCAAGCAAAGAAGCTCAATGCACTCCTTTTTCTTTTGCAATACTGACTACATATCAATCTCCTTAAACATGATCCATCTAGAAAAAAAGAAGTGAAAAGTGTGAAACATTGATTAAAAGCACATACATAAACATGTATGAGCAACATATATACCTTGTTAGCTTCACCAAATGATAAATAATGTCTTGAACACCACCACTCATTGAGCAACCATCAATAACAAGAGAAAGAACATGCTATGTCTACCAATCTAAAATCAAATTAGTAATCATCTTAGAATAATGTAGTGTTATGATAAGAAAAGTTCGGGTTACCTTGATGAAATTAAGCCAATCATATGCTTTTGAGTTTAAAAGACTCATGTCATTCATAGTAAATATGTCTATTAAAGATGCATGATATCATGCATCATCCAACTATCTACTAAAGAGTAGACTTTTGGTTAAATCCGATACATAAGTGTTGCTTGAAGCAAATTGCAGTTTAACATCGCCAATGCCAATAATATCCAATGCTAAGTTATTTCCTAGTCTCACAAAACCTATCATACTGCAATAGGAATGAAATCAATTTTTATGTGGGGTAATATGAAAAGAATCCTCTGAATCAAGCAACATTGATAAAAAGTGGAAGCCAACTAACTAGCATCAAGAAAAGAAGTTGTCCAAATGAACATGTGACTCAAGCTCCAAGGCATTTATCTCCTTAATAATTATATTGGACTTGCTAGGAACAATGCTATGATCATCAGATTTATCTTGGGAATTATTGTGAGAATATTGCTTGCTAGACTGAGACCTTTGTGAGTCTCTACCATAGTGTGGCATTATCGCTCTTACCATCATGTATGTCCCTAATAGTCAATGCATGAGAAGTATGGGCTATATCCACATTCTTTATGTTTATCTCCTCTATGAGTAAGATACCCTCAACATCCTAGAGTTTCAAACCATCCTTAGGTATATTAGCACACATGGTAGTACAGAAAGTGTTCGATGACTCAAGAAGTGTCACACACAAGAATAAGGGAGGAACATTATCCTTAAACACAATGCCCTACAAAGTCAACTAGCTGAAAATTGAATGAAACTCATCAAATGCATGGATACATTCCTTCATGTGAAGGTCCGTGGGTTGTTTCAACCAATACATCTATGAAGTAGAACTTCGCTTATCATAAAGATTATATATCTTCTCTCATAACTGCCAAGCATTATCCTCAAGTGCCACAACATTGAAATAAACCCATTTTGACAATGATGTTATAATAGTAGATTTACATAGCTCATCCAAGTATCCTTATCAATTCCTTCAGACTTTACACTCTTGGTTTTCAAAGGCCTAACCTGCTTCTTTTGAACTAGTATCTGCCATATCTATATCTTTTAATACATGAAGCTTGTGCCATCAAGCTGCTTTACAATATTAAATTGTAGAACTAGCCATAATGATAGTATACCAATGTAAAATTCTAGAGAATAGGCTATTGTAAATTATTACAAACCAGCCCCCAAAACTCAACCAAAATAAAGGCAAAATAGGAGGGAATAACAAAGTATGGAGATGTCCACTAACTACAAGCAACAGTCTACCAAAGTACAATGTCTGCTCAAGATAATGCTAAAAACTATAATTACAATAATGCTGAAATAAAGACAAATGTATATGTCAATCCAATTGTGGAAAAATAGCCAAGAAAGAAAGCTCCCACTACCATGGATATCCGATTAGCAACCAAGATATAAATAATAAAACTAGCACTAACTAAGCATAGGCTATCGGTACCAAAGACTCTCCTCACGAACCCAAATTGTCAGTAAGTCATACATCCCATAAGCATATTCATCACTAACAAACTATTGACAAAGGTAAATACCAAAAACCCAAAGCATACAAAATCAAATCATCTCACAAGCGGAGGTAATTGCATCCAATAGCATAAAACAGAGCATACACATAAATGAAGAGTCCCACTATCTCAAAGAACCAAGCTCTAGCAAGTAAGTACAAGTATCTTCCATGAATTTGGAATGCAAAGTAAGCAAGTAAATCTCAAGACACATACATCAAAGCATCTAGGAAGCCCAAGCATATCACAAATATATCCAAGAGCATAAGTGTCAAATGAAGCTTCAATACTTTTAAGTAAGCATAAAAGTTCAAAGCAATTGCCCACCCAACTACATCAAATGTAGCTCAAATCCAAGCTCCAAAGCATTTCACAACCATATCTGGTCTCATACATCAATGTTGGGGTAAAAGGCCCTTGGGTCTGCCCGTGTACAGTGACCGCCCATATTCTTTATTCATATATATATATATATATATATATATATATATATATATATATATATATATATATATATATATATATATGAAAGTGCAATAAGGCTGTCATAATATTGTTGATAGCACCTACATTGTGTATGCTCTTCTCTCTCACGTCTCCTACATCCCTTTCAATTGGTATCAGAGCACGTCCTTCGCGAGCGCTTCCCGGCCTTCCCCGGCATCTACACGATGTATGAGAGCTTGCTTCTCACTCAATTCTCAGCCATTCTTTGACATAAACAGCAGGGTTTCATGAAGAGGTAGCCATAGCTTCCATCATTGAAGCTTGTTCTCTTCACCTCTTGCCTGGACTTGTCCTAGGCTTGTGTAGGCCTATTGTAAGCCTTCATTGGGCTCTTGCTTATCCCCTACCCACCTTGATTTGGCCCCTCAAGTATAGCATCATGCTCATGTTTTATTTGCGCCTGTTTGCAAAAATGGCTCAAAAATCACTCTTTTTGTCATATCTCGGGCATTCGAAACCCGATTCAGGCAAGGTAAGAGTCTAAATTGGGATTTTAGCATGCTCCGGATGAGATGGTGATGTCAGATTTGCCAAATCATGATGAAAAAATATTCCTCCCGGCTACTTGGTATGATGTCAATATGTATTTGGACTATGCCACATGTCTTGTTTATGCTCTAGAATCCTTTTGAGCTGAGATTAGAGCTCGATATGGGTTTGACTGTCACTTCTTTGCAGCTGGCATTTCATCTATGACATGGTTTATGCCTAGGCTACCTAGTACCGTGTTATGATGTCTTGGTGAATGCTTTATGCTTTGGCTATGGATGGCAGTTGTTTGAGCTCGTCTCGACATTCATTTGAGTATTCCCTTGAGCAGTTGGTGGCTTTTCTAGCTACGACTTGGCTTTTTCCATTACGACCTTGGATGCTATATGGGATTTGATGCTCTGATTATGGATCTTGGCTATTACTTGGATGCACTTACAGATATTGAGCAGTGAACTGCTCCCTTGTTTTGGAAGTTGCCTATTGAGCTATGATTGCTCGTTTGCATTTGATATGCGGGATACTTACTGATCAGTGGACTTGAATAGTGCTTGGGATTTACAGTTATGGCCATCCTGCTTCTCTGTTGTATGGCATCTATGCTATTTGGGCTACTATTGCCCATGTATGTCAAGGAGCAGTTGATCTTTATGGCCACTTGTGTATGCACATGGCCTGCTCCTATGTATTTTACAGAGCCTCTTACCTGGATGCTTTTACACAAATATTTGGGCTTTTATTGGAGCTTGATTCTTGCAAGTTTATTTGTCGCCTGTAGTTCTTGGCTGGACATGTATGTCAATACATGGTATGAGACACTGCAAAGTTATGTATACTCCTATGTTTCGGGGATGCTTATGCATTTAGGGCTCTGAGACATGCTTATGCTTTTATGGCTACGAGCTATAGTGGTTGGATATGTCATGCTTTTGTCTGCTAGGCTTGTCCGTGTGGGAGCTTTTGCATCCGTGGTTGATGCCTTTGTCTTCTCCCCTTCTGGTTTGGATGAGTCCCCTTTGCAGTATGCTATGATGACTTCCAACTCTTCTAGTCATGCAAACAGTCCTCTTGATGAGCATGTTCTCTCTAATGAGAGTTCCCCTTATTCTTTGAGCTCCTTGGATGTATTGGACAGCCCTACTCATGCTATTACAGAGCAATTATCCTCTTCTACATGTTTTACAGGTTCTGTTTGCTTTCATTGTGGAAAGGCAGGGCATGTGAAGCGTAAATGCTTCGAGTGGATTAGAGAGCAAAAAAGATTGTGGCACACTAGACATGAGAGCAGAGTCAGTGATACAGTAGGTGAGATCATTGTTGATAGTGGTATGGTGCATGTAGTTACCCTTGATGATGCAGCTGAGCCTAGACTCATGGCATCATGTTACCCTACAGATTACTTGCTCAGTGATACAATCTATACCTTTAATTGGCTTTTAGACAGTATGGCATCTTGTCATGTTACTCCGCATAGAGCTTGGTTCTCTTCTTACAGGGAGGTTGACGGATGTATTTCTTTGGGCCTTGAGCAGGATTGTCACGTTATTGGTACAGGGGATATACACTTGGCTTTGCCAAATGGGTCTTCTCTTATGCTCCACGATGTCTTGCATATACCTACACTTAGTAAGAGCTTGTGATCTTTATCAGTCAGTTGCATGGTGCACGATATTATGTCTCTCTTGGGGATACTTCATGGAAAATCTGTCGTGGTTGCTTGGTATTGTCTAGAGGTGCTAGATATGGTAGTGATTATTTAGTGCATGTCTCTCATGTGGGAGATTCTATGGTTGAAGTTACGCAGATATCACACGCATTGTTATGGCATTGTCGCCTAGGCCATGTACAACACACTGAGATGGATGCTTTATGTGATATGGGCTTATTGCCTGCTCTTCCCCATACTACTTGCCCTCATTGTACTCATGGTCCGTGCAAAGCCTCTTTGGCTTATGGCAATTGTGTGAGGCATGCTCCTCTAGATCTAGTCCATCTTGCAGTATATGGATCTATGCCTTCCCAATCACTTGGTGGAGCGTCGTATTTTGTGACCTTCATGGATCATGCTACCCACCGTGTTTGGGCTTACTCTTTGGTAGGGATTGAGGATGTTGTTACTATGCTTGACAGGTTTATGGATTTTGCTAGTAGCAGGCCTAGATGTTTGCAGATGGATTATGAGAGTCATGCTATCTCTCCCAGCTTACGGATCTCTTGTCAACAATATGGAATTGATTTCTTATGCCCACGGTATTATGGGATTGCTCATGGCATGTGCTTGACTTTACAGGCAAATGTTGGTTCTATGTTTACCACAGCTAGGTTGTCTTATGGCGTTTGGGCTGAGGCCCTTATGACGGTAGTCTACTTGGTTAATCGGATGTCGTGTTTCTCTTTGGATGTTATTACTCTGCATGAGACATGGAGTGGCATGAGACCCTCCTATGATCACTTGAGGATGTTTAGTTGCTAGGCATCTATCAGTATGCCACATGAGCCTATGTCACACAAATGCATACTCCTTGCTTATGGAGATGGTGACTTTACGGCTTATAGGTTTTGGGATTTAGATGCCCAACAAGTTCTACGCAGTCGTCATGTTGTCTTTTATGAGACCCAGACACCTCTCAAGCCTCTTGATGTGCATTTAGTGCGCTTTATGGCTGATTCTACAGTCCTATGTCAGCCTTCTGCTTTACTGAGGCCACATACTATCTTGAGACCCCGTTTAACTTGTGTCCAGGATGCTGGCCCTCTTTCGATGATTGACCTTGGAGAGTCTGTATGCTCTTCACTAGCTTTTATGCGCTGCAATGATGCTATGAGCCACTCTGATGCTTTACAGCTATGCACTTACGAGTGGTGTTGCTTGCTTCATGGGAAGCAGTCATGGATTGCTCTAGTGTCTAGAGCTATGGGATCAGTTATCTCGTGGATGCCATGGACTCAGGGATGCTTGACTCTTCTTGTGAGGAGGTTCCCGCCACTTATTGCATAGCTCGCTTTCCGATTGGGCATTGGGTGAGATGTCATGATTCCTCACCCTGTCTCTTTTCTTTTCTTTTGTTTTTTCACTCCCTAGCCCATTGGCCTTTTAGTGGGAGGTTGTTGGGGTAAAAGGCCCTTGGGCCTGCCCGTGTACAGTGACCAACCATATTCTTTATTCATATATATATATATATATATATATATGAAAGTGTAATAAGGCTTTCATAACATTGTTGACAGCACCTACATTGTGTGTGCTCTTCTCTCCTGCGTCTCATGCATCCCTTTCAGTCAATGCGAGTCATCACCATAGACATGTAGCATACCCAAAATACCATGTAGGTACAATATGCATTCAAAGTATGTGAAGCTCACTATTATATGCTTGCTACCCAAAGTATTATGACTACAATAAACCTCTACAAAACTGAGCTAATCAAGCTCTAAGCAATCCAAGTATCATCCCAAAAGCATAACCATGTCATTTCAGCACCAAAATAGCATCCCCAAAGCATTAGACATGCATTATGGAATTTATTATTTATTATCCAAATCAGAATTGTTCTAATTTTTTTAAAATAGAGAACATACAATTGCACAAAATCAAGTATATGACATTTGTAGTTCTTGTTGTACTCTTTCTTTCTAGCTATAGAAGGCTTGAATCCGATACCGTATGCAAAAGTTATGGCCAAAATATGACAATGCTATCAAGCTACCATAGTCATCCATGACTTCTATAGGATGCTCTATATCCACTCAAAATGGATAGAATGGTTGCTCGTTAGCTCAATAAGGACTCAACAAGGCTCAGCAAAGCCCTTAAAAGCTCTTCAACAAGGAAAGAGCAAGCTGGAATAAGCCGAGAGAAGGGAATTCTCAATGCATACCTCAGCAAAGGAAGAAATAATGGTTGCCATGAAACCTTGAGTTGATAAAATGGCTGCTCTTCAACTCAATAAGCACTCAACAAGGCTCATCAAAGCCCTCAAAATCTCCTCAACAAGCAAAAGGCAAAAGCTAGAATAAGCCAAGAGAAGGAAAGACTCAATGCATACGTTAAGAGGAAGAAATAATGGTTGCCATGAAACCTTGAGCTGAGGCTTTGAATTCAGGCTAAAGCAATGGATGAAGAAGCTCCTTGAATGGTTGCCTTTGATACCAATTGAAAGGTAGAGCCCAAGTGGAAGCACACAAGTAGAAGCCAGAGTAAAGCAAGAGTTATGAAGATGGAGCAAGAGAGCAAGAGAGAGAGACAACATATGTGGGAACTACAATAGTCACAATGTGTGACCAACCTTCCCTTATTCAAATATCAATGAAAGAATAAAAATGAAGTCATAGTGATGGGTGTCCATGACCTGCAACATAAAGGTATGCGAGTATTGTCCGTTAAATGAATACATGGGTGGTTAGGTATAGGTGCCTTTATCCCCAACAAAGGTAACTCTCAAGTCTCTAAGTTAAATCTTTCCTCATGTATCCTGGTTCATGGCCATTTTCATACAAAAACATATATTGGGGCGTAATGATAATGTATCTTGGTTTTATACAAGTTTCCTATAACATTAGAACTGAGTTTCATTCAAGAAGGAAGAAAACTATCATGAGACTTTATATGTTTGTCAATTTGTCGAATGAATTCATAAAATTTTTTGCTTACAAAAATTCAAATGGATTTTTTGAGGTAGAGTTCTTTTGGAAATTTAAAATAGGTGTTTCTTAGGTTTCTTAAATGTCCAAGTATGAAATGAGTTTCCTAGCCTTATGAAACGCGTTTCGTGGCATCTATGGATTAGAAGTCTAAAATTTTGGAAATTTTCAAAAATTTCAAACATTAACAACCATTAAACTCTTGAACTATTGAGAAACAAATTCTTGCCCTTTAGTATTGGCTTCAAAATGTGGTCTAAACTATTTACGAAAATTGAAAATCTATTTATAGAGATGGACACCCAAAAAAATAAGACCACCATGAGAGAGAAAAACCATCTTAATTTCAATCCAAAGGTGGAGGTGCTCTTTTAGGCCTACGAAATCCATAGTTTACTAATAGTTCATCACCCACACCTAATGATCTAACTATATTTACAAGAATATATCTTGGAACATATCTACTCATGTATCCTAGTTCATGGCCATTTTTGCATTCCACAAATGTATAATTGTTTCTTGTGCTCCTTCCTTGACTACTATTAATTAGACTTGCTATGTTTCCTTATGTATATGCCCTACCATCTACATAAATCTCTAGTTCTTTGCATGAGTAATGCCTCTATCTGAAAGAGAGGCTTCATTGAGACACAAACCATGAGTGCATATGCTATGCATGTAGCACATCAACTAATGCCAAGGACCCCATCTATATATAGATCACAAAAGCACATTAGGATCACCTCTAAATGTGGTGGAACTTGGAGATCCCTTGCAATGAATAGGCCACATTTGCTATTTGGAATGCTAAAAGAAGCTATCATCTAACAAGCTCCCCAGAGGCTAAAAATCTCTCCATATCTAAAAAGCGATCATCCTTCCCATCCTCTGTAGTGTCTGTGAGATTATATGTATGTATTAGAGATCGTAGACGATTGAGCAATACAAAATCGCCATGAGTCTTGCTCTCAAGGCTAGGAAGCAAAGGCTATTTCAAGACATCTATTTGCAATTATTCGATTGCCAAACCATGTCGTGTGTGAGAATAATGAGCATCTTAACCATATGTAATATCCCTGTAGGGCATAGGAACCCCCCCTTTTTATTAAGGTTAATTCAATTTTTTTAACATTTCCCCTCTGTCATCATCGAACAGGTGGCGAGGGGAAAGAAGGAAAACGACACCAACAAGGAAGAGGGAGTGATGATGACGATGATGGGAGGGAAGAAGATGATGCCAAGGGGGGAAGGAGGATGATGATGACGCTGAGGAGGGAAGAAAGGAAGCCACCAATGATGACGTGGAGGGAGAAGAAGGAGATGACAATGACATGGAGGAGGAAGACAATGACACTAACGAAGCTGAAGTGGAAGAAGAAGTTGACGATGATGGTGATGGAGGGGGAGACCACGCAGCCAACCCCCGACTCCCCGCCACCATGCAATGCCATGTGATAAACTCATAAACAACATATAGGGCTTCAAGCATTGTTGTCTTCCTGTCCTCGCAATAGTAAGCATGTTTCCACCACAGCAAAGGTATGTTGTAGCTTGCACCCTTGATGGATGGCATGGTAAGTGATTTAGCCTAAGGAAATTCATTTTTTAAGCTTTAGACATTTTCCCAAGCTCTTGCTAATAACATGAATTGGTAACTCATATTTAATAAATTGGGATCTTGAGGATGTGCGTAGTTAGCACAAGCAACAATCGTGAGGATTAAAACTAAGATGCCTTAAGTTCCGTCTGATGACTACTACTATGTTTATCAGTCCTATTCGTGGATTAGGCTAGATACAAACAACAACCCCATGCCTCAAAGGCAAGTAGAGAGCTCAAGGATTGGGAAAACCCTAAAAGTAAATATCAATATTGTATACTTGTGGAATAAGGTTGGATTATTGATCAATGTAAGTGATCAATAGAATTTACATCTTGCATAGTTGTATGAGACCTTAACATATGTCTTATCGAAGTGTTAAGTAAAGTTTTGCATGGCATCACTCTTAGATCCCAAGGGGGAGAGCAAATATACGGATGGAAATGTTATCACGTCTACTCTTGCAATGTTTGGAAAAGAATACCATTGTTTTTGTTGGTTGATCAAACAATGTCCTACATATATTTTGTTGGATTGTGGTTTGGATGATTATTCCAAGTGCTTGTGATTGATGGAAAATGCATGGCAGGGTTTTGTGATTGTAAGTTACCATGGGAATAAAGGAATGTTTTTTTAAAGATGATATTAGGCCTAAATGCCTTATTTGTGCTTGATTTCTAACTGGTCTAATTAAGGAATGATATTTTGCATGGGTGGATCATCTCCAAGATTGCACCGCGGATCAACCTGAGAAGGGCACTCCTTGATTCATGGGCCGAAGGTCGAGTGGTGGAAAGGCCAACCACGGAAATGGTGTTTTACTCCTAGGCAGCTTGTGGGTCAGGTGGAGCTCTGGACACCCCTTGCCAAGTCCGGAATGGAGTTGAGGACTGTTGTGGCCCCAATGTCTGTGTCATTGGAAGATCCTATTCTAGATAGACGGAAATTGTGGTGCCATGTGATTTGGACCAATTATTTCTACAAGGCAAAAGGGATATATAATTTCTCTTGTATGGGTAGGAGACAAAGATTAACTGGAAGATAAGTTAAGGAACTTGTTTGAACATGTTTGTCAAAGGACTACTTGCTCTATAAATTAAGCAAACTAACCCTATTCCCTAAAAGGCTTAATTAAGGAAGTTGATTTTGAATGTCACACATAAACGTGGTAGGACCTAATTAAATAACTAAAGAATGCCTATCGAGGGAAGCGGGTGGGTGAAACCCCCCGATGGATCCAGGGTGGTCCTAAAGATCTGGGAGGCTTCTCACAAGGTTCTACCAACGTCCGCCGATCCTTAGGAATTATTAGGTTAGAACCCCGATTCATGTCGTTTTAGGCGACTGAAATGGAACTATGCCCTACAGGTAGAGAGGTTGAGCGATGCATCCCTCTCGTGTGCCATTCTCTTTGAACCAAAAGCGGCATGGGTCTGCTTCAGCTTGGGTATCTCTATGTAAAGTAGGATATCTAAGACATAATACTAGAATGTTTTCAAGATACCTTGACCACTAGGAACCCAGATTCAAGTCAATCCCAATGGGTTCGATCGCGAACGTTTCATTACGAGGCGGACTCAAGAAACCCTAGGCAACAAACCTCATAACATTCCATGGGAGTGCCGGGAGGCATCGTTTAGATTCGTCTCTACATGCATGGACAGTTGATAGGCGAGCACGTTACACCATAGATGACATCCTCATCATTAACTAGAGATGTGTATCTCTACATATGAAATGTTATTTGTATTATTGATATATCTAGCTATAAGAATCCAAAATAATAAAGATACAAATAAAGAACGCTAGCCATAGGCTGATTTTGATTTACATGTGTTGTGCATGAGCATAAACACACCAAGAAGACTCATGTGAGCAACACTAACATCACAATCTTCAACATAAGCCTTGTCTGACATGGAATCTATTCCTCCTTATAATAAGATGAACCTATAAGTGGCTCTTCTCAATATCTCATCATAGTAGTGTGACCTCGATTGTTGTAATATGGAGGCAATGGTAGTGTACGAGAGGAATCCAAATCTATACAAACAAAGAGGTTAAAATTCAATACACTTTTCTTAAGTTTACTTTTAAGATGCTTTTAACTCTCATCACATTGAGTCGAATTTGATTCTGACTATTAGTATAATCGAACGTACAAATGTGATTAATAAAAAACTAACATACTACATTGTTTCTTATTGTATGAATTTAAATTGCAAGTATATCATGGTCCCTGAAAATAAGAGACCTGTGGGATTCTATGAGGAGTCTTGGACCTTCTTTCGACAAGAGATGCAACTACGAGTGTCCTCTCCATAGTAGAGAGTATGTTTTTTCTAGCTACAATAAGTTACTTAGCAATCTAAATCTCGTATCAAATTACAATTATATGTATTCACATCTAATATAACTTTCATGCCATTTTGTTTTTTTTTTTACAAATTTAGGAGGTAGCACATTCTAGGGTGGCAAGCGGTCACACATGCCAATTGGGTCGCATGGGGAGACGTGGCTTGATAGCCACTTTTGTAACTATATGCTTACAAGTTCTCGTAGTATAGATATACTAGCTACATAATGGATAAGATGGCAAAAAATATACAACTTTGGATCTATTCTTATATAGAGCAAAGGCTATGCTCATGCCTCCACTCCAACAGAGATCGAGATAGCCACATATGAGGGATATAAAGCCCTGCAGTGAACAACACTAGACATTTCCACCAACATGCCCTTTGTGAGTATTGTTTATAATGCTTGGATATCTTTTCAAGTTAAATTGATATTTTAAGTACTTTTTAATCATTGACTAATCTAATTTCACTCTTATTAATGCAAGAGATTCACGACAAGAGAGATCTCAAGGTGGTCACTAGAGAGGAGTAAGGTAGGTGGATAGGAGCTCACACTGCATCCTCATAGTGACCACCTTATGATGATCACATAGGACACAACGTTGATGACAAAGATGACAATAGTGGTGACAACAACTAGCTTTCATCAACTTTTGTTGATATTATATACATACATCTTACTTTTAGATGATATATATCTTATTTTGTATATGTTGATATTGTATACATACATATTTATATTCACATATTCACTCTACTTTAGCTATTCTTATCTATTCATTTTTGTGAATTTATCACCCTTTTTTTTTATAGAACAAGAGCATTGTATAAGTGGTGGCTAAATGTTTAGGTATCACTTATAGGATACTTATTTAAAAATAGTTTATGCATTGCATAAGCAACACTTGTCATCACTTAAGCAATGCAATAAATGCTGCTTAAGTGATGCCTGAAATGTCGCTTATATGATGTGAGCATAGCAATGCCCACAATGTGTTTACTAGGTTTGTGAAAGAGAGCCAAAGACAAAGGGGGATTACTTATCTTGATGTATGATATATTATGATGTTTGAGGTAGATACCACTATTTTTTTCGAGAGGGTTTTGGTTCTATATGGTAGGTGATGCAGTTTGAGGACCAAGGGTGCTTGGGATTATTTCTCTTAGAGCTTCAGAGGCATAGAGCAGCTATTCTACAAGATAGGAGTCCCCCACAACCAACTCGACCCAAAAAGAGGGTACCACACAATCCAATACAAGATCGGCCACCATTATTGATAGACAACCAGCAAGGACACATCTCAGGGCAGCTTCATCTTTACTTGATATCTCCCTAAATAAAGCAATGGCGCTTAGTCAAGCGAGAGGCCCACGTCCACATGGGAGGACACCCAAACACCCTTACCATAGATAGATTACATCAGCCATCATTGAGCACCTTAAGAGATAGATGTCAAGGCATCTTAACCACATAGAACTACATCTCCACTTGAGAGAGATAATTGAATGACAAAAAAAGCATCTCTATCATTCCCATTTTCTTCCTTTCTTTCCTATTTCAATATTATTTTACGTGTGTACTATGGGCATATTCTTACATAGAATACTACCTAGTTTCTAGTCTTATAGGCATATCTATCTCATTGAGCACCATAAAAGATAGATGCTAAGGCATTGTATATGTATACATACATACATATATATATATATATATATATATATATATATATATATATATATATATATATATATGTATGTATGTATGTATGTATGTATGTATGTATGTATGTATGTATGTATGTATGTATGTATGTATGTATGTATGTGTATATGTATATGTATACACACACACATGTGTGTGTGTGCGTGTGTGCATGTGTGCGTGTGTGTGTGTAGCTAAATAATGCAAGCATTGAAACTGAACCAAAAGAAGAAAGCCTAGGGTTTACAAGCACAATGTGGATATACACATATGCACAATGGACACAATCTATTGACTCCCATAACTACTTAAGACCCTAAGGATCGTACCAAGTACAATGGAGAGAGTTGAAATAATGCAAGGAGCCTCAAACAATTTCTAAGCTATCATCAACTTCTTCCAATAACTGCTGACTTTGACATTTTGACCATGAACCCCAAAGCTATGGAACTCCAGGGGCAAGGAATTGACACTCTAAACCAATTGCTTAACATCAACAATGACACTAAGGAGCAGCTTGCAACATACAACCAAAAATGGATAGCATTTGAAGAATGATGTTGAATACAAGGTTTTGTGCTATATAAGCCAAATAATTGAACTTTGGATACTCTCTTATTTGAGGTTCAACCCACAAAGCACAATGGTTATCTCTCACCTAGTCTCTTGCATGTGTTATGAATATCAAGATCCACTCATAGTAAGCTTAGATGGCCTTCCTTCAAGCACGAAGGATGCTCCTGAAAAGCTCCAAAATCCATGAATATGTTCCTTTCATTCTCAACCCTTTGTAGCCTTGACATGCAAGGAAGAAGCATGAGTATAAACATGAGAGAGTACTCAAAAGGAAGAAGAGTCTTCACCTTCATGGTCCCACATCCTCACTCTCTCTCTTCCTCTCAACTCTCTGGAACTCTCACTCCTTGCCTCTTGCTCAATGAAAAGCAAGAAGGCAAGGACACAAAATTTGCACACATGTGAATAACCTTTTTCATGCACTTTTATCCTTTTTGTACAAAAAAATATGGGTCTTCCATCTTCATTCTATGAACATTTACCCCCCTCTTGGACAAGTGACAGCCCCATGGAAATCATAGCCAAAATGTCTATGTGTGTTTGAAAGATGTGCTAGGATGATCAATGAGGAGGCCTTGGTAAAGGAGGGACATTGGTTGGTGGTGAAAGATACGATAAAAGGGGTGGAGTTTGTAGGTTATGATGAAGGGCAAGATGGTGGTTATCATCAATGATGGATGAAGCTACATTAATGGTGGGCCACAGATGTTGATGGCTCTTCAAGAGTCCAATCTACCTATCAATATTGTTGTGGTCTCCCTAAGGGTTGTATCTACCTATCTAGTGTAGTGAATAGTACATATGTTGTACAACTAGGAAATAGGTAGAGTTCCAAGTATATTTAGAACATTATCCCACATTGAGGACCCAGCTGGGTGAGAAGTTAAGGTAATGTGCTAATTGCAAGGTGACAGGTCTAGCAATCTTGCTCAAATTATCCTACCCTTAATGTGCCTTGAGATTGTGATATGGACATGTGGGGTTTAGTCCCCCAACATTACTTGTGACTCTAGATAGAAAGGATGTGAGCACATGGTGAACCTATTATCCACCATACCTTCTAGTAGTTTTACATAATAAGTGGATAGTAAAACGACTCAGAGATGTAGTCAAACCATAGCCACTCAATTAATCCCTATATTTACATCAAAGAAGAATGGAGGGAATCTATGTTCATATGGCATGAAAGGCTACCATAGCAATAATATAAGAAGTCTAATATAATTACATGTAGTAATGAAGGAGGGGGTCTAGGTAATTGGCAAATTGTTGTACAAAGTGAGCAAAGGAAGGTATTAAATATAATTGTTGGAGTAGGTAGGATTTATTTACATGTGTAACTCTGATGTTTGGGATCCTAGGAAAGTTGTACCTACCTTGTTCACCTTCCATAAACTCTTTGCCATACTGTCAAGGGTATGGACAATGGAGCAATTTTGATTTGTCGCCTTCACTTGAATAAATGAAGTCCTCCCATGCCCTCTTATCATGTTAAAGGATGGGATACCTCCACCCTAGTTATTCTGGCTAGGATTCCCTCACCTTTTAGTCCAAATATCCACTTTTATTCCCTTGGCTCGACATGCTTGGTCACTAGGTCTAATTGGATGGCCCATTTTTCAAGTATGCTCTTGTCTACTTGAATGATTACCCACACTATCCATAAAGGGAGCGATTTCTTGGATTTCCTTTCTCCATTTATTTTGAAATTGAATAGCACCATCTCTTTGGATTCTTCTTTTTATTGGTATCTTTCCATCCTCTCTTCTAGATTATCCTCTTCTTCATGCTGCAGAAGCTCATGAAGGATAGATCGATTACTTTTTGTGTGACTAAGCTCTTGAATTTTGCATCATGACTTCAAACACCTATTTCTTTTGTGGCTCTTCGTCAATCAACTACTCTTTTGGTTCTCTAGAGTCAAATTCTAGTAGGTCTACTAGTGGTGTCATGACTATTGGTGGCTCTAAGGCAATAGGGATACTCGAGAGGGTGAGTCAGGTTGCATGATTACTTGCAATTTATGATCCTCATGCCCCTTCTATTGTAAGTGATGGATGAGATTCTACTTGGTTGGTTCTAAGATCATTAGATTAACCTTCTTGATTTGTTTCATGTCTTCTTCCAAAAGGCCTATACCCATTCCAAGTTGAGCCTTGAGCTCTTGTGGATCTTCTATCTATGGAATGCAAGATAATAGCATTGTCTTTCTGAATAGCTCTTGTTACTTGCAATAGGGATCCTCGAGAGGGTGAATCAGGTTGCATGATTTCTTGTAATTTATGGTCCTCATACCCCTTCTATTGTAAGTGATGGATGAGATTCTACTTGGTTGGTTCTAAGGTCATTAGATTAACCTTCCTGATTTGTTTCATGTCTTCCAAAAGGCCTATAACCATTCCAAGTTGAGCCTTGAGCTCTTGTGGATCTTCTATCTATGGAATGCATGATAATAGCATTGTCTTTCTGAATAGCTCTTACTACTTGTTCATGACAAACTTATAAGCATCCAACTAAACCTTGTGATAAAGTTCTTCAAACAATGTGGTTCCTAGGTCAATGGAAAGCTTCACAAGTGTCATTTCATGTTATTGTTATGTTTCTCCTTCCATCGATTCAATTTCCTAAGTCAAGCTAGTAGCTATTGTTTTTTGTAGGCCTACATAGGCAGTTTTTCAATGTTCTTCACCCTACATGTGCTTTTGGTTTTGCCTTTCTTGTGATGCTAATTTTTCCTTCTCTTGGAAGAGTTGGAGCCTAAGTTCTATCAGTTGAGAGTTTATTTCAAACACTTTCTTGCATAGCTTATCCACTTTCATTTCCCTAGCCTTTAATGCGACCTCCTTTTTGTCGAGTTCCACAACCCTCTCTTGAAGAGTGGATTCAAATTCCTTTTCTTGCAATTACTTTTGAAATTCTTGTACTTATTTTTCCAATTATATAATAAATTTCTTGTAATATCTTTTAGCAATTTCTTCCAATTTATATTTTGAAACTCTTGTACCTATTTTTCTAATTATATGATAAATTTCTTATAACATCCTTCAGCAATTTCTCCCAATTTATCCTAAATCTCCTATTTCTCCTTAAGGTCTTCTACTCTGTCTTCCCTAACTTTGTCACATTTTTGCTCCAAGCCTTCAAATCCACCTACTCTACCTTGTTCTTTAGGATGTTCATGCAAACTTTTGGTGGATTCAACTGGATGTTATTTTTCCTATGGTTTTACCTTGGCTAGCTCTCATATTTGTGCTTGCATTTGCTCCATATGTTTCTTTAAGTTGTGAAGAGAGCAATGCCATATGGTTGAAATTCTTTGATTGCTTTTTCCTTCCCTTTTTTGAAGTTACTTTCCCCTCTCTATACTATGATCTTACCCACTTGCTTACACATTGGCTCCTCAATAGATTCACCTATGGTTGCTTGATACTCCTTTCATTCTTTCCCATAAGGTTTTCCCTCCTATCAAACTTATCCTTGGACTACTTAAGGGCTTTTTCAAGTAAACATTCTTTTGTTATCTTCTCTATGTCTTCTACAGTGCTTTGAGTGCTCTTCTAACTCTTTCTCCTTTTGTCTTCCTTTAGGTGGTGGATGTGGCACCATATTGGACCCCTTGATGATCCCAATGTGGATGGCTATTAATTGAGAAAGAGCATTTCCCTAATTGATTATGTTATTTTTCACTTCAATCTGGTTGAGTTGGGTGTTTATTTCTCGATAGAAGACTTCTGAGCTTTGGAGAGAGACTCGATGATGCAATCTAATAATAGATAATTAAGATCTTACATTTTCATATTTCTTATTTAGGATATCTTTCATAGGCCACCTAGGTACTCTAGATTTACCTGTGGAGAGCTTGTTGTAAGTGAGCAAGTGGTGAATCACTTGTGTCGTGACTTGCAACTCTTCTTTATTACACACTTGCCAGTAGTACCCCATCACTCTCAGCAAAACAAGATCCTTCCATCGTTGGGGCATTTGTACCAATTCCTTGGTTCCATATTTTCTTGACTTTGCCTTCATGTCCAAAGTCTTCTCCACTGCCTATAGGTTGAGTTCAATCATGGTTTCATGGCTCTTGCAATGTTTCCCTTTTTGGGAGTGTCTAAACTTGAATAGGACATGAGTGGCTAGTAGGCATATTTCAATCAAGCACCCAAGCTCTTCTAAGTGATGTTGCCATGCTTTAGCACCTCCCCCACCATTCTTGGATAGCAATGTGCAGACTAGGAGGATTAAGAACTCAATGGACATAATGGCATATGTGCCATAAGTGAGTCAAAATGGGGTTTGTCTCATGTGGTAGTCTTGTAAGATATCCAATAGGCCCATAGTGTTGCCACGAGCTTTTGGTCCCAGTTTGAATGTGATGCTAATATAATTTTTGAGAAGATAGCGACAAGAACTTTGTTCTTGCCTTCTATTTGCCCATTCGCCTAGGGATAGCAAGGACTATACTTCATGTGGATGACCAAGCACATAGATAATGAATGCTCAATCACTTCAAAAGGAAGTATATCCCTTGGTCATTGATGATTTCAATGGGGCAACCAAAATGTGAGAACTTTCTTCTATAGAAATCGTAGAGTGATTCATGCATCGTTTTTATGGGTTGCCCTAGCCTTTGTCCCTTTAGTCATGTAATCCATAGCTATGATCATGTATCAAGCCTATGAGTATTGTGTGGCCAGGCTAATGGGTCCCATGAGGTCTTCATCCCACTTTTGAGATGGTTGGCACAAATCACTAGTGTGAGTTCCATCTTATCCTTTCAGAAGGGTAACTTTGGTCGTTAGCACATATCGCAATGCTCAGCAAATTTGGCCACATCCTTAAAGAGAGTGGGCCATTGCAATTGAAATTGAAGTAGTTTCCTTACTATGGTATTCACATCGAACTGTCCCCCAGTAGTATCACTGTTTGCCTCTTGTTAGCAACCCCAAATGAGGGGATAATCATGTGTGAACATAGATTAGATATATAATCAAGGTGGATTAAAGTGCACCCAAAAAGACATGGTGACAAAATGAGATTACACACTCAAGAATTGATATTCCACTTTTCACAATGCTATAATATTAAGGCTACTTTAATAGATAGCCTTTTGCCCTTTCACTCATACAAGTAGCCATCTTAGGTGGCATCCTTATCTTGACTTTTCATAGTCAATACTCATCCACTCACCTTACATCTTTAGGGTGCTATCTCAACGCACACATACACATACACCAAAATTTACATTCTTAACATCCCCACTTAAGTGAGGTGTTTTCTTGACATTTTTAGTTGCCCAATGTAGCAAGGAGAGGACAAGAAGCAAGTTTTTTTAGCGGGTTTTTTTTTTTTTTTTGCAATCCCTCTATTCTTATTCCACACAGTTTACTTATTACAGCCTTAAATGTATATTATAGAACTAAAGACATAGCTTTAAATATTATTGCTCATACAAACTCTAATCCACTTGGACTAAGTAATTCATCAATGGTTTGCCTAGTCTTTAAAATCAAAAATATATTATAGATACTTTGAATGTAAGGAATTTCAATTGGAAGGGTATTATGATTCAATGGAGAAGAGAGGGAGGAGAGAGAGAGAAAAATAACATTTGGATTAGAGAGAGATAGGAGATAAAAACAATTATTGATGAGAGACAAGAAAGAGGTGTCTTTATAAAAATCATTGATAAGAGAGAAGAGAAAGAAATGTGGAAAGTACTTTGGATAGAGAGGTACCTTTTTCAAATTAATGTAGGAGAGGCCCAAGAGTAGTATTGTAGTATTATAAGAGAGAGTGCTAGAAAATTTTGAAGTTTCTTTGGCTTCAAAATTTTCTAGCACTCTCTCTTATAATACTACCTTAGACCCCCTCCTATATTAATAGCTTTGGACCTTTATCAAAACACACACACACATACATGTTCTCTATGTGTGTATGTGTGTGGCTTTAAAAATTTCTTTTAACCTTCTCTTACATTTGGGTTTTTCCTACACATTAATAGCTTTGGATCTTTATCAACACACACACACACACATATAAATACAATTAGACTAAAAATTCACATTTTGATTATAATTTCAATAGTATAAAACTTATTTAAATCTTTGATAAGTCTTTACTTTTCCACATACACAATGCAAAAGACAATAGCCATTATATGTTATGTTAATTATTAGTTTTCTATGTTAGGAGAAAAAAAGTTCTAAAAGAGAGAACTACTTTTTGTTCATAAGGTCTAAGCATTTCAAAAAGTCTCAATCTACTATGTCTCATATTAAAACATATCATAAATATACACATAATTTGATCTTCCTAACTAGTAATTATTTTTATATCTTCTCTCTCATCAAATATTATTTTGAAACTTCCCTCTTATCTTCTCTCTTCATCAAAAAATTATTAAGATATATATCTCTCTCTTTTTTCTTTCTCTATTGACTCTACTGAGTCCTGATGACGAGAGAGAGAGAGAGAGAGTTGCAAGAGATACATAGAATGAGAAATGAAGATAAGGGCCATGCATAAATACATACATATACACACATAAAGAGAGAGATGCATACATACATGAACTACTTAATTTATTATTTAGTTATTCATTTAACTACTAACTATTTTTAATTAATTACTAAATAAAAATATAAAGAGAGGGGAGACAAAGATGAATGAGATAAGGAGAAAGTGAGATAAACGAGAGAGAGAGAGAGAGAGAGAGAGAGAGAGATTATATGACTTGCTTTAAACTTTTTTTTTTTGTCAAGAAGGGGGTTGCTAGCAACTCATCAAGAAAAGGGTTTCTTGCAGCCCCTTCTCGAGATGAATTTTTTTTTCACAATTCTCCTCCATCGTTTCTTTGAGGGGACTTGTGAAAAAAAAACCGTCAAAAAGGGGGTTGCTGGCAATCCCTTCTCAGTGAAATTTTTTTTCACAAGTCCTCACTAAACATGGATAAGCCCCCTTAGAGAGATGGAGGCATTTTGTCAAATTTTTTTGCAAAGAAGGGTTTGCTAGCAACCTGGCAACCCTTGTTTGTGACAAAAAAAATCACCTCTCTTTAAAGAGATAATGGAGGGAAGTTGTGATTCAAAGCTCTCTCTCTCTCTCTCTCTCTCTCTCTCTCTCTCTCTCTCTCTCTCTCTCTCTCTCTCTCTCTCTCTCTCTCTCTCTCTCTCTCTCTCTCTCTCTCTCTCTCTCTCTCGCTCGCTGAGAAGGGGTTGCCGAAAACCCCTGTTCGGCAAAAAACATTCATGTCCCTTAGAGAGATGATCATAAAGTCACACAATCTCTCTCTCTCTCTCTTTCTCTTTCTCTCTCTCTCTCTCTCTCTCTCTCTCTCTCGCCAAGAAGACAACCCCTGTTCGACAAAAAAAATTCATGTCCCCTTAGAGAGATGATTATAAAGTCACATGATCTCTCTCTCTCTCTCTCTCTCTCTCTCTCTCTCTCTCTCTCTCTCTCTCTCTCTCTCTCTCTCTCTCTCTCTCTCTCTCACACACACACACACACACACACACACACACACACACACACAATGAGGAAACTACTACAATATTCAAGTGAACAAAGATTTGTTCTTCTAGTTCACATAGGAGATGAAGAGAATTTCAAACCGGATGATGATATTAAGTCTCAAAATTTATGTAAGTTAGCAACATGAAGACTTTTGTATAGGCATAACTTGGTATCTTCTATAGAAGTATATTTGCAATGGTATCTTATCAATATGCTCTCTATATGTAATAGAACTATGAATGATAGATTCATGTGTGGGTGTGGGATCTTTCACTCAACCACCAAGACCCACGGATCGCTTATTGCTTCAAGCGTTTCAAGCGAGCTCTAATGGCTATCTCTTACCTAGCCGACGCGCTGTCGATCCTACGAGTGTAGTGAGCTTACCTTGATGCTTGATCGAGTACCCTCCTCTCCCTTGCACTCCGGTAGCTCCACGATTCTTGATGCTAGCTCAAGCATCCTCAAGCCTCCTCCATCTCCAAGCTCCATCCTCCATAGCCACGCGCGCAAGAGAAGAAAAGAGAAGAGAAGAGAAGAAGAGACGAGGAGATAGTGAAGAGCTTCACCCTCTTGATCCCTCACTCTCACACACACTCACTCCCTCACACTCTCACACTCCCTCTCTCAAGAGCACACACAAGCAAGAAGGAGAGAAGAAGAGAGGAAGAAGAAGACTCTTTTTGCCACACACCAAAGAATGAGCTTCTCATTCACTTTTCAACTTTATAAAGAAAGCCCTAAATCCTTCTTGGGCGGTCATCCCCTTTTCCCTCTTTTACATGGCCGACCGTAGCCTAGGCCCTTTTTCCCATTTCCCACCATTCTAATTTATCATATTCCTAGCTAATGCGTATACTTTGCACAGGAGCGAGCCTGGCACTCTTTTATAAAGATTCGGGGGCGCTTCCGCATTTTAATTCTTTTGTTGCCTCGGGCCGACACCGAAGCTTTCTGAGGGTCGTGCCCGAACATTTGAATTTTTCAGGGACTGGCTACCAGTCAAGGCGCCTTTTTCTGCTTTTATCCTGTGCCTTTTTTGCTATTTCTATTTTTTTCCATTTTTCGCTCCTCTGTGCTATGGGAACACGGTAACATTATCCCCCTCCTAGCCAAGTGTGGAGGGTGGCATCAAAATCTACCCCTACCCTTCGAGGGTATGCCATGTAGGTAGGGTCGTTCCGCTCGAATGGCAGGGTATTACAAAACGCCATCTAGGCGAGCATGCTTATGTTGCATACTCGCCTCCTCCACAGGGGTTGGCTCTTGTAGTTTTGTACAATGTGGGGGATTTCAAAAACCTTATCTTGCAAGTAGTCGCCTGCTTCTATGCCCCAAGAGGTTGGGGTCTTTTCACGCTCTTCTAGCCATTTTTTTTCCAACCGGCCACCGACTGCGATTACCTCGTCCATCACTTTGAGCGGCAGGACCCTCCGGAATCAAGCGGGAAGATCATCAGGGCACGGAGGGAGAGGTGCAGACGATAGCACTGCTGGCTTGGCTCTCAGTTTTTGTCTGGCTTCCTCCACCAGCTTTTTGCGTCTTTCTTTAGAGATGGCTTTTCTTTCCGCAGCTGGGTCCCCTTGTGGCGGCTCTTGGGCCTGCGGCAAGGGGGGTTGTGGGACTACTCTTCCCTGAATCGATTCACATCGATTTCCAGCTCTGCTTCTTCCCCCTGTCGTTCTGCATGTACTGCTTCTTCCTCGAATCCGAGGGCATCTATCTCCTGGAGGGTTAGGCCGGCCAGCATTAGATATTTTCGTTGTTCATCCAAACTCAGCCTAACCTCCGCAGGTAATGGTGGCATCTGCAGTCCAGCGTGTAGGGCTCTTCTTGCCATGCCGAGCTTTCTTTGCATTGCCTCCAGTGGCTCTCCTTGCATTGCGTGCGTGGCGTCCAGGATGGTGTCAAAGGAAGGCCTTCTGTTGAGTGCTGAAGGCCACTTGGACTGCCTCCGCCTTACTCTCCGCGATGATTTTCTCCTTTTCTGTCAGAGCAAGGCGCCGCGCCAGTGTCTTCACCCTCTTTTCGTTGTGCGCAGCCCACTCCTCTGCCCTTTTGTTCATTACTTCCAAGCCCTCTCCCTGTCTTAAGGTTAGCATCATGAGTTTCTGCTCATAATCTTCTAGTTCCCTGACTAGCCTCTCTTGTTCTCCTCTTTCAGAAGTCAGCTGATCTATCAGGCACTTGAGTTCCTCCAGCTGCTCCTCCATGCTTCGTTTTCTTTCTTCGTCCCTAGCATTCAGCTCCACCATGAGTGCATCAATCTAAGCAGATTTTGCAGCAAGCTCCTGGTACTGCACTATTAGGAGCTTGTGCTCTCTTTGCATGTTTACTAACTCTTGAGTCTCGTTTTTTAGCAGCTGCCTCCAGTGTTCCTCCCTATCATCCCTAGCCTTCAGTTCTTGTCTAAGATCTGCAATCTCCCACTGCTACAAGGCTATCATTCTTGTCTTATCCAGCTGGAAGGCGGCCACTGATTCCTTCTCGGCTACCAACTCAGCCACGGCTATCTTGCATTCCTCCTTCGCTTTCTCCAATTGGGAGAGCAGCTCAGTAACGTATTCATCGTAATTAGCCGATGGCGTCATCGTTGTGTGAATGGGCGAGGTTGAGGCTTCGACTTTTTGCCTTTTGGGCTCTTGCCTGGACTCCGCATCCGTGGCTAGCCTCTTCTGTCCTGTGGCCGTAGTCTCTGTGCTCTGCCCCTGGCCCATCTCCTTGTTGATGAAATCCTGCATCCACGCCACGAAGTTTGACACATTTGCACTAGTCGGGATGCTGGGGGTGATGGTGGTGAGTTCCGCGGAAGGCACCAGGAGGATAGGGATGAGATGGAGTGGGGCCTTGCCCTTGCCTTCAGGGACTGGAGGTGGCACAAACTTTGGCACCTATGTGCTAGACCCTGGCTCCTCTTCTCTGCACGGGCTCAGGTTCCTTAGTTCATCTGCTCGGCACTGTTGTTCAATGGACCGGCAGGTGGCCTCCGCCAGGTCCTCTTCCTCCTTTCTTCGTAGCTCCTCCTCTTCCTCATCCGCTTCTCTTCCTTTCCTCCTCCCTTTTTTTCTGCTCCTCCTTCTTTTTCCCTTTCTGTTCTTTTTCCCTCCTTTTCTCCTCTTCTGCTTCTTGTTTTGACGCCTCCTTTGCTTTCTGTAACTCCTCTTTTTCCCTCTCCTCCTCCTCCTGTCTCTTTGTTCTCTCTCTCTCCTTTTCTTATTTCAAGGATTCCTTCTTTGCCCTTTCCAAGTCTTCCCTTTCCTTCTTCCTGCCTTCATCATTCTTCTTCTTCCTCTGCATCGCCTTCTTCTTCATTGTCTTGATTGTCTTTTTGCTAGTCTGTCCCTCCCCTTCTTCTTCAATTTCCGTTCTGTTGGTGGACCTGTCTTTGTCCTGGCGAGGAGGCAACCTCTCCGGTGTTTCTCCTTCTCCCTCCTCCGCCTCCTGTGCTTCCTTTACTGCCTCCTGGATGAGTGCAGTCAAGACTCCTCCGTACCCGATGAAGGAGGCCTTGGATGAGGCTTTCTTCCTTTCTGTAACTTTAGAAGCTGGAGATTCTCCTCCTATTGGTGCACTTCCTAGGGCTAGCGCTTTGGCCGCTTGATCAATCATTTTCCACACGTACCCATTCCAATCTACTTCGTCTAGGGTGTGGGCTGCTACATTCTCCAGCACTGGCACGCTAATTCGATGCATTAAGGAATTGTAACGCTGGTTGGAGAAGAGCACGTGCACTAACTTGGCCTGCAACCTGGCTTCTGTGTCAAGGATGTCCTGGATGCTTATGCCTTCATTCGTGAGCACCTCTTCCTTCTTTATTTTCAGCAAGGAATGAACATCCCTTTTTTGTCTCCTTTCTGTCCTTGGTACCAATCCCAAAGCCTTCTCCACCAAGGCTGGATCCAACCAAACTTGCACCTGCTTTGCATCCTCTCCTCAGCCCACTGTTACAATGCCACCTTCTTGGTCCGGGTTGTATGTTCTGAGGAATTCTACGCATTTTAGGTGATCGGGCTCTTGCGAGAATTTTTCAATATACTTTGTAAGGTTGCATTGTTCCACTACCCCCCTGGCTGCTTCCTCCTTGGCCACCACGACTTCGATGTTGTGGATGATTCGGAACTTGAGCTGGCCAAAGGCGCGGTTCTCTAGATGGATGCGATACTGCTCCCTTTCCTCGTCTATGAATGGGAGTCGATGGGCACGGTCTTGCTGCGACATTTTCTGTTCCTGCCATAATTCGTAACTTTCGTTAGCATTTTCCACATATCACTTTGCTATTTACGTGAGAATAAAAACTCTTGAATGAATTTCTTAAGAAGCCATTTTTTCATACTATATGCTTATGCTTTTCACTACCTTTACTTTACTGTACCCCCTTTTTATTCGTTTCCTACCTGATTCCTTTCACCTTCACCACATACCCACATACCCCCTCCCCTTCCAGCTTAGAAAATAATCCTTCCTAGGATTGGGGGTTAAAAGGTGAGGGGATTTGGGCCTGTTGGGGTAGGAGTTACGTGTGAAGAAGCCACGTGTAGAATTTTGGATTGTATTCCAGTTGAGCATGACAATCAAGAGCAAACAGTTGGATGGAAACTTGGGAGATGTAGGTCAAGACATCATGAAAGAGATCTCCAGTATTAAGGCAGATGGCAACATGTAATTCCTCTTCCGTGAGGAATTGGTCAATGTAGGGATGAGCGAGCACATGGTCGTCTAAATCTGGTTGCGGGTGATGGCAAAAACCCTAAACGAGATAGGTGCCACATAAGTAGGGTCATATTCGATGGTTTTAACTGCCATGCATTGCTTAGCATTGGTCATTATGTCATTATCCGGCAACTTTTTTTCTCCCATTGGATTCTCAGAGCAAACCACTGCTGCAAGAACGTGGAAGGCGAGCTAACCATCTGCATGAGCTCTTGCAACTCGTGCTTAGGAACAGAACGAGGGGGCTTACGATATGAAGTGATTAGTCTTCTGAGGGCAGCTTGCTCCTTTGAGATTTTGTCGTTTGCTATCAGTTCAGCAGCAATTTTGGGGAATTTAGTGGTCATAAGTTCGTATTCTTCCCAAGTGCATGGTAATGCACGAACATCCGAAGCAAGTGTTTTGCCAAGAAGACCTAGGTCTAGCCTCTCATAACTTCTAGCAAATGTAGTGAAAGTTTTGTCCAACATCTTGATACAGGTTACTAAGTCATCCCCAGAAGTCACGGCGAGGTCTCCATAGGAAGGTTTAAGACCTGCTGGTGGGAATGGTGCAAATGGACTGGATAGTGGTGACTCCATAATTGGTGTCATAGGTGTGGTTTTGCACTCCGAAGCACTTTGAGGTGCTGTAGGAAGCTCTGGGGGCATGGGAGTTGTGCTGGGTTCTGAGTGAGCAGTCATGGGGGTTTTTAAGTTCTCTGGATTAGGTAAGTCTAAGGCTTGTGGCGTTTGCTTTGGTCGATAGACGAGCTGGGGCTTACTAGCCATAGCGGGCAATGGTTTGCTGACTATGCCCTGGGCACCTTGTGTGCAAGCCTCCCTCACTGGGGCAAGATTGCTTGTAGATGAGCTTTTTAACTTGCCATTTTTAGGCACCCAAATCCAGGGGTTGCCCTCGTAGTATCCTTGTGCTCACAAGAGATCTTTGGGGATCCATCGCGGCGTGGTTGTGTGTCTACGTCGATAGCGTCTAGACTGCCTCTTAGGCCGTGATGGCTGATTATTTTCGTGTTTAGAATCACATTTGGGTGGTCTACCCGGATGTGGTCTTTACCATTTTGGCACCCATATAAGCTTGCACTCCTTGGCCTTGTGAGCACTCTTGGTGGGTTTGGGCCTAGGGTCGAGAGCCTGGCATGAGGCCTTAGTTTTCTTTTGTTTAGACTCGGGCTGAAGCATGGTCGTAGGGGTTTCTACCGGTGGCTTCGTAATATTGGAGGAGTCAGGATAGCCCTTGCTGAAAGTCGTCACTATACGCACATTGCCTATAGCAAGATGAATGCGGTCTAGGTTGTAATCCACATTACAATTCGTTTGCTTCTTGAAAGTACGACCTAATAATGACATATTACCGGCTCCTTTAGTGTCAAGCAACACATGGAAGAAAGCTAGTAAACTTTCAGACTCGATAGAAACGACTACCTTGCACTTTCCTAAGAGTGAATAAGCATTACCCCCAAACGGGGTGAGTTTGGCATTAGTGGGCTATAGTTTCGGTTGACCAATGCATGTCCAATGGTCATGCGTCAAGATGTTGTAGTCGGCACCTTCATCAATCAAGGCATCGAAAGAATACGTCGCTCCGGCTGGACTGTGATTCGTAGATACGCCAGTGCCACTGCTTCTTCGTCCTGATCTGTAAGGTCGGTTATAGTAGCCATGCAGACGTTTATTGGGGGTTCTAGCATGGGTGGCTCATGTAATGGATGGGAAGGAGGATAGTACTTCTTTATGCGGCTGCCCTTAAAAAAGCCTATTCCTTCGCCTTCAAGTGTCTCTAACTCAACATTCCCTGTTCTACCAATCATGCATACTCTGAAAGGCCCTAGCCCCCGAAACTTCATCTTCTGTTTATGTCCTTTTACAGAGTATAGCAGAACAAGGTCCCCTTGTTCAAAGTCGCGTTGTTTGACATGCTTGTCAAACCACATCTTTCGTCGAGCCTTCTTACAAATCAGAGAGTGAGTGGCAAGGAGTCGAGTCTCCGTTAGGCGCTCTAACTCCACTAAGCGATTGGTCCAAGCCTCTCTTCCCTCCCAACGCTCTTGGACTGCTATCCTTAAGCTAGGGATGAAGAATTCTAAGGGTAAAATGGCTTCAGTTTCGTATGTCAACCTAAAAGGCATCTGTCCTACAACCATTTTATAAGCTGTGCGATAGGCCCACAAGGCCACCACTAGCTTGTTGTCCCAGTCACTTCTTGAAGTAGACACTACCTTTGTAAGCACATTGACTAAGATTTTATTTGTGGATTCGGCTTGGCCATTAGCCTAAGGGTAATAGGGAGAGGACTTCCGATGAATTATTAGGAAGGTAGAGAGCAGGTGGGAAATCACCTCATTAACGAAGTGCGTGCCTTGGTCGCTTACAAGTTCGATTGGACAGCCAAGCCGTGAAATGACCTGCTCCCACAAGAACTTTGCAGCGGTCCTAGCAACATTCTTCCTCGTGGCTCGTGCCTCTGCCCACTTCATTAGATAATCAGATGCAACTATGATGTAGTGATCTTGGGAATATTGTGCCACATGACTGATAGGTCCAATAAAATCGATGCCCCATTTTTCAAAGGGTTGTCAAGCTATGACAAGGGTCAATTCCATCTTGTCTTTCCGCACAGGCACTTTGGTCCTTTGGCACTCATCGTAGTGCTTTACGAAATTAGCTGCATCGCGGAAAAGGGTGGGCCACCATAGTTGGAATTGTAGCACCTTTCGGGCTGTTGTGTCCCCCTAAAGTGTCCTCCAGCGATTCCGCCATGTGCTTCTTTCAATGCATCGCGCATCTCGTGCTCACATACGCATCTACACAATAAACCATCTTGTCCCAACGTGTAGAGTTGGCAGGCTATCAGTTGGTATGGCTGAATTTTCAGGATAACCCTTCTCAGCCTAGCCTTCTCAATGGGCCTCTCAAGTAGTCTGTTTTCTAGCACTTGCACTATGTCATCAGCCCAATACGGCGTCAAATCAGCTTTAAACAATTCTCTCTCTCTAGACAGGTTAAAGAGATGAGCATCCGGTAAATCGTCAGGTATGCCTTGTCCAACAGCTTCTCCTGTGGGTATGTGGGATAGGTGGTCAGCCATGTAATGATCCTTTCCTTTGCGTACAACTATAGATAAGTCAAACTCCAGTAGAAGGAGCAACCATCTAGCTATGCGTCCCGTAGTGTAAGGCTTGTTCACAAGATATAGCAAGCCTTGATGGTCCACAAAGAAGACAAAGGGAGTGGCCAACAGGTAATGCCGAAATTTCTTTACCGCAAATACCATGGCCAACCCCTCTCTTTCTGTCGTGGAATAGTTCATCTCGGTCTCTGTGAGCTGCCTGCTGGCAAAACTCACCGGGTAATCTAAGTTATGTTCACCAGGCTGGCATAGCACGGCTCCAATAGCGAACTTAGAGGCATCTATGTGTACATGAAACGTTATATTCCAGTTTGGGGCTCGTAAGATTGGTGCAGTAGTAAGAGCCTTTTTCAACTCCTCATATGCGCGCTGACATTCCTCAGTCCACTCGAACACTATCAACAGCTTGTACAATGGTCTAGCAATGAGTGCGTAATTTAGTACAAAGCGTCGATAATATCCAGTGTGTCCTAAGAAGCATTGAACTCCCTTGTAGTTATCGGGTGGTGGTAAGTCAACAATGACTCTGACTTTAGAAAAGTCAGTGGCAATGCCGTTCCTTGACACTACGTGCCCTAAAATGCATCCGTGTTTCACCTAGAACTGGCACTTTAAGGGGTTCAACGAAAGGTGGTACAACCTACACCTTTCAAAGACAGCTCTCAAATTCTCTAAGTGTTCGGCCCAACTAGAGTGTAAGCACAAGTCGTCTACGAACACTTCTAGTTCGCGCCTAAGCATGTCCTTAAAGATAGTGCACATTAGGCGTTGAAAAGTCGCAGGTGCATTCGTCAGCCCAAAAGGCATGACAATGTAGGCGAATACACCCATTCCGTGGCAAAGGCAGTCTTGTGCCTGTCGCCATCGGGGTGCACTTACACTTGATTATAGCCCGAGAAACCATCCAGAAAATTGTAGGCTTCTTTACCTACTACCCTCTCAAGCATGTGCTCAGTATAAGGTAAAGGATAGTTATCCCTCTTTGTAGCGGCATTCACTTTCTTGTAGTTCACGCACACTCGGATTTTTCAATTTTTCTTCATGACAATCACGATAGGTGATACCCAGTCCGTGTGCTCGATCTCGTATATGAATCCTACCCTCATGAGTTTATCAAGCTCCTCTTTTACTGCATGGGCGTGTTTGGGATTCATGGGGTAAGGTCGTTGTTTCGTTGGTACTACATCAGGGACCATTGGGATATTATGAGTCGCAACCCTAGGGTCGACTCCCTTAAGGTCCAGGCAAATACGTCAATGTACTCTTGCAAGAGTGCAACAAGTTTGGTCTCCTCATCCTCCGTCAAGTCATCTGCAATGAATACAGGTCTTGGCTTTTCACCTTCCCCAACCAAGTTAACTTCCTTGAATTTGGCGGGTCCCTCGATCGGTTCACTAGTTTGGCCTTGTCTTTTCGCACCTAGCAGATCACCACTCTGTTACCCTTTTTAAATTTTGTAAACCGTTTGGGTAGATCCCGCGGTTTCTTTTGCCTTTCTGCTTCTGAGTCCTTTGCTTGCTTCCTGGCCTCCTCCTTTAGCCTCTTGCGCCTTAGGTGGATTGGCAAGTCTCCCTTGGTGCATTTGACTTTAGAAGGTTGTGGTATCTCAGGATCACTCTCAGTGCTGACTTCTGACTCTGAGTTAAACTCGCATCCCTCACTTGAGGAAGGTGTTTCCCCAAGGGGTCGTAGTTCAGTAGGTGCATCCGTCTTGAGCATTGGGATTACCCATGGTCGTGCCACTCCGGCTTGCTCGTAATCCACAGCTCCTATGTGTTCTAGCCAAGATCTGTCACACTCCATTCGCATGACTCCTTTTTCGTTTTGACTGGTTCTTCCTCTCCTAGGCCTCGAATCTGCCCTGATTTGTTCTATCGCTTTTCCTTCCGTGTCGTACTCTATTGTATATATCTCTTCTTCATTCTCCTCTCCCGTCGAGTGACAGTCCTCATACTCCTCATCATTAGAGTCCTGTCCTTCTGACTACTCATCATCACCTAAGCTTTCCTCTCCAATCTCCTTGTCATCAGTAACTAAAGCCCAGTTATATAACAAATTCAGGTCGTGGACCTTGGTCCATTTCCATTCTGGCTTAGCTAATAGATCACGTAGAGGTTTTAAGTTAGCAGCCAAGTTGCCTTTTAGTTTATTGGTCAAATACTCTACAAGTTCCTAAAGCTCTAGTTTGTTGCTGGGGATATGGAACGAGACTGGTTTGCCTGGGTTGAGTGAGCTTCCTGCCATCATGCAGAGTGGCACAATTGGCTCCTCAATTGGCATGGTTGCGGCTTTAGCAGCCTGCCGATATAGTTCTTCCTCATCCGAGAATGGTAGGTCAATGTTTGCCAAAACGTGCATCCAATCCCTCTCATCCTCAAGGCAAGGAATATATTTAGTGAGTAATCCATAGGGTTTCGTCGTTTGAGTATCGCCTTTCAGCACAGCTGAAATGGCATCCAGGTCAACAAGGGTCGTCTTCCAAGTGTCCATCTCTACCCTCACTGCACTAGTTCTGTTCCCTAGGAAAATCAAACCATTGCCCTAGTCCTCAATGACACGTGCATTCCTCATCCAAGGTCGGCCTAATAGTATGTCATAATCCACTCCCTTCATGACAATGAAGTTTACGGAAAATTGCACACCGGCAATCTTTACTGGCCAGTTCTTTAAGACCCCGAATGGTCTTACCTTCATTCCATTTGCTAAAGTGACGTTAAACCTGGCAGTCTCTACAGGAGTGTTTCCCCATGCCTCTAAGACTGCATTGGCTTAGTAGACTAACACCTGCGCCTGTGTCTACAATTCCTTTTCGCGTCATATCTCCTAAGGCTAGGACGGGCAAAACTACATGCATTTCAGTGCCTTCCCAAAAATCATTGATGTGCAAAGACTTAGGAGTTAAGTGCAGAGTTAGACTTGGGATCTGTGTAACCCCATCATGATCTTGCGGATCAGCACCCGCAAGTCCTGTGTGTCCCTCCATCAAGTCTTTTAACTCCTATCATAAGGAATGATTCTGCCTAAGCAGGTCTTCCAAGCTTAGAGTTATTGGAGTAGACAACAAGGTTGTGAGGAGGCTACTGGGCTCTTGTCTTCCCCTGAGGCTAGCATTTCTAGGCCATGCGTTCTGTCTGCCCTGGCAAGTTTCCCCTTGGCCTTGGTGAGTTGCCCCCAGTGGTGTAGGTATGCTTGCAGCTTGTGGTTTTGAAGGTGAGACTGGTGTGCTCACGTTGGAGAAATCGTCAATAGGATCTTCTAATATGGGTTCAACATCCTTAAGGTGCTTTTGGGCATCCTTGACCCACTCCTTGACCTTAGCTATATCCTCGAGCTGTCGTTTGGGGTGGGGATATTCCCCTACCTTGGCACTCCCTAGCTCGGCTGTCTTAAGAGCTGAGGTCTCCGCCTCTACGTCTGTGACCTTCTTTCACGTTACTAACGTAGTCGCTTCCTCGGTTTTAAGAATCTTTGCATCGGTTCTCTTTTTCCATCTCCTCCGGCTTTTCTTTCCTATTGAGGTTGCGTCAAGGTTACTTGGCCTTGGCAAGGAGATGCCTGCCTATTTTGTTTGAGCTCGTGTCATAGCATGTAGTGGGATGGGCATATCCTCACTACCAAAGGTTTCCACTCCAAAGAGCCCCAAAGGCACCGATGGCATGTTGGCAGAGCTGGTTGATGGATTCCGCCTAGGACAGTCAAGAAACAGATATGTGATTCCACACTCTGTGCATCGAAGATCCTCTTTGTCCTTGTTAGCTTGTTCTCGTTCTGGGCAGCGTGATGAAATGTGGCCTGGGTGGCCGCAAGTCCAGCATGTGACTGGATCCTGGTTGGGCCCTCCAAAAGTTGCCTCTTCCTCTTCCTAAAGCCATCACTGGCACCGGCCGATAGTCCATCAGGACTGGGTTGCCCTCCTCGTCATAGGATATGTACGGGTTGACATATGTTTCTTCCTCATTAGGCTCCTCCACAAAGTGAACAAGAGCATCGCTAGATGGGTGGGTTACAAAAGGCCCCGGTCGTTTGGGTATACCAGTTGGGTTCATCTCCAGCCTAGGCACGGCAGGTCTTGAGTCAGTCGGTGCTGAAAGAGCTAACTGGACTCCCCTCCCAAAGAAATTGGGTGGCCTATTACCTAAGTATGGAGGGTTGTACTGCTGTGTATATGGGAATCTCCTTGGCATTCTGCAATGCACTGCATAATGCCCAAATCTACCGCAATTTGAGCACGGCCGAGATCTAGGATCTTGGCACTCAACTGGGAGGTGATTGCCACCGCAGTATATACATTGTACATGCGATCTCACAGGCTTCCTCACGAGCTCTTGCAACTGTGCAATCTCCATTCTCATCTCTGCCATCCCCTGGTCGTGGTCTACACTCTTTCCCTTATCCTGCACACTAGCAGTTGCTTTTTCCCCCGAAGTAGTTGATCTCTCAGGGTCCCTCTGGCTTGGACTTTCTCGATTTTGGTAGTCCTCATGCTGCGTTCCTTGAGTTGATCATCTACGTGTATTGCCTCCTCGAAAACTCTAGCTAGCACGTCTCGTTGCAAGGTGGAGTTACTGGCCAAAGCCTTGTAGAGCTCCTCACTCCGAATCCCGTTCATGAACACTATAGACACTGCCCTCTCTGTAGGTCGCTCATTGGCAAGGATTCTCTTGTAGAGGCTACACACCTGAGTGACGTAATCCCTAACGTCCTCCTTCTCCCTTTGACTGATATTCATCAACCTAACGATGAGGTTATCCGAATACCCTGCCTCCGAAAACCTCTTGATGAAGAGGCCCTTAAGGCGAACAAAGTTCGTACGTTCTGTGTCATCTAGACTAGAATACCAGGTCCTCCCCTTATCGCCTAAGCACAGGTCGAAAGCGAGCTCACTGCATAAGGTCAGTAAGACCATTTGCCTCACATACTTGCTCGAACAACTCCATGAAGTTGTACGGGTCACTGCTAGGTTTGTATCTAGCTAGTTGTTTTGCTACAATGGGGATTCTAGCCTGCCCTTTAGCCCCTTGCGTGACTTCCAATCCCGATAGTAGCATGGTGGCTAGGGCAGTAGTGCTCTGTTCAACGGACGTATTGTCCAAGAGTCGCTTTGCTACCAATTCGCTCAATGTCATGTCAGCCTCTGTTGCCCTTTCCCTCTCTACATTCGGTCCAGATTTGGCCGCTCCAGCTAGGTCTAGCCTCGTACATATCTACGTCTTGCTGTAGCCTTCTAGCCCTTTGCTCATGGTTGGAGGTTCCTTCTCAAAGTTACAGAGGATGATAGTTTGTGAAAGTGGCCAGAGATTAGAGGTCGAGTGTTACAGATGTGGAGAAAAGGGAGATATCTCACCAAATTGATATGCGATTGTCGGAAAAAACTTTTCTACCCGCAGAAGGCATAGAGGAGGAAGAAGTTGCAGAGGCCGTAGAAGTAGAATATCCGTTATTGTGTTCGATAGAATGACGATAGTACCATTTGGGCTGGCTAATGGGTTACATCATATGCAAAATACCCATAAGAAATGGATTAAGAAGAATAAGCCTTCCTTCATCACTAGTTCTTGTCACCCAAAGTTACCCTTCTCAAGCGAGGATGATGATGGTGCACCTTGCAAACAACCACGAGTTCGGCAGCTCTCGGGCCTGATAGGCTTATAGGTTCATTTTCCGGTCGTTCTTGGGTCCCTCAACTGCCTACTGCTAGCTGCTAAGCGACTGTGTACTACAATTTCTCTTATCACATGTGCCAGAATCAAGTTTTGAGTGCCCGAAGGGTTTCAATAAGTTGCGCTATTGCGTATTTGTCGAGTCGGGTCAAATTTCTAACAGATTTGACAAAAAGTTGCACTCTGACCAACTGGTCCAAATTGCAGGGTCCGAATATATCACTCGGACGGGCCGAGGCACGGGGTCGAGGGCCGAATTTCCGGATTTGACTCGGACGATTTTTATTCAGACGGGCCGAATGGCAGGTTCGGACAGGGTAATTCGGACGGGGTGAACAGCGCTTGGCCGAGGGCCGAATCCCAGGTGTGGCCGAATTTTCGAATTTGAGACTCGGATGGGTCGCTTGAACGGCCGGATGTGCCACGTAGCAAAGAGCTTTGACTCAGACGACCGAGTGGGTTGACTCGGACAGTTGCCTCGGACGGTCCGAGGGCCGACTAGGGTTTGGCCAAGTGGGCCGAGGGCTGATTCTGGGACTCGGCCTAGGAGAGGCCACTCGGACGGGCCGAACGCGGCGCACATAACCCGCGCGAATGCGATTTCGATCATTTCACCCAATGTAGGCTGGTACCATGGTCATGCACTTCCAGATCCTATCTAGGGAAGTAGAGGGAGAGGTTTGTATACCTGAACGGATCGGTAAGTGCGTCGGTGATGCGATCGAATCACACGGGCTGGGGCTCTCTCTCTCTCTCTCTCTCTCTCTCTCTCTCTCTCTCTCTCTCTCTCTCTCACTGAAATGGCACAAATGAGCTCTCTTTTGGCCTCCTAGATCTTATATGCCTTCCCAAATGTGGCGTTGACGCCCCCAATCACTCTCTTGTCGATCTTAGGCCTCATTAGTGAGCATTTTGCGCATTTTGCACGATTTTTTTCCTGTTTTACCCTGTTTTGAAACAGTAAACCCTACCCTTTTCCGGTTCGATTTCCTAACTCTAACCTACGCTAAATGCAACGAAGATCGAAGGCAAAAAATTGAAATAGATCCTCCATGCTTTCCAATCATCAAACAACCAAAATATCCCAAAATACTTACTTGTTTTGAAGATTAAAAACACCCAATTTCCTACCTATCTCAAGCTCTGTTTCGAGGATGAGTACCCTACTTTGATGCTCGATATGAGGCGCGCAAGTGCTCAAGCTTGAATCCGTTGGTCTCGGCAACATAACCAAAATGTGGGAGCTTTCACTCAACCGCCAAGACCCACGAACCGCTTATTACTTCAAGCGTTCCAAGCCAGCTCTAATGGCTATCTCTCACCTAGCCGACGCGCTGTCGATCCTACGAGTGTAGTGAGCTTACCTTGATGCTTGATCGAGTACCCTCCTCTCCCTTGCACTCCGGTAGCTCCACGATTCTTGATGCTAGCTCAAGCATCCTCAAGCCTCCTCCATCTCCAAGCTCCATCCTCCATAGCCACGTGCGCAAGAGAAGAAAAGAGAAGAGAAGAGAAGAAGAGAAGAGGAGATGGTGAAGAGCTTCACCCTCTTGATCCCTCACGCTCACACACACTCACTCCCTCACACTCTCACACTCCCTCTCTCAAGAGCACACACAAGCAAGAAGGAGAGAAGAAGAGAGGAAGAAGAAGACTCTTTTTGCCACACACCAAAGAATGAGCTTCTCATTCACTTTTCAACTTTATAAAGAAAGCTCTAAATCCTTCTTGGGCGGTCATCCCCTTTTCCCTCTTTTACATGGCCGGCCGTAGCCTAGGCCCTTTTTCCCATTTCCCACCATTCTAATTTATCATATTCCTAGCTAATGCGTACACTTTGCACAGAGCAAGCCTGGCACTCTTTTACAAAGATTCGGGGGTGCTTCCACATTTTAATTCTTTTGTTGCCTCGGGCCGACACCGAAGCTTTCTGAGGGTCGTGCCCGAACATTTGAATTTTTCAGGGACTGGCTATCGGTCAAGGCGCCTTTTTCTGCTTTTATCCTGCGCCTTTTTTGCTATTTCCATTTTTTTCCATTTTTCGCTCCTCTGTGCTGTGGGAACACAGTAACAGTGGGCAATTGGAGAAGGAGATGCTATAAACTTTGTTAGGAAAATACACAGATTAGGTGCACTTGAAGGAGGAGTAGCTCATATATAAGGATCATCAGATTGAGCAACAATGGAATGAGAAGGTGTACCAGAGATATTCTATCTTCCTTGACTACCTAAAGGTGAACTTCCCTCCAACAAGAATGCATTACACAAAAAATATTCAAAGAAAAAAAGGTGCAAGAGACATAAGGATCCAGATTCCTGGTAAGTAATTCCACATGTATTCTTTAGAATGTGTCACACTTTTATGTCTTCTTCTAAAGAGAATATAGTTGATTGTAGGAAAGTGATGCCTCTAGTGCATTTATTCTCGTAACTCATTCTTAAGTAAGGAGTCAAGGTGAAGCCACAATTTCTAAAATGTTTTGATGATATTGATTGGCCATGCTTTAGCCCTACAATGATACTATTTGTGGATGATAGCACAAAGAAGATGCAATGTAACCCACCTAACTCCTTTACATATCCATGTACATTTCAAGAAAATCCCATGGATACTATCCTCTTCAAACACATGATTTCCTATTTGATTGAGAAAAATCCCTTCAATACTATCTTCTTGGAATACATGCTTCCATATTTAACTGAGCTAGCAGGTTTTCATGGGGGAGTCTACGAGTTTGTTAAATAATACCCATTTCACCCTCTAGCAATGGATAGCTGGATTGATATTTAATGTTTAAAATAAACATGTTAATTTGCTTTGCGTATAGTAGTTCACTAACTTGCAAATGCATTTGTGGATTTAGTATTTTTTTAATAGTAAGTTCATACAATACAATGTGAAATATATCAATATATTAAAATATTTGATTGTTGAAGTTTGGAGTTTAAAATGAAGAATTCTTGAAATTAATAATAGCTTCAAGTAATAAAGCAACATGGAGCTACATTTTATGGAGATTGTGAAGCAATTGCTTGCAAGGTTCTATTGTAAATGAATGCATAACTTCAATCCATATGTAATCTTAATCAAAAGAGAAAGAGAGAACAATGTACAAGTATAAGTGGATGTGTATGTAGTTTGCTTGTGCATGCATAATTAAAATACTAACAAATCAATATGTAATTATAAAATATGTGTAAAGAAGGGAGAGAGGGGGGATGTGAATGTATATGGAGTGTGATATCTCATATGTGTACATAATTGAACCATTAACATTGTGATAATATTATCAAAGATAAGCAAATAAGCTTAATCTAGTGATGTAAATAAGTTAAGGAGAGAGAACTCCTAATACAACACTAGAGAGAGAGAGAGAGAGGGTGTTATTGAGGGGGAGAAAGAGAGGGAGATGCATGTTGTGGGTCTCCAAGATGAGAGAGAGAGAGAGAGAGGAGAATCAATTGTGGTTCTTATGAGGAGGAGGAGTAAGATGTGGTAGTGTAGTGGCGGTGCTAGTGGTGATAATGTTATCGAGGGGAGTGAGATGTCGGCAATTTGTCCCCAACATATGAGGAGAGAGAGAGAGGAGAATTGATTGTGGTTTTGATGAGGAGGGGGAGAGTATGATGTTGTGGTGATGGTAGTAGTGCTAGTGGTGGTGTTGGTGGTAAGGGTGGTGGAGGTGGTGGTGGCAATGGGGGAGCAACATTGGTGCTTGATATATGCCCAAAAGAAAAGAGGACCAAGTGGACTATGTGGAATAAAACTCAAGGTTGTCAAAAAAAGCTTGCCCAAAAGCTTGCTTCTTGCATGCACTCTATGTAGGGATAGCATTGCACAACCACAATCACTACCTCTCCACACTCCCTCTTAATGAAATATTGGACAACTAGTATATGACTAGACATCTAGTTGCCATATGCATGCTTTCATGTGCGTATACCCTGATCCTTTGAGTACCACTTGCTTAGATGAATCCACCCCATTCTTTTTGAACAATTACAAATGTTAGGGAAAGGTATAACAAACCCACTCATGTATCTCACATGTGCATGACCTCTCACATAATGCAGTTGCATCCTTTTAAGACCTCAAACTTAGGCAAAAGATCCCACACAAATCAATTTTTGTGTGACCTTGTTTCAAACAAACTCTTTTCAAGATACACATGCATATTCATTTATCCATTTTGGGCCTTTAGGTGGGCTCAAGTAGAATACCTTTGTACAACATAGATATAAAATCCACATGGGTCAACACTTTTCCTTTATATCTAAAGAGACTTTATACAAAAGTAAAACTCAAATTTCCCCTTTTAAAACATCTAGATAAGGGAATGGCACGTGTGTCTCCTATCCTTTTTCTTCTTCTTCTTCTTCTAGATTTTGGACCACTACAATAGAGTTACTCCCATGGCAATGGATGAGAGAGTGATGTGGTGACATCATTCAAGTCTTGCACATAATTGAGCAAGGCTTACTCCCTCCTAGTGGTAGAAGTCTATATTGGGAATTAGGGGCTATTGTGAGGGGCTCCTTCATTGTGCTCTCCACTTCTATGAAAATTACACACACACACACACACACACACACACATGCACACACACGCACATGCACACACACATGCACACGCACACGCACACACACACACACTCTCTCTCTCTCTCTCTCTCTCTCTTTGTGCTCTCTTAGCCAATGGCGTACCTCGCCGTTAGTTGTTGTAGTATTATCACACCACTTACATTTTCTCTATAAGACACCTCTATTAGTAGTATGCCTTCTAGCATTACATCTATTTGTAGCACATCTTTTAGCATTACACCTTGAGCATGCCACTTGCAAGATACCTTCCAATAGTAGCTCACTTTCCCACATTCATGGCCGATATCTCAATTTGATTGCATATGTCTTTCTCGCTAATTGTCTCATTTGAACTGGCATCAGACTGCAAACCCTTCATTTCAACTTTTTTGCTCTTCTTTAATATTTCCTTCTCAAAGGCTTGTACAATCTTCTAAATATGTGCCATAGGCCTACCTTGCTTTTCATTCAAGAAAGGTTACTTGCATAGTATCCCACTTTCCATTCTACTAGCACTTGTGATAGTCCCTGCCCACAATGACAACTATACTTAGTGGTTGTGGCCTACAACATCCCATAACTTGCCTAAATGCAACATCTTTTCCTTCAACTATGCTACACCATTGTTGCCAAAGCTCTCTTCACTGAGTTCCTATTTGCATTTTTCATATTCTCTAATGTGGTAGTTCGTGCTTCTTTACACTAAATTCTCCTAAATGGCCTTCACAAGCTTGCATATAGGAGCTCCAAACTTGCATGCTCTTTTAGCATGTAGATGCCCTTTCAAGGGTGCTCTTCACAAGCTTCTCTCCTTAAGAAGCCTCAAAGGTACCAATTGTGATGTATGTGCTGCCCCCCCTTGCCGAGCTAGGGGAAAGGACGTTTGGTAGTTACTCAGATGTCTATCTTGAGAAGCGTCGTCTAGACCCTTTAGGATTGACAAACTTTTGGTGGTCATGCGGCTTCAAGTCTATCTTGTAGTAGAACATCGGGCCATGACCCACTAAGATCAACTAGAGGCACTAATGACCTAAGAGTCTCTACCAGATTTCTAGCACCTTGTAATCTATCATAACTAAGAACAGACAAATCACTGCACTTGCTTAAAGAGAGTGAGAGATGAGGGGAGTTCGAGCTCGAGCCCTTTGCCCATAAGGCATAATAATCTCAACTTTGGTCCCCTTAAACAATGCATAGTTAGGTTTTAAGACACGGATCCTAGACAATCAATGTTCGTCTTTATCCTTATTTTGAATCTTTTATAAAGTACTCGACTAATTGGGTCCACCCATCCATTGGACAATGTCAACATGATGACCATCCATATACTTTTCATGCACACACTCGGTGTGCTTGATTATGTAATTACGTTTTACCACATTATTAAATATATAAAACCAACTTTCTAAAATTTTTCTTTAAATAGTGTTCATTGAACACCTTTAACCACATATACAAAAACAGTGAAACTATCTTTTCAACATAGTGAATATATTTATATTTTCAAGAGTCCGCTCTCTTATTTAGAGTAGTAACCAACCCATACTTTCTAGGCTCTCAATGCTCATCGCATCATACTCATTTTTCCGTCCTATATCCACTCTTCCTCTCAGGGTCTCTCCAGTGCACTAGCCCTATGTATTCTGGTCGTTAAGGTTTCTTTCCCTATCTTAGGACCATTTCAAGAATTACTATTAGAGCTCCCTTGGTCCTCAACTGCCATAAGGGATGAGCCTTGCTTGAATGTTTGACCTCTCATCTAGGTGGCAGTCTACACTTTAGATGGATATAAACTAGTTGGGTGTAAGCTATGATGGCAAGATCTTGGGGAGACTACATGCTGGCCACGTGCAACCTCTTGTGGCGAATTCACGCAAACCATAATGCTTCCTCTTGTAGCGAATCTGCACTATATCATCACATAGACCATACTGCTACCTCTTGTGGTGAATCTACACTATATTATTGCATATTGTGGCGAATACTATAGACCAAGCCAACTCATGTTTGCTTGTGAGAGAGAGACTTTTTCTTAATGGGGTGGAGTCATGTAACAGTTAGTGTGTTGGAGTTAGCAAGAATTTGACCTTTTGGCATGTGCAGAGAGAGAGAGAGAGTGAGAGCCTCCTCATCAATAGTCTTCTTGCGTTGGTTGCTTTGGAGATTGTCAAAGCAAACTTGCAAATAATATGTAATGTAGTAAGTAATAGTAAAGATTTGTTTGTTATTTATCATCTGTGTGTTGATTATTATTTCGCCGGTCTCCACATTGACCCCACTACCGGGGTAATATCGAGCAACTCTCGCTCGCGTGCTCGCTCGTTCTCTCTCTCTCTCGCTCGTCTCTGAAGTCTCTACATTTGACATATTCACTCACGCCTCTCACTCGCACGTGCTCACACACCCGCGCGCGCGCACACACACACACACACTCTCTCTCTCTCTCTCCACAGGATGGGTCGGATCAAGCCTCAGGCCCTTCTCATGAAGAGCAAGCAGAAGAAAGCTCCCGCTGGCTTTAGCAAAACCTTTCTTTTTGCGGGTGCGTCCCTCGTCGTCTTCCTCGTCCTCTTGCTCGTCGCGCGCCACTCACACAGGTCCAAGCTCTCGGTGATTCCTCAAAGCTCAGCTTTTTCCTTTTTATTTTTCAGGTCATTTATTCATTTGCTGCAGTTTGCTTTTCGGTTTACATGATGCCGGGAGATGTGGATTTGCTTCTGCATACGCTTCAGCCTTCCTCAGTTTCCATCGCATGCAAACTGCAATGGTCCATTTATACTGACGGCCCAGGGTGTGTGCCACCATTTTGTTAAACTGCTGCAGATCACAGAATTGACCCTTCTTTCTTAGTTGCATCAAATACGTAAACCAGGCCCTTTAATGCCAGGCCATGAGGAATGTCTTATCGCAGTCCAGAAAGGAAGAGAGATCCAGGCTATTGGAATCTCTCCTTTTGTTCTTTTTGGCAGCGCTTCAACTGCTGGCCTTCTGTGGACTGCCTTCATAGTAGTTTATATCTCCACAGCAAAGGGCTCTAAGAAACATTTCTGATCCAAGTAGTTGTAGACAAATCTTAGTAACTAAAGAAGTGGGACTTGAGAAGACACGATTGCCTCCACTCAAACCCTGAGAGAGAACTGGGATGAAGGAAGTTCTGGAATGTATATCCCAAAGCGAATCATTGTAAGTCGAGACAGAATTTGTATGTGGTACCCCCTCAAGATCTCCACTACATAGCAAGAGGACTGATCTCTCTGTGATGGGGATCAATAATCTGGTACAATGATCAATGTAGTAGGCACATTGTGCAAGGTAAATATTGAAACTCGAACTCTCATGTCTTTGAATGACTGAGTTTGAGGGTGTGTCATACTCTGTATAGATCTGGAAACGATGTAGATAGCCTCTGAATGTGTATGGCAGCAATAAATACAGATTTGGAGAGTTTGCATCAGGCTGAATGCGACTGAGTCAGGTTTGAGGAAGAGTGGGCAGTAGATGGAAGATGAAACTAATGATATAGATGGTTGCTGTAACTACAAAAAGTAGCCTCCGGCCACCTAAATTGGGATTGGTGATTGCTCGGATGATGATGTCAACAATTTGCTTGGTCCGTATAGCAATTGATGTCACCTTTGTCAAGAAGTGATTGAGCAACTAGAGAGATAGTAGGGTTTGCAGGGAGATTGCTAAAGAAGCCTTTAAGTCTGCAAACGCAGGGATAGTGAGGTGTCGCTTGGAGCACGGAGATTGCTGTCAAAGGGGAGCCTTTGAATCTGTGACTGGTGCCACGTGGAGCAAGGAGACTGCCCTTGAAGGGTGAGGAGCCTATGAATTTGCAAAGCAAGCCTGATGATGGATGGCTGATGAAGGTTACCTTCTAGACAGCCCAAACGTAGATGTTGGAGGCCACCTAGGATTGGTGCACTATTGCTTGAAGAAAGGGATACTAGAAATTGCCAAACACAAGGATGAATAGGTGGAAGCGCTAGTTGGAAGTGAGACGCTTGATGAAGGAAAGCAGCCACGATGCAAAATGCGAATCTCCAATTGTCTCTAATAATGACGCCTTTTGATGGATGAAGATGCAAAATGTAAGAGGATCCCCAGGGCAGCCAAATGCAAGGAGTAATGATGCTTAAAGGGTGGAGATTGATGTGAGGCAGGTGGACGTTGGTGCCAACAGGGGGTGTGTTGTGCTAAGAAATGCACTTAGCCACTTAAACAACCCCAAAACATGCTTATTTTAGGCTTATTTTAGCCAAAACCCTAAAACGGGGAGTAGATCAAGAAAGTTAAGTGGGAGAGGACCTAGAACCCTACTTTTCTATAAATTGATAGCCAGTCCTCCACTCTTTCACAATCTCGTTTTTGTAGGTTTCAGGTGTTACCAGCTTGCTGCCCACACCCCGGTCACGAAGGACATCTCAGCCCTTGCTGTATATCACTGTTCCCTATAGTCTGGCGTCTGTTTCCAGCCCTCCATACGCTAATTGCTATTGTTTCTGCCTGCCGACTAACTGCCGTTCATTTGCACAATTGTACAGCTTGCCATGCCAGTAAATTGTTGGGTTAGCAGGCTCTAGCTGCCGCCTTGACAGTTTTCTCTCTCCTGTCTGCAGTCGCTGTAGCCTTTCTCTCTCTTGCAGGCTGTCTTGTCTGCGTTTTCAATCTCTCTCTTTTGCAGGTTGTTATGTTTGCGTTTTCAGTCTTTCTCATTTCTGCAGGCTTTGTTTTTAGTCTTTCTCTCTCCTGTAGGCTGTCCTGCCTACGTTTTCAGTCTTTTTCTCCTGTAAGCTCCGGTTTTAGTCTTTCTCTCTCCTACATGCCGTCCTATCTACGTTTTTATTCTCTCTCTTGCAGGCTCCGTTTTTAGTCTTTCTCTCTCCTCATTGTTGTCTGTATCAGATCCAGCTTCTCACTGTTGCGTTTGCTGGTATTCAACATCCGGAGGTTGCCTTGCTGCGATTCGGGATTCGTTCGGAGTACGATACACTCTCCAACTCATTACCCCTGCCCTGATCCTTGAGATACAGGAGTTCGAGGTTCAGTACTCATTCACTGCATAGTGTGTTTGTTGCATGAGCATCGTATTATTAGTAGTCATTATTTCATTTATTATTGTGTTCATTGTCTTTGAGTTACTCTAACCCTAACCCTAACTGTGTTCTTTTTATTAGTCTATGCTTTGTCGTACGGTTTCTGTTTATGTTTTTGTGTTAGGGTATTTTTCTTTACAGGGTGAGCACCAAACATAAGGTTTAGGGCTCTAGGAAGTTGTTGCAATGATGGAGGAGAAGTGCTAGTTGAGGAGGAGAGAGACTGCCACCAAGATGTAGCTCGGATGATGTTGGAGGTCGGCGCCTAGTAACAGGAGATGGTGCTGGAAGGAGAAGTGAGAGAGATGAAAAGAAGTGCGTGGTGAAGAATGAATGGGAGGTGTTGAATATATATGCACGAATAGTCTCGAGTCTTGCCCATTGAAGTCTCTCGACTGGTACTTTAACTCTCTTGGAAGGCCCTAGAAAGCCTTTTTGGGGCTGGAGATAGAAACCAAAAATGGGAATGAAGAAGCGAAATTGTATGGAATGATGTTGTTTCTAAAAACCCTCTCTTAGGCCTAAAAAGGAGCACAAAAGAGAAGTGAGACGAAGAGAAGAAAATCCACCTTGTAATCTAAGAATGCCACTTGAAAGGAGAGCTATGAAGATAGTTAGGAGATCGGTTGAATAGTAGAACTTGAAACATAACCTCGAGTGAGAAGGCACTAGCTTCGTGACACCATGTTGGAAGGAATACGAAGGCCTAGTTAAAAAGTTGCCCTTGAAAATCAAAGGGTTTTGATTGAAGATGGATGCTCTAGATGTTGGGTATCAGTGGTGGTAAAATTGCTCGAAAGAGAGCCAAACCTCGGAAGTAAAAGATGGTGGGTGAAGAACTTTCAAAGTATGAGGGTCCCCCTTTGAAATTAGAGGAGTAGGAGCCTCCTCTAATGCCAAAGAGAAAGGAGAGACTCCTTGCGAGAGCGAAGGAAAAGAATTCCCTTCTGAATCTCCTTTGGAGAGAGAGGAATTCCAACTCATGGATCACAGACTCTGAGGTGTTGGATGAAGAAGAAAGTATCGTTGGTCGTACCGAAGAAGCTATTTGGGGCGCAGGAGTAGAAGTTGAAGAGTTGTCGAAAGGTGTCTTCTCGAACCTAAGTAAAGGAGGGTGGGATAGGAGACTCAGGGTGAGCCAAGCAATGTGTCAATGGATATGCCATGGTATTGGAGTGGCAACTTATAATAGGGAGGGTGGGAGGGAGAAGAAGGATATCTCTTAGTGGCGCAGCAGAAGTAGAGTAATAATGAGATATTGATGCCGAACTCGCAATTTGTCTTTGCCTTTTTCCATGTAGAGGATCTTCGCAAACCACTGAGTGCCTTTGGCTCTAATATCATGTCAAGAAATGATCGAGCAACTAAAGAGACTGTAGGATATGCAAGGAGAAACATGGTGTTTATGGCAAACATTGAGAAGAGAAGAGAAACTTAGATGAACAAGATAATGAATCAAATAATGGAGTGAATTTGATACAAGGGTGCGGTAGCACGAAGGATGCTATGGAGCAGGGAGATTGCCGAAGAAGCCTCTAAGTTAGCAAACGCAGGGATGATGAGGTGTTGCTTGGAGTAGGGAGACTGTTGTTCAAGAGGAGCCTCTTGAATTTGCAATTTAGGATGAAGAATGGTGCTGCTTGGAGTAGGGAGATTGTCGTTGAAGGGTTAGTAGCCTTTGAATCTGCAAATGCAAGCTTGATGATGGATGAAGTTGATGAAGCAGCCTCAGCCTCATCCTCAGACTCTGGCTCCGACTCTGCCTGTGATGCACGACTACGTGTGGCCCTTACTCTAACCCTCCTCTATACACGAGTCTCATGCACCGGTGCCGATAGCTTCTATAGAGCATGGAGTAGATATCCTGCTTCTCCTGTGGTATCTGCGGAATGTCACGCATCTTCTCTATATCAATCTTGTCAACATTCACATGTAAAGGTGAACGAGACAAAGATATATCATATGAGAGGAGATTCAATATGTTCAATGTTTAAACTTCATACATATCACAATTTACAATCCAACTTCCAAGCAAATTAGCAATGTCAAGTGTCAAGGACTCAAGGTTAAAAAGTTAATCATACATAATACTAATCATTACCAATTTACCTGTGAAGGCTCAGGGGACAGAGCGGTCCTCTCAAGAAGCTGGAGACTATAATGGCAAAACACTAAATGCTCCAATTGGACAGTTGTGAGCTTGTTTCTGTTTTTGGTGTGGAAGAGGGCCCATGTGCTTCAGTTCCTTTCAGCAGACCCTGAATCACAATCTTGCGAGAGGATCCGAATGACAATGCGTTTCTATTCAAATTTAAAAGATTGAGGTTAAGTAATTAGCAATTGCTAATATGCATGCTGCAAAATTAACATTTAAGTGGGCAATAGATTACAGAACTTGTTATCTAGGTTGCACAATGCATTAGATAATCAAGATTCAAAATATAAAAGTCACCAGTCACATATCAAAGTAGGAGCATAATTGCCGTATTTCTCCCACCAAGAGACAGGCTGAAGCTGTGTCTCTCGAAGCCTAGCTGTGGATCGGCCAAAATGAAGAGAATGATTGCGGAATGCCAGTAAATCATCCTCTACTCTTCTCATCATATCTATATCATCCCCTGTGAGGCGCCTCATGTACTCCATGAAGCCCTCTAACTTCTCGCTACACCAAAGGGGATGCAAGATATGTGCGATAGCATGGATTGGTTTATGGAACCAATCCCATCGTGCATTCCACACTGCATGAATCTCATCAACCCTATAGATAAAATATGTTAAAAACTTAGATGTTAGAATAATGATCAATCATCAAGGAGTCGTTAATACCAAATAATTACACGTGTAAAAGTTTAACAAAAACTTACTTGTCTTGGGGCAAAAAGCTGATGCGAAGCAAGGCCTCGTCAATTTTATCCATATACTCATATAGAAGCCCCAAAGTACTCCCCTACATATCAGTGATGCACAATATAGTGTAAATAGGAGTGAGACTTTTCACCAATGCCTCTGCCTCAACCCACCAACTCTCATTTAAAATATGCGTCTAAAAGCAAGAGCCTTTGAAGACTCTCTCTTACTCCATGTGAGCCATTCCTGGCATGCAATGGTCCATATCAAATTTGGACGAACCCGTATCAACCTCTCCAATACAATAAACATATAGGCAAATCAAGTGGTGGAGGGCTTCAATAGCTCAAGTGTACTATTAGCTCGAAACATGCTTGTGATGGATGGCCTCTTTTTCACAAATCTTACCATGCTTATTACCGTCTTGAAAATGTCATCCACCCAAGATATTTGCCCAATATCTTCAATAAGCAAGTCAAGGCAATGGAATGCACATGGAGTCCATACTATGTTAGGAAACTCCTCCTCAAGCATACGTTCCATAGACACACAATTGTTTCCACTATGTGTCACCACCTGCACCACATTTTGGACTCCTATGTCCATGATGACCTGTCGCATGTGCTCCCGAATGAAAGCTCCTGTGATGGTAAGACCTGAGATAGAGGCATCGATGGCCTTAATGAACATTGTGTCTTTACATGAAGACACAAAAACATTGTAAATTTTCCTTCAGCGCATATCTGACCATCCATCGCATAATATTGTGTATCCATATTTCATCTATGTTTCCTCCAAGGGCTCCAATTGAGCCTCTATGGATGCTTTCTCCTTTTGAAGCTCCCATGTGCGTAATGCATTTGCGGATGGACCTTCCCACTCACACCCTATGCAGCTTATTGTTCTAATTGTCTTCTTCCATTGATGTGTAGTGGCCACATTGAAAGAGATAGCACACCAAATAAATAAGCGTGAGTTTCCTAGTTGCCTCTACAATTGCTTGCCTTTGAAGTCCTGCATGGACACTTGCACCAAGCAAGGAGCCCTTTTGCCCACCACCACTAGAAGATGGCAACGGGGTCCTTTTTACACTTGGACCCGACACCAAGCAAGGAGCCCTTTTGCCCACCACCACTAGAAGATGGCAACGGGGTCCTTTTTACACTTGGACCCGATACGGATATGGATGCACTTCTTTTTGATGGGCCACTGGCACCTTCAATTTGGCTAGCGCCACTAGGCCCACTAGCCTCTTTTTGCCCCACTTGTGCTTCATTAGCCCCATGTGGTGTTGATTCATCCTCTTCTAGCTCAATATCCATACGCTTTCGGCGCCAAAGATGGAGACTTACTGTTACTTTTGCCGGCACATTTGCGCAAGGCCCAATGTCTTTGTTGGGAACACAAGCCAAGTGGTCTTTCACGCGCGTTACACTCCCTGATTTCTCCAATCCACAATAGTTGCACCGCCACTTCTTTGATCCGCTGGAGTCCTCGTATTCCTTGATTGGAGTGACATGCCTCCAATATGGGTCCGGCGCCATGATATGATTAGCCCTTAGGAGTCAGGACCTAGATAATGGATTAAAGGAGGAGGAGAAGAAGAAAGAAGAAGAAGGAGAAGAAAAAGAAAAAGGAGGAGGAGGCGGCGGCGGCGGCGGCGGGAGGTGGCTGCTGCAGGTCCGAGGTGGAGGAGGGCCAAGGCGAGACTCAAGAGCTGCGTGAGCGAGATGAAGTGGGGAAGGAGAATCACGGTGCCGGATAACCACGCGAAATGGGGCCGGGCCGCAGGATCTCGAAACGGCGTGCTCCCATTTCCGTCCTGGTCTGAAACGGCCGGTCCGTTTCGGACTTGCCGAAACGCCGTTTTGGGGTACATAGGAGTCGGCTGCCCAAGGGTACACCAAGTCCTAGAAAGGGGGATGGAATCAACAATGGACTTTGTGTGTGTGCTAATTTTTTTTTTTCTAGAAAGGGCTTTTGGTACAATTTATACAAAAGATTGATTATTAAGTGATGGTTTCAAATCAGGTTTCGTCCCATTGAGTGACAATGTTTCAAAGTATGGGAAAATAAGGATGGATAGCTCCACTACCTTCATAAAACAAGAAAAACAATCCCACATACTACTAGGGTAAGTGCCTAGGGATTCCTAAGGGTGTGTGTGTGTGCCAATTATATGGAGAATATGTGGAGAGAAAGGCAAGATGGGTAAGCAAGTAAGACAAGCAAAGCCAACATGCAAGCATAGGGAAAAATTGCCTTTGGAGACTGCCATGTGTGATGCCATGATTATGGTGGATCTGGAGTCGATCGCTTCAAGGGTATTCGAAAAGGGATAAATGTGCACAGATGCATGTTTACATGAACAGAATGTCAATGCATGGGGTACTGTAAAGGAAGATGCAAGTATTTATGCTCATGTAGAATGCGATGCAACGATGCCACTTGGATAGTGTTCTCGCAAGGGAATTGTTTGCTCGTCGAAGCGTCCTTTTACAATCATGTTATCTTGACAATGCAGATGAAGTTACAAGTGTCCATAATATACAATACAAAATAAGTAAATGTTAGAAAGTGAAAAACTATAGGCATTATCATTGTCACTATCAAGAGAAGGAAACCACTCCCTCTCAGATTGGAAGGAGAAATAAGAGGGAAACACCCTCTTCCCGTCAATCAAAAGAAGTAGATGAGGGTGTACCCAAGCCAATACATGGTAGAAGGTACTGGAGAATTAGCAAGTTGACTCCTTGGTCAAAATATTTGCAAAGTTGTCATTGGACGACACAAATTCTAGGCGAATGGTGCTTAGCTCAACTTGCCCTTTGGTGAAGGGATAGTGAACTGCTATGTGCCATGTCCGAGGGTGATGACAGGATTATCCGTAAGGGCAGTGGCACTTTGGTTGTCACAACAGACAATTGTAGGTAGTGCAGCCAACAAGTTTCTTAGATAGACGGCCTCCGTAGTACCATCAAAGAGAGCTTGATACTTTGCCTTGGCTGTGGAAAATGCTTTCTCTTGCTTATAGCTGGCCCAAGAGATGGATATTGTACCCAAGGTGTATAGGTAGCCGCTATGGGACGGTCAGGTGTCAAGATCTCTCGCCCAATCAAAATCAGTATATCTCTGCAAGCATAAACGATGACCATAAGTTAGTTCATAATTTTATAGGTACACCTTAAATATCTTAATACACGAAGACAAGCAATCCAATGAGACATTCTTGGTGCATTAAAGTACTGACTAAGCAAACTATTTGAGAATGCAAGATTTGGTCTAGTAGAATCAACCAGAGTAATTTCCCTACAACTGAACGATAGGTATGAGCATCAAAAGGTTGACCCGAGGTATCCTTGTGCAGATGGACAGTGCGATCGAGAGATGTGGCCATGGGCCATGTCTGATCAGTGCAATATTGTTCCATCAGCTAAAGGGTGCACTTCTATTGCGACATAACGATACTTTCCTCAGACCTAACAATCTCTATCCCCAAGAAATAAGACAATAATTCTAAGTGGGTCATGTTAAATGTAGTGCAAAGCTATGCCTTAATTTCTGCTAGAGCTGTAGAATCTGAGCCAATGAGTAATATATCATCAATATACAATAGGATATAGCTGATCCTTGCGCTAGTGGGGTGTATATATAGATTTGGATCATAGGGGGTAGAATAGTATCCATGAGTCTGTAAGAACTTGTTTATTCTTTGGTACCAAGACCTTAGCGCTTGCTTTAGCCCATAAAGAGTTTTTTGCAAGCAAAATACATGTCAATCTAGGCAGCGGAAGAAAAGTAGGGAGGTTGCTCCACATAGACTTTCTCCTTCAAATAACCGCTCAGAAAGGCACTTTTGACATCTATTTGATAAATCGGCCAATCGTGGTGAGCGAGGAGAGCACCCAACAGACAAAACGATGTTAATCGAGAGGTAGGTGTAAATGTTTCTTCATAGTCAATGCCGTGCTTTTGCTTGAAACCTTGCACTACAAGGTGAGCCTTGTATTTGTCTTAAGTACAATCAACATTTATCTTGGTCCTAAAAATCCACTTCGTTCGATGATTGGCTTGTGACGAGGATTATCCACCAATGTCTAAGTTCCATTTCGATCAATACTATCCAGTTTCTTTTCCATGGCCTCATGCCTTAGGAGGGTCCTAGTGAGCCCCTTGCCAACTGTCCGGCTTAAAATGTGCAATGTAATCAGCTGTAAACAACAATGCATATGAAGTGTGAGGGCCAAGCCGAGCATACCTTCTAGGGTCCTCTGAAGTGGAATCTGATGGAAGGATCCCAACGAAGTAACGGGTCTTGTAGAGGAGGCTTGGGAGTTGAAGTATTTGCAGGAAGGTCAGGAGTTGGCAGTAGACTCGGCTTGGTAGCATAGAGACAGGGAACGCCCGTTCCAGCGTATAGGAATGGATTAACGCGTTCCGGGAGGTACGAGCCCAGGAAACGCTGGCGAAATGTTTCCTCCTGTTCCCTGCCCCGTTCTTGCCCGTTCCTTGGCTGTTCCCGCCCGTTCCCTGGCCGGTCCCTGTTTGGAACGGCCATTCCAGCCAATGTAATTTTTTAATTTAAAAAAAAAGGGTCGCCTGCCTGCGTCTCGACGTTCCGCCTGTCGCCCGCTCCCGCTAGTCGCCCGCCTGTCGCCTACCGCTCCACGCGCCCACCTGCTCCTACCCGCTCCCGCTCCCGCTCCGCCTGCTCTTGCTCCTCCGCCTGCTCCTGCTCCTCCGCCTGCTCCCGCTTCACTCACCTGCAGGCTGCTCCACCTGCCACACCTACCTCGCCAAGGCCGTGGGTGTGCCTACTTTTGGCCACCTGACTCTCCCACCTGCCTCTGAGTCTCCTGCCTACGTCGCGTGCGGCACACGGTACACTTTGGTTGAAATTTTTGCAATTTCATTGAACTTTGACGCATGGATGTTGAAATATTGGCTGCAAATTTCTGTAATTACTAATTTCATTGAAGTTTACTGATTATTTGTCACTTCTATATAGATGGCAGCATTGACATCTATGGGATCTTCATCATCCTCAGCAGGTACTTCGTCAACAACTGGACGAAGTCGAAGCACTACTTGGTCATGGTGGGATGAGGTAGATGCAGGGGCGCCATTGAGAGGTGGAGGGGCTCGCCCTTGGAAATGCAAACTTTGCCCTTATGCTCGCACTAGTGGGGCTGATAAAGTGAGAGCCCATCTTCTACATGAGGAGGGGAAAGAGGTGCGTTTTTGCACCAATGTATCAATTGAGAAAAGGCAGGAGTTACTTGACCGCATAGCCACTTCTATGGGGAATTCACATGCCAGGAGGATGCTAAATATAGCAGTGGATCCAACAACATGGACTCCAAGGCCAGCAGGGCATGGTGCTTCATGCAGAAGACCACCAGGATTAGTGGCTACGCAGCCTTCTCGTGGGCCATCAATGGTAACAGGTCGTGGTGTTAAACAGAGTTCATTGCACACTTCATGGGAACCAAAGAAAAAAGAGGAAACAGAAGCAGCAGTGGCACACTTTTTTTACCATGACCATATTGCATTCAAATCAGCTAGGTCACCTTATTTTTTAAATATGGTGACAAAGATTGCAGAGTATGGACCCACATATAAGCCCCCTTCATCAGAAACTATCAGGACCACATTGCTTCAAAAGGAGAAAGTAGCCATAGAGATTGCAACAGCAAATATTCGCAATCAATGGGCAAGAAATGGAGTGACATTGATAGCAGATGGATGGAGTGACACACGCCATAGGTCCATACATGGTGTTGTTGCATATTCTCGTGGAGATGTATACTTCATTGGTAGTCATGATGCTTCAGAGACTGGAAAGAGTGCAGAGGTATTGGCATCCGAGTGGTGCGAGGCAGTGTAGGCTGTTGGGGCAGAAAATGTAGTGCAGTTTGTGGCAGATGGTGAACCTACAAACAGGGCAGCAGGAAACATTTTAATGGCAATGTATCCACATATCACCTTTAGTCCATGCATGGCGCATTGCTTGAATAACTTGTTGAAGGATATTAGGGACTTGCCATGGATTGCATCTCTTGTTGCGAAAGGCAACAAGATTATCACATTTATATATAATCATTAGTACTTGCATGCTGAGTTTCGCAAGAGAAGTGACAAAGAACTTCTTAAATACTCGGATACACGATTTGCATATAACTTTCTTATGCTTGGTCGATTGCACTATTGCAAAGGTGCAATTCGGGAGCTATTTGCTAGTGATGAGTATGAAAATTGGATTGGGGCTGCCACTGCTACTGTTGTGTTATGTAATGCATATGTTTCTGATAGAGATTTTTGGGATGAGGTTAATCGCACCAACCAAATGGTTGATCCTATTATGCACATGTTGAGGCTTGCAGATGGCATGGATCCATGCATTGGGAATATCTATGAAGGTATGGATCGCATGATTGAGAGGTTGGAGAGTTTGGAACCAAATGTAGATAGGTATGAGCAGATCAAGGAGTTATGCATCAGCAGATGGAATGAGTATGACTCTCCTATTCATGCTGCAGCATATGTGCTTGATCCTGAGTTTCAATGAAAGATGCAAGAAAGAGACCTTGAGGTGGTCAAGGCTTGGAACACATTGCTTGCAAGGCTTTATCCCAGTCGTGAAATGCAACGCAAAATTAAAAATCAGCTCTCTGTATATCGGCAAACATTAGGGATGTTTGGTACAGAGGATGCACTAGAGGACAGGACAAATATTGGGGCTGCTTTATGGTGGGAGGACTACGGGGCAGAAGCTCCAGAGTTGCAGAGTGTGGCTATTCGTATTCTTAGCCAAACAATTAGTTCTTCTTGTTTAGAGCAACTATGGAGCTCATTCAATCACATTCACTCAAAGAAGAGAAATCGTCTTGGTACAATGAAGACGAATGACCTAGTTTATGTGAGCTCCAATCTTCGCTTGCTAGCTCGTACATCAGTTGCAAAGGCTGATTCTTTTATATGTTGGGAAAAAGATGACGATGATGATGATGGTGATGATGATGGGCAGGATGTTGTTCAGTAGGATGAGCATTCAGGCACAGCGGAGCCATCTTCCATGAATCAGAGCACTTAGTAGCTAGCCTTTTGGAACTTTAGAGTATTGACTTGGAAATTGGAGCTCTTGTAACTTGGATCTTTACTATTTAAGCTTTAAAGTTTAGTGCATATTTTGTGTTTTTGCAATGCACACTTGTTGCCAGTTGGACTTATGCAACATTGTTGATTAGAATGTTGAATTATGAATGCGACAATCCATTGCTGGTTACAATGTTTTGAATCTTTATTATTGTTGAAACTTGATTATTATGTCTCTAGAGTCTAATTTCATGAATTATGGTTGATATAATCTCTCTCTCTAGATTCTAAGACAAGTGTTGACTCTCTCTCTCTCTCTCTCTCTCTCTCTCTCTCTATATATATATATATATATATATATATATATATATATATACCGTTCCCTCCGTTCCCGTTCCCTCACTTTGGACGTTCCCCCCGTTCCAGGGGTTCCCGTTCCCCGTTCTTGGTAACTATGCTTGGTAGGCATGACCTCAAATGATGTGAGCAAAGGTGAGGGCGAAGAGTCCAGTGTAGAGGATTGCACTATACCCCTCTCTTCAAAGACAACATCCCTCCTAACAATCACCCTGTTCGTTCGATGATCGAACAAACAATAGGCTTTCGCTTTGAAAGAATAGGCCACAAAAATCAAGAGATTGGCTTGAGGGCTGAGCTTTTCTATCTTGTCATCAAGAGTGTGTGTATATGTATAACTACTGAAAACTCTAAAGTGAGAAATAACAGACCAAGGTTCAAAAAATGCCTCGTATGGAGTCTTTTTAGAGACCACCGCAATTGGGCATCGGTTGAGGATGTACAGTGAAGTGTTAACAACCTTGACTCAAAGGCGCTCAGGGAGCTTTGCTACTGAAACCAGCCTTTCTTCTTGGAATGGGTGGTGATAACCTGATTTAAGAGCTAATTACAGCAATAAATAAATGCACATAAAATGAAATACACACTTTACCATAACATTCTTGGACAGTAGACACCCTGTTGGCCCCAAAATTGGCACCCCTTCCGGTATTTCTTTAGCTTTCATTCAATTGGAAGGAGTACAACTCGAGATTCTTCAATCTCCTCTTGCTAATCAATTGCTCTTGCTGTCATAAATGACCAGCAAGCCGTTTGGGCCATTTGCCCCTTGATTCACCCAGGACTTCTTCTCCAATTTGACCCTTGGCTGATCAAATGTTCCCCCAAATCAATTTGGAATGGGCTGGCTCCTGAAATCCATTGATAAACTTCAATTATCAGCTGCTGATTTCAGTCCCTTGAGCCTTCAATCTTTGGCACGGATCCCAAGGTGGCTGCTAAATCCTAATTTCTGTTGTAAATTAGGGTTTACTGCAGAAATTACAGATCAGCCCACCAAAAATGGCTGAGATCTCCTCCGAATGACTGAGAATTGCTGAGAATGGCTGAACATAGGCTGAAGGAGATGAGAGAATGCTATAGAGAGAGAAAATTCTGAGATTTGTCGCGAAGACTTGATCAAAATCAGCAGCTGCCCTGCTGTACCAGCCCCAAACGGATGCACCAACAACAATAGGAGCATCAGAGACTGTGATCTTTAGGAGAAAGTGCATCAGCAGCAATTGCTAGCTTCCCAAGGTCAAGAATATGCAATCTCCATCACCAAAATGGTCTCCAATGGCTGGGAAATGGCCCCAAAAGCTGGCAGCAACAGTCCAACACCTCTTTCCAATAGCTTCAAAAGGAAAAAAACGAGATTTTCCTCTCCCTTTAGCCCTATTTAGCCTTTTCCCCACTTGCATGGGAAAGTTTTGCCAAGTGGCAGCTTTCTTAATCCATTTTCAGCAATTTTCAGCCATTTAATTAATTTTCAGAATTAATTAATTCTGAAATTTAATTCAGCCCTTAATTCATGCCCAAAAAATTGACCTTGCCCATTCAAAAATTAATTGGCTAGGCCATTTGCAACCCAAAGTGGTCCCATGCATTAATTGACCCTTGTACAAGCATTAATCCGTTAATTAATGCCTAGTCCCTAGTATCACCACTGACACTTAATGGCCAATTAATTGTCCTAGGGGCAAACTGACACCAAAATTCGCCTAGAATCTAACAAGTGTAACTTGTTACAACTTTTGCCTTTGACACCCATCTTTTTCACAGGGTCCTTCAGCCTTCAAATGTGAAAAAGTAGCTTGCATCCCATATGTGCAACACATGAGTATCTTTTAATTGCACATTTAATTAATCAAATGTCAATTAAACATAAGCAAAGCATCAAATTTTCACGTTCTCGTGACACCTACGAAGAGCCTAGAGCGTGCCATATTCAGGATTGTTTGGTTCCTATACTCTACTACCCCATTCTATGCGGGGTGTTGGTAGAGGTGAGCTGGCGTGCAATGCCTTGCTCGTGTAGAAACTTAGAAAACTTGTGGGAGGTAAACTCGCCACCAGAATTACTTCTCATAGTATCCACACGACGACTAGTTTGGTTATGAACCAATAACACCCTAGTACAATGTCACCAACAGTGACTGAACCCTCAGAAGGGCATAGATCCTACAACAAATCACCGTGGGGAGTCATATGACTAGAAGCTCCACTATCAACTAGCCAAGGCCTCTTAGAAGATGAGACAACCACTGAAGAAGGCTCTTCCAAGTCAACAATATGAAGGAACACTGACTCATGGGTAACTGCTAGAGTAGAGGTAGAAGGCTCGGATGTTTTAGCTCCATCCTTCACTCTTGGATGAAGGTGAGGGTACTTTTTTCAACATTTCTCCTTTGGATGTGTCTCCTTCACACAGTATGGGCATTTAGGCTTCTCCGAGTCGAAGTCAGAACGTGAAGAACTCTCCTGTCTTTTAGCCTGTGACTTCCCTTTGTTTTGTGTCTCCCCTCTGAACTTGCAACAAAAGCTTTGGTGGAGGTGGATCCACTAGCTACCTCTTTGGTGCGCTCGTCATGCTCCAAAACAAGCAAGGCAAGCTTCTCCCATAGAAGCTTCTCATGGGTCCTTGATGTAAGAAGGCTAGTGTAGAAGACATCAAACCAGGGAGATGGCAGTTGAGTCAAAAGAATCATGGCCATATCCTCTGAAGAGACTATCTTGCCAAGGGATGCAAGCTCATCCCTCATGTCCTCCAACCTGTTGATATGATTGTTTATGAAAGAAGAATCATCAACAATGAGCATCGGCAATTTGTTCTCGAGAGTAATCCAATGGGCAAATGTCTTCTGATGGTATAAAGAAGCAAGCTTTGTCCACACTTCCGTTGCTTTCCGCAACCTGCACACATGCAATAGGACAAAATCCTGTAAGCTCATAAAGAGGAAAGATCGAGCTCTTGAGCTGAGCGGATCCCATATGACCGCATGATCCATCGATGATCCAATGGTGGGATCCTCCACTAGACGGGGAATAGGGTGGGTAACAAACTCCCAAAGATTGAAGGTATGAAGGATACACTCCACCTTACATGACCAAAGCGAGTAGTTGGAACCGTCAAGCCGGTCTTCTTTGGGCAAAGAAGGGAGTACAGACACTTGTATAGAGGGTGCTATGGAAGGCATATGAAGGCTAGCAAAACGAGCCTTTTGTGAAACATGGAGAGAACGGGGAATAGAGGGATCTTGTACAAATGGGCTAGGTGACCTCCGGTCGTCGCATGAACTAGCACAAAAGTCTCTCTGTAGAGACCTCATCCTCTGAGTCAACAAAGAATTGGTGATAAGACATCTTTGTATATATTTGCAAAACACCCACAAAAATTTGCGTTTGATGTGACAACAGTGATGAAACAGGAGGACGTTAGCTACAATTGGTGTAGATGCTCTATCGGATACTGTCGCCTGATGTAGCAACCTTGCGTTTGTAGAGGGAAATGACTGTGATGTTGATGATTGGTCCACAGAAGATGATGACTTGAGCAGAGGAGTAAACGCCAAGGAAAAGGGACAGTCGCCTTGATGTAGATACCGACAGAGCCCCAAATGGTGACGACTGCCACCTTGATGTTGCTGCCAAGCATCAAAATGAGGTCGCCAAGCTGTGGATGAATTAGCCTTGCGTCAAAGAGGGTCGCCTCTGCATAGGAAGGGTGTGGATGCAAAAAACGCAGGCGATTTGGGTTGCGTTTTGGGCAGCTTTGGTGGTCTCCGCGAGAAGTCAGCTCTATGTCACTCTTAGGCAATGATACCATGCTCTAATACCATGTGAGAGTGCGCAACGGAAGAAGGAACTCCAACAGAGAGGAAGAGAGAGACAATCTGCAAGAGAAGAAGAAAAGAAACCTGCACTGAACAAGGAACAAATGTTGAATACATGATTGATCATTCCCTGCACGCAGCCCACAGCATCAGTGAGGGCACCAGATTAGGCTGATGATGACGGCAGCACTGAAGACGGAGGAAGTTGATGGAGTCGGAGTGTGCACCTACTAAGGAAGGAGGGAAGATGATAATCTAAGTGATTGCCAAGTGGGAAATGGCTATAAATAGCCAAAAAGCCCAAAAATTGGCCGACTTGAAATTTGAGGCTAAAAATATGTCCGATCAGCATTTAATGCTAGTAAAAATACCAAAAATGCTCAAAAAAATCCCAAAAAGGGTGGACAATTTTGGTAGTTGAGCAAGCTGAAGAATGCAGAAATTGCCTCGAGAAATGCACATAAAATCCCAACTAGAGGAGAAAATGCATTGAAATGCAATAAATTGAGTGCTCTAGAATGAGCTACCTCCTCCGTCAAAACAAGTGATAGACAAGTCAGAGCTCCTAAAGTCCTCATCTGACTCAGATTGAGCCTCACATGCAGGAGATGACAAGGCATGCCAAACATGACTGCTAACAATGGTATACTTGCTATGGATATGAGTTTTGAGAGCTTGATGACCTTTAGAGGTGTTATATGGTAGATGCATTGTCTCCAATGGAGATCCATCTCCTCATGCATGGGAGGGATGTATTTTGGGCAAGATGCACAGATTTGCCTTTAGAAAGGATGGTGTAGTGTGTGCTGTTTGGAAATTGTAGCTTACTCACTTTGATGTTTGTGATCCCATGAGGACACGTGCACTCGGAGGTCATCTTTACTTTGTTACATTTATTGATGATTACTCTCGGTATACATGGGTGTATAGATTAAAAGTAAAATTTGATGTATTTATGCATTTTAAACATCTTTTTGCAAAGCTTGAAGTTGAAACTGGCTTGAAAGTGTAGACACTTCGCACGGATAGAGGGGGAGAGTACCTGCTTTGTACTTTTGAGACATATTTGCTCGATCATGGCACTACGCATCAAGCCACTGTTAGAATCGTGCACCCACTAAGGCACTAAGGACGATCACCCCGTTTGAAGCTTGGCATTGCGAGAAAACCAAGGTTGACTACTTTTGGTGTTTGGTTGTATAGCCTATGCACATGCTTCGAAAGAGCTTTGTGAAAGCTTGTGACAAGGTTGTAAAATGCATATTTATTGGCTATAGTTCAGAAAGCAAGGGCTGTCGCTTGCATGACCCACGAACAACGAAAGTTTTTGTCAGTAGGGATGTCATATTTGTTGAAAATGCTACATTTTCACATGATGAGTTTCAAATGCTAGCCACCCATGTCATTGGTGATGCCTTTGAGGGTCTCTTGCCACTTTCTTTGGAGTCAGTGCTTGGTTTAAATGGCCGGACAGACATAATATAGCAAGTTGTTGCTGCACTATATGTGCCTGAACAGCAAGGTATTAAGGATGGTTTGCCACATGCAGTGGAAGATGCAGTATAGCATGAAAGAGCTACTGTAAATGCACCAAAAAAAGACCTAAGATGGCTATTACAAACTCTCCAGGAGAGTAAAATGTATGCTCCTTTGGCTCAATGCACTAGAAGGGTTGCTAGACATGCAGCACATGATGCAGGGGGAGTCCATTTGGTTGATTTTACGGAAGTAGATGATTGTGATGAGCATGTATTTATGAGCTCACCGTTGGATGATGATGAGCTACTTCCTTGGGCAAAGCTTAGCAAGATGTACATTGGATGTCGGCCATGGAGGATGAGTTAAGACTCTATTGCTACTAACTCCACATGGGATCTTGTGGATTTAACACTTGGCAAGAAGGCTATTGGCACAAAATGGGTTTTTAAACTCAAACGCAAGGTTGATGGTATTGTTGACAGGTACAAAGCACGGTTAGTAGCAAACAGCTATGCATAGAGAAAGAGCATAGATTATGAAGAAACTTTTGCTCCTGCATCTCGTGTGAGAATGGTGAGATGTGTAATTGCTAATGGCTGCAAATTATGGCTGGAAGGTACATCAATTGGACATTAAGACAACACTCTTAAATGGGGATTTGCATGAGGATGTTTGTGTCACAACCTTTAGGGTTTGTTGTTAACGGGAAAGAGCATATGGTATGCAAGCTAAACAAAGCTCTTTATGGTCTCAAACAGGCTCCTCATGCACGGTACTGTAAAATTGATGCATGTTTGGCCAGCAAAGGGTTCAAAAACAGTGCAATTGCTCCCACTCTATACATTAAGAATGGAGGGAGGGGGGACTTATTGATTATCATTCTTTACGTAGATGACATGCTGCTCACTAGACCTTTAGAAGCAAAAATTGCAGATTTCAAGGCTGAATTGAAACATGCATTTGTTATGTCAGATATGGGTTGTCTACACTATTATTTGGGATTCACTTCACCCAAAATCAGCATAGTATCATCATGTCAGAGTCACAGTATGTGGATAACCTGTTACATGGGTTTAATATACAAGATTACAAACCTATGTGCACTCCTATGGAGCTAGGCTTAAAGCTGTTTATGCATAATGGTGAAGAGATGTTGCAATTTACAGCTAGGTTGTTGGTTGTCTTATTTATTTTTGCAACACACACCGTGATATTCAGTATGCAGTATCTTAGGGAGTAGGTATATGCATAGCCCGTGGACTATACATTGGAAAGCTGTCAAGCAGATCTTTAGATACTTGCAAGGTACTCAATCACATATATTATTATTTCCTGGGGGGAGACTTGCAATTAAGGCTTATATTGATTCAGATTGGGTTGGTGATTCAAACACTATGTAGTCTACTAGTGGACATTGTTTCTTTTTGGGTTGTTCATGCATTTCATGGCTAAGCAAGAAAGAGTCTACAGTGGCTACCTCATCTTGTGAGGCTGAGTATAGGGCAACCTTCATAGCAATAGTGGAATGTATATAGTTGCGTAGATTGTTGGCTGATCTACATTTACCATTGGAGGGTCTTACATCTATTCTTTTTGACAGTCAGAGTGCTATTGCAGTGGCACAAAATCTTGTGTTTCATGCTCACACGAAATATATCGAGGTGCATTACCATTTTGTCAAATATTTGTCCCATTAATTTATTTACATATTGTTAAAAAATGCTCCCTTTAGTGTCACTCAATTGGCCTTTTGCTATCATTCTTTAGCAAACCTTTCATTCGTAATAACTAGATCCATTTGATAGAATATCAAAGCCACAAAAAAAAAAAATTTGAGTCAAGTGAGCTCTATGCAATTTAACTATTAACAAAAAATATATAATTCACTCGTATAAATTTATCCAATGGGGTACAATTGAATGTCAACTTAATGGCCCCTTTACCTTTTTATATACTATATGTTCCAAGAAATTGCTATATGATTATGTCGTAAACTTGGATAATGGATCGTGAGGCTTTTTGCAAGTCCTTAAACTTGCTACCCTTTGGTGATTGATCATTCTTGTAATTTACCACGGGGTGTTAGAATTAGCCAATTCTATGGGCAGTGCCTAATGTTTTAGTCTTTAGTTTGTTTTTAGTTCCTAGTGTGAACACAACTTATAAGTTGTGTCATCACTCTTAGAGTTAGAGTTAGAGTCAGTTAACTCTAGTTGAGTTAGAGCGAGGTCTATCTTAGACCTTTCTTGTACCTTTCATTCTCATTCTTTTAGTTCAGCAAGTATACTCTATTCTTTTGCTTTAGCACACTCTCATTGTCTCTCCTTCATAGTTGTCTGTCTCTTTTTTTTCTCCTCCATAGCTAGTTGTCATTTTCCAACAAGAAGCGATGGAACTTTGAATCATTGGTAGTTGGCTCGGAAAGAAAGTGTATCATGTAGTAAAGGCCATTAGGCTGTGCCTTGTCTCAAGCAATCACTAAATTAGTATGAGAGTCTAGGACCTCGATTGTGGTCGTGGCGAAGAAAGTTGCTTACCCCAATCGGCAAAGCTATTGAATGGGCAACAAGTTTACCCCAAGTTGGGAGACATGATAGATATCATCTAGCGAAGCGAGATTTGGACCGAGGTCAATGGGGAAATTGATGTGACCCTTGGCTTGAATCTTGATTGAGGAGTTGTTTCCTATGTGGACACTCCTGGCTATAGGGGCTGGGGAAATGAAAATGTTCACTTTAGGGGTCATATGATAGGTAGCTTCACTATCCACAAGCCAAATAGGTGCTGACGTGCTTGGTTGTGATGAGTAGGCCATTGTAGGCACCTCATCAGGAGGCAACTCGTAGATGTGAACAAGACTCGCATCTGATGTCTCTAAGGAGTGCAGGGGCCCGATTTTTGGATTTTGGCTGTGCCTCTTGTCTTAGATCGACACTCCTTGTCATAATGGCTAGCCTTTTGATAATGTTGACAAAACCTATTCTTTTTAGATACATTTTGCCATCTAGGTTTAAGTGTAGATTGAGTGTTTTCTTGGGATTCACTAGCCCTATTTTGATTTTGATTTGAGTTTTGTTTGTCCTTGTCCTATTGCTCCCTTTGAGAGATGCAACTAGAGCCCCTCTAACTAGGATGTGTTATGAAATTGATTGAACAACCTTGTATAGTGCAATAGTTGACACCCAAATTCATAAAATATGGGTATTTGAGGTTGTGAAATCACTTATTGCACAAAATGGAAATATTTTATCGGCAGCTTGTTAAGGAACATGGTAACCTAATCATTAGAGGACCTAGGAGGCCGAGTGGTTGAAAACTTTGCGAGGAGATACTGATACTCAGCTAGCTTGACTTTCAAGTTATCCTTGTCTGTGATTTTGAAATTTTGGAACTCAAGATCCAAATTGATGTGATGGGTGCTATCTCAAGCCGCATAGCGGTCAGTCAAGTGTCCACAACGCTCAGATGCTGAGTCGAAATGCTGAAGTTGAGAGTGAAACTCAAGCAATAAGCCTTGCATAAGCTTGATAATAGCGGAGACGTTACGAGTCTTTCATGAGTGAACGACTTTGTATGGAACAAGTGTGGGATCAGGTTACTCACAAACCAAAGTTTGTTTTGAGGAGTCCCTTCTTGACAAGCATCACGCGATCCAATAGAATATACAAAATCAGTTGGCATAGAATTTGAAATAATAGGATTCGTACCTGGCATTGGAGAAAAAAGGTACTGTGGATGTGATGTGTAATTTGAGCCAGGTTCCACTTGTGGATGGCTGGTCCGTAGTGGAGATTCCGAAGGTCTTGCAGGATCAGTAGTTTTGTGCACTGAATCTAAAGGAGAAAACTCAGGCTTACCTTCAACCTCTTGTTGAGGCCTATGAATAAGGATGAGATTATCCACAGTGGCAGAAATTTGATATGGTTCGTGGACTCCAAGGTAGTCCGATGGTTCTCTGCTCATGCCAGATCGAGCAATAGCAAGCTAAGAGGTCCACTCTTGATCGTTTCTATCCATGTTTGGTTATGGAGATTGGAGTGGTATTGTGAATGTATTTGAAGTCATTTGACCCTTTTGTGTTTTACTTTTGTGAATGAGCTTTCCAATCGAAGGCCAAGGTTTCTTAGAGAATACCTAGCTTTGATACCATGTGAAGAAATGCTCTAAATGCAAAAAAGCGCAAAACCAATCGTATGACAAAGCAAAGATTGATAAACACAGAACACAGTTAGGATAACTCAGAGATAGTGAACACAATGCATAATGAATATACAGTAGTCATGCAACAAACACACTATGCAATGAATACTGAATCTCGAATTTTTGTATCTTTGGGATCAAGGCATAGGTTATGAGCTATAGAGTATGTCATATTCAGAACGGATCTTGAATCACAGCAAAGGCAGTCTCTGAGTGTTGAACACGAGCAAATGCAACCAAGGAAGGTTGAATTGGATGCAGACGGTATTGCATGAGAGAAAAAGTCTAAACAAATAGGTACTTGAGGAGAGAGAAAAACTGGCCGATAGCTATTAGGTGCAAATGCATCTTATGGAGGGGAGAGAAGATCAAGGCGGTAGCTAGAAATTGTAAATGCAGCCTGTGAAGGAGAGGGAAGATCGTGGCAAAAACGAGATTGAGAGAGAGTGGTGGGTTGCATGCTTATTTATAGAAAGTTTGGGGCACCCAAATTAGGGTTTTGGCATGTGGGACATAGTAACTCTCTAGGATCACGTTTCTTTTTAAAATAAGAAGGCTTCTTCATTAATTAAGCATGTTTTGGGGATGTTTAAGTCAAGCTAATGCATGAAAGGTGTCGAACAATCACTGTCTCTTGAAGGAGCGGATTCTTGAGGGGATGATATCCAATAATCATTGTCTCTTAGGGAAGCGGATTGCAGAACCGTGGATTGTCGAGGTGGCATTTTTGAAACCCTAGAAGAAGTAGAAGAAACCTCCGTACCGCATTGCGGCGATCGCGAGGAGGCCATGGTACCAGTTGATCCTCATGTGGCTCGAAAGGGCTTAGTGCATATTGGATGCGTCTTGTTGACTTGAGTATAAAAATCCAAAAGCTAGTGCAGAATAAACTTTGTGGCCCAAAAGGGAGAGGTAGTACAATGAGTGCCTAGGGATAGACGTATGTACTTTGGCAGGCTAGGGAGTAAAGGTCCATAGCGGCAAGCATTGGTGGGGGTGCCGATGATGCCGGAAATGGAGCACGTGGTGATTTGTCTATCTGCCTATGGGGAAGTCATAGCATCAAAGTGTCAACTTGTAAAAGGGTGGGTGGGTCGGTGGGAGAGGAAGCGAGTGCTATCTCTATCTTCTAGTGATGTAGCAGAAAGGAAGATCGGTAGATGATGCCGAATCTGCAACTTGTCTTTGCCTTCTTTGATGAGCAGGGTCTTTAGCTCTCTAAGCTCTTGCGCTTTGATACCATGTCAAAAATAACATGTATGCTCTGGTACCATGTCAAAAATAACATGTATGCTCTAATACCATGTCAAAATAAGCGACAATGCAGAGAGAGAGAAGGGTTTGAGGGGAATAACACGTGTATGGCAAACATTGAGAGAGAGAGGAGAAACTTAGAAACTCAAGAAGAACATGATGAGGATGTACTAAATCATGCTATGAGAAGAAAAACCGATATAGTGGAGTTGAAGCTCAAAAGATAACTACACTGTCTTGTCTGAATCAAGCAGTAGTACATGTGGGAAATTTACACAATGAAGGGAGTGAAATGTTATCCTCTGGGTAGTGGGCTATCGAAGTAATCATTGGAAGGTGAAAGATAGCTGTTGAGGGAGTGGATCGTAGTCCTTTGATGTTGTTGGAGATGTGAAAGATGATCACGAACTGTCAAGGGAGGGAACCATAATCCTTTGATGGTGGGGAGTGACCCGGGCAGCAAAACACAAATCCCGGAGTGTCGAAGTTGTAAAACGCAGGGAGAGCAGGCCAGATGCTGATGCGAGGTGGATAATGATGATGATAGATGATGGAGGATGAGCCGCTAGGATGTTGATGCCAAGTTGGAGATGATGACGCCAGACAAGGAAAATACCTCCAAATTGAAAAACGCAGGTGAAGGTGGAGCCTGAAGGAGAAGGGTGCTGATGCCAAGTAGATGATGGTGATGCTTGGTGGAAGATGCTTCAAACGCAAGGCCTAATGCTGGAATAGGGTGCTTGAAGCAAAAGAGGAAGGGTGAAGGCAGCCACGAGCCACGAACTACAATGTTCTCGTGAAGGGGTGTGAGGGTAGTGGAAGGGTTTGGGGAGAGAAGGGAAGTGGTGGTGGCTGAAGAAGGTGGTGAAGAATGACTGAAGAGAGAGTGAAGAATGAATGAAGTGACTGCGTATTTATAGGCATAAGCTGAGGGTGGTGCACCACTATGTGGGTGTCCACTGAGAAAGTGGCCAAAATGTGGACACCAGCCCTTTTTGGGGCTGTCAGTTCGAAACCCTAAATGAAGTGTGTGAATTGAAGAAGTGGTTTCTCAACACTACTTACATACTAGCTATAATTTCACGTAAATTTTGCCTAACAATATGAATGAAGTGGAGATAGATTAACATTTTCAATCAGTAAATAAGTCACCTTCAATTGTATGCCTTCTATTTTAGCTGTTGCTTATATCTAAAAGTCTAATGTTAGTTTACGAAAGTTGATATATGATTTAATCAAATATTGAAAATGAAGGCATCAATTTAGCTGCTGTTGCATGCATGTAAGGACCACTTATGATTTTTAAAGCTCAAATAGATGAACAAACACTTCTTTGATAATGTGTGAGGAGTGAGAGAAGTAAGCATGGTTTTGATGGTAGCTTGAGAGCAGCAAAAGCCTTTTAGTCACCTTGATAACTATAAGATTGTAAATAAGCTAATTCCCACACGAAGCCATTAAACTGAAAAGACAAGAAATAATATATAATGCCAAGAAACTATAGCTAAGGTGGCTAGGCATGAAATGATATTACCAATGTTGGCTGAGAATCAAATGATGAGTGGCTGCAGCATGGTATACACCCCAAGCTATGGTGGCCAGGAGTATTCACCCTCTTAGATGGTAGGAGGTTGAGACCTCAAATATGAAATACTGTGAAATGGCAAAAAGATACTTCACATGTTACATCTCCATCTTTTATACTTAACCCTAGCCTAGCCTAGACTAAGGCATTTATGCTTTATTACAAGCCATCCTGGCCTAAAAGAGCTTTGTCCTCAAAGCTGGAATTGGGACAATTTACAAGGAAAGATTACAAGGATAGCTTTGTAAGTAATGGATCCATGCTGAAATGAAACTCCAAGTTGAAGAAGATCTTTTATGTCAATGAAGTACAAGTATGAAATCTGAGTATATCATTGAAAACTGTCCAAAATAGGCTGCTACACAAGAATGGCCAGAACTTGAAGAAGAAATGTCCAATCACTATGTATGAGCTATAGCAATGTAGAGGACAATCCCTAGTATCCAGCCATGCCATAAAAATCCAATTTTGATGACCGTAGAGCAATTATTTTTATGACAGAATTTTAATACAGCAAGCTGTCCTGTTTAGATATTACTTTGTTTCTTGCAAAAGCCATGGAAAAGAATCAAGTTATGATGATGGTTTCCAAGTAGGCTCTTCCATGGGCAAACATCACCATTTAATAAGGTATTCCAACCTTGAACGGTTCCTCAAAACCTTTTCTCATTCTCCAATAATCTTTTTAGGCTCATAAATGATGAGACCATCTTCATCTATGGGAGATAACTCCTCTAAAACCTTTATGGCTCGACCCACATATTTCTTATGTTGGGAAACATGGAAGGTAGAATGAATCCTTGTTAAAGAAGGCAAATCAAGCTTGTATGCAAGCTCACCAACTCGTTTGAGGATTTGATAATGCCCATAGTAATGATGAGCCAACTTATTATGACCGCCTTTGAGAGAAACATACCTAGATTTAGGCACTTTGAGAAATACCCAATCTCCTTTTTCAAACTCCAAAGGCCTCCTCTTTTCATCAGCATAAGCCTTCATAACATCTTGTGCCTTTCTAATGTTTTCTTTGCATTGATGTAAAAGAGCTTCCATTTTCTCAACTTTAGTCTTGGCTTGTGGATTCACATTTTCATGGAAGAGAGCTGAAGGTATTTGCACTTTATATCTATAAAGCGCTTCAAATGGCAACATGCGAATGCTCATATGATGAGTGTTATTATAACAAAATTCAGCAAGATGTAGCCAATGATCCCACGAAGCTTCAGTGTCATGGCAAAAATGTCGAAGATAGAATTCCAACCATTTATTGACACGCTTTGTCTGGCCGGTTTGGGGATGATATGCCGTGCTAGGAGTCAAAATTGTTCCCATAGAAGTGAACAAACTCCTCCAAAAACTTCCCATGAACTTAGTATCACGATCGAATACGATATTCAATGGCATACCATGAAGCTTAAATATACATTTCATAAATTGTTTAGTCACTTACTTTGCTGTAAATTGAGCCTTGGTAGAGATGAAATGAGTTGATTTAGTCAACCGGTCTACCACCATATAAATGCTATTCCACCCATGCTTTGTTGTAGGTAATCCCACAATAAAATCCATCATAATATCAGTCCTTCTTGCCTTGAGGAATAGGGAGTGGCTGAAGTAAACTGCCGGGTAGAAGAGAGGAGTCATTATTTTGTTGACACGGAAGACATTGCATAACATAATCCTTGATATTCCTCCAAATGCCCTCCCAATAGAAACTTTTATGGATATTATCAAATATTTTGAATAATCCATGGTGTCTCGCTAAAGGTGAAGAGCGTATCTCATGCAAGATATGGTCTTTGAAAGAAGATTGTGGTGTCAAGAAGACTCTACTATGATACCATAAAAGATCATTGTGCCATTTAAAATTGGGATACTCTTCTTCTTTGCCTTGCTGAATTTCCTTCATAATCTTTGATGCTTGCTCATCAAGCAAATAATCTTCTTGAATGTTATGGATCCCAATCCTTATGCATGGTTGAAATGGTAGAGATAGAACATGCTCACATTCTTGATAAGGCATCCGCTACCACATTGTCAAGTCATATCCTTGAAGAGCAGCTAACCATCTTCGTTGCTTGGGAAACAAATTTGGCTGTAAAAGAAAGTATTTCAGCACACGATGATCACTTTTGATCTTGAAATGACTGCCATAGATATAATGATGCCACTTTTTGATAGCATGTAATATTGCTAATATCTCTTGCTCATAAATATGTAATTGATGATCCTTGTCATCAAGCTTTCGGCTCTCATAAGCTATGACTCCATGGTCTTGACATAAAACAACCTCAATTTCTCTTCCACTAGCATCTGCACATATGATAAACTCCTTAGAAAAATTTGGACATATAAGGATAGGTACTGAAATTAAGGGAGATTTCAGTTTATTGAAACTTTGATCGGCGATGGAGTCCCAAAAGAAAGCCTCCTTTGTGAGTCTATCCATCAATGGAGCTGCCACATGAGCATAATTTTTAATGAACCTCCTATAGAAGGATGATAACCCAAGGAATCCTCTCTAGGAGGTTGCATTTGTAGGAGTAGGCCATTCTTTAACACATTTTATCTTATTGGGGTTCACTCTAATGCCTTTCTCTTCCACAACATGACCTAAGTATTCAACTTCATCTTCTATGAAAGAACACTTCGATATCTTGGTAAAGAGTGTGTGTCTTTGTAATGTGTTAAAGACCTCTCTTATATACTTCAAATGCTCATCCTTGGATTTGCTATAGATTAGGATATCATCAAAGAAAACAAGGACTATTTTGAATAAGAAGGGCTGCAATATTTTATTCATGAGGGCTTGAAAAGTAGCGGGTGCATTGGAAAGTCCAAATGGCATAACCAATAAGTGATATAACCCTCTTTCAGTCCTAAAAGCAGTTTTGAACTCATCTTCTTTTTTCATTTGAATTTGATGGTAACCCGATTGAAGTTCTATTTTGGTGAAGACCTTTGCATCTTTAAGCTCATCCAAAAGATCATCAATTCGGGAAATAGGATACCTATTCTTGACCGTTGACTTGTTTAAATCCTGATAATCAATACACATGCAAAATGATCCATCCTTTTTCTTGACTAAGAGCATGGGAGAGGCAATCGGTGATTGACTTTGCTGAATTAAACCCGTTTGCAACAATTCTTTGACTTGTTGCTTCACTTCTTCCCTTTCAAACTTGGATAAGCGATAGGGAGATTTGTTGATGGGCTTTGTGTTAGGCAACAAATCAATAGGATGGTCAACCTCTCGCTTTGGAGGTAAAGAGGATGGTAGCTGAAATAAATCCTTGTATTTCTCCAAGAGCTCTTTCAATCTTGGATCTCTTTTCTTTGAAGAAAAAGATGGTTGATTTGATGGTTTCATTTTATCTACTTTTGCAAGCAAAAGAGTGAAGATGTATGACTTGGCATTGATTTCTTTTCGCAATTTCTTCATGGAAATGAGTTTAATTTGCTTGTGGTCTATGCCTTTCAATTCTATGTGTTGTCCTTGCCAGTTAAATCCCATTTGTATTTGCTCCAAGCCTAAAGTTAATTTGACAAGTATCTTTAGCCAATTATATCTAATAACGATGTCAATAGGTCCCATATTCAAAGTGATCAAGTCTACTTGTATTGTGCAAGAGGCTGATAGCTCAAACTGTGTTCTTTTATCAGTATATGCTTTGTCGTACGGTTTCTGTTTATGTTTCTGTGTTAGAGTATTTCTTTACAAGAGGCACTTTTTCAAGCGCTGAAAATGCTCCTAAACTGTCCCAAAACAATTCCAACTGCAACTTCCTTCCTCACAATAAGCTTAGAGAAATGCATGCAAAAGGATTATGCTTCAAATGTGGGGAGAAGTGGTCACAAGTTCATAGGCTGAAGTGTAAAGCTAAGAACTCAAAAATCAACATGGTGATCACTCAAGATGTGGGAGTTGAAGAAGAAGAAGATCAAGAGGGAAATTTACATGTTGATACATATCCAATGGTTGAGGAGATGTATGAAGAAGAGCATGTCACCAATGAAGAATTCTATCATCCCATGAATGGATTTCCATTTGATCCAGGTGATACTCATGATTCTCATGCTTCCTTGTGTACCATCTCACATAATGTATGGACCGGTTGCAAAGGGAAAAATACACTTAGATTCAAAGGTTTCATTAATGGCAAGGTTGCACATATTTTAGTGGATACGGGTAGCACTCATAGCTTCTTCAACACCAAATCTTTGAACGGGCTGAAGTTGCTACCCATTGATATGGATTCTTTCTTGCGGATACAAGTTGCCAATGGTGCATATGAGTCTAGTAAAGAAGTGTGTCCATTACTCAGAGACAATGAACACAATGAATGAATGAAGTGATATGATCATTGAATATACGATGCTCATGCAGCAAACACACTATGCAGTGAATGAATACTGTATCTCGAACTCCTGTATCTCAAGGATCAGGGCAGGGGTAATGAGCTGGAGAGAGTGTCGTACTCCGAACAGATCCTGTCACAAGACTGTGACAACTAGTACATTTTTGTTGATTTCTTTATTACATATTTTATTTGGTTTTTCTTTTTGGAAGAATCCCTCTTGAAATCTAAACGCCTGAGTTGTATGGCCAGTATGTGAAACAGACAGGAATGTCTAGTGAGTCAAGACTGGACAGTTAAGGTCCAGTATAAGTCTGGAAGAGACTGATGGCACTGTAGATTGACAAGCTTGGAAGAGACTTGTGAAAGTGTATATGGACAAGTGTGTTGAAGAACTAGCCTGGAAGAGACTAGTTCAAAGTGAAGATGGACAAATCTGCAAGAGATTAGTCCATGTGGGGTCATCAGTGGAAATTCACTTTCAGTTGAGCTACATTACATATTTGGATGTAGCCATAGTCTGCAAAGATGGTCAGAAGACTAGTGGGGATGCAATGGAAGCAACTCCTAAAATTTAGGGAGTTACAATTTTTGAACCTCAGAATCTGTTCGCGTCATTATCTTCGTTTTTGTATGAGGATTAATCCTCTGGTCTGTGCCGAGGTCAAATTTTGAACCGAGGATGAAGAATTTTAGACCGAAAGGTTTAAATAGGAAAATTGTTACATGTATGCCATGTGTCACAATTTGGGCATAAATTCCCAAAAGAGAGAGAGAGGGCAGCACAAAAACGAGTTTCAATGCATGGGGGGCTCATTTTGTGAAAGGGAGATAGATTGTTGCAGATGGAGAGCTCTTGAGTGCTGGTCTACCTTGTCTATGATGCACAGAGGCTTGAGCTTGCTTCCTACTCTCTCTCTCTCTCTCTCCTTGACAGTATGGTTATGTTGCAGAATCAAGGGCCTTTCTTCTGATTCAGGTACAGCTGTGTGGAATATGCTGATTTTGCATGAGGCAAGAGCCTCCTTTCTCCAGGAACAGGAGCAGTTGTATGCTGTCCCAGCAGGGACAGGTGAGGGTGGTAACCTCACCAAGTAAGTGTCTGAAACAGCACTAAACCAGAATTGATTCTGGACTGTTCAGAGGGTATTTCAGAACCCAATTGATGTCAAAGTCAAGGGACACTTGGCCCAGATGATGCAAGACAGTGCAGGGAACAGTATGAACTGAAAACAGGTTTCAGAACAGGTCTGAACCAGTAATTACAGTGGGCTGAACAGTACAGGGAACAGTATGAGTTGTAAACAGGTGTCAGAACAGGTCTGAACCAGTAAATATAGCAGGCTGAAATGGTCAATTCTGCTTCAGACTTGGGCAGAGTTTCCCCTCTTGGTCAACTTGATTTGGGTCAGTAATTGTATTGTTATGCTATCAAATTTCACCCAGAATAGGTGAAAGACAGCCCATTGTACTTTCTCTTTTTAAAAATAAAGAAATACCGCAAGGGGTGCCTAACTTAGGGGCCAACAGGGTGTATGTGTTGCAACAGGAGCATTCTAGCTTCGTGTATGTCTTCTTGATTCTGTGTCTTTAAGTTCAGGTAAAGTGGGCGACTGTTAAATTGGGTGAAAGTATTTATTTATTTTGGTTGTACACTATTGCCCTTCCGAGTGAACAGGCCGTTTGCATGGTTCCATCGCCGGGATCGAATCACTTTTTCCCTAAAGAGTGAGCCAGGGTTTGTTTGGGTGTAAGACACAGAATTGTGCATTATGGCTGATAGAAAGGAAGACACCAGAGAGGAAGCGTCTTCATCACAGGAGATCCCTGTTGTTCATGAGGTGGGAGAGTCTTCTAGACCTCCACAGTTTGTTACTCCTCGTGTTATGGTTGAGCCATAAGTTCTTACGGCTTCTTCTATGGATGAAGACATTTTCAAGACTCAGTTAGTTGCTGCTGTGAGTATGTTTACTCAAGTGATGCAGAATCCAAGGTTTTTGGCATTTTTGCAGCCCTCCCTTCCTTTACAGCAAGTGGGGCATGCAAAGATTTCGGATCCAGTAGAGGTCCAGGATAAGGGTAAGCATGCTGCAGATTCAGTGGAAACACCAAGGCAGCTTGCGGAGTAAATGGAGACTCCAAGTTCGGTTTCGATTGTCCAGGAACAGGTGGCGGAAACGCTAGTTACACAGGCATTGCCAGTTCAGCTTGCCACTTTACAGCAGCCAAATGTTGGCCTAAATGGACAAGGAAACAGTTTTCAGGCTTTACCACAGGTTTTCCCACCGACCTCTGTACATCCTGGGTACTTTGGAGGTGGATCTGTATTTCAGAGTATGGTTGGTTATGCACCTGGAAACCGGATTTATGTACCAGGAACAGTGTTTGGGGGTACACAGGGTTTTATGCGAAACCCCATGTATGGTAATATAGGCATGCAGCCTAGATTTCAGGGAGTTCAGGGCAGTTTTGGCATGCCACAGGGCACTTTTGGTATGGCTGGTTATCAAAATCAGCAAGCAAGTATTGTGTCTACAAGCCCTGTAGTCAGTGGTCCGGCAACTCCTATGCCACCTGTTAGTGTTCCTATGTTATAGGCATATCCTACGGACCCTTTGATGGCTCATGAGAAGCCAAAGCCATACAAGGAAGGTGGTGCAGCCGTACAGTTTGACATCTTTCGAGGATTTGAAGATAGGACTAAGGCTCTCTCCTTCTTACAACAGTTTGATGCCGCATTTGCAGGAGGAAACTTTACAGAGCCTTCTAAGGTCCAGAAAGCTGCCACTTTTCTCAAGGACAATGCTAGTCAGTGGTGGAGTACACTGTTGATGCAAGGACAGGCTCCTGCCACTTGGACTTACTTTAAGCAAGTATTTGCTTCTGCTTGGTTGACCAATGAATTTGAGATTGATGTTATGTCAGCTTGGCACAATTTGGATGCATCTAAATGCAAGGATCTGGAAGATTATAACAAGAAGTTTTGGAAGGCTTTGCTTCCAGTCACTTCTTACAGGGTTGTGCCATTGACTGAGCAGATAGAGAAATATTGCTGTGGGCTGCCCAAGGAACTCCCGAATTATTGTACAAAGACAAAGGTCACCACTTTGACTCAGTTAATTGAGAATGCCACTACAGGAAACGCATTATTGTTGGGATAGCCAAGTGGATTTGGGGGCAGCATTAAACATGACAAATCTGAAAAATTTTCAGCAAAGTAGCCATTTGGTAAACAGGTTTATCAGAATTCTCAAAGCACAGGTAAACCTTGGCAGTTCAAGAAGAAACCAGCCAAGTCCTTTGGACAGCAGTCAAAGGACCAGAAGAAACCTTTTGTGCGCAAGTCTCTTGAAGAGAGAAAGGCTTTAATTGCTGAGAGGAAGTGCTTTATCTGTGAGCAGATTGGTCATATTGCGTCTAACTGTCCGGACAAGAATAAGAGATTAGCTGATGATGATAAAGAGGACAGGAAAGGAAAGAAGCCCAAACCTTCAGTAGGTTTAGTGCCAGATATGCTGGGAGACAAGCCACACTTGGATGCTAATGAGCTCTGCAGAGCTTGGGGTAAAGTTAGGGATCAAGATGTACTCATTTTCTTTGATCCTGGAGCTAAGGCAAACTTTATCTCACCAGAGTTGGCTTCTACTTTGGGCATCAGAGCAGATGAGATGGGCTACACAGCAGAGGCAGGGTTGGCATGTCCTGGCCACTCAGAGTCTATGACACCCATTCTTGGAAAGCTGCGTCTTCATATACAGTCTTATGTTGATGTAGAAGAATTTTATATCATGCCACTTGAAGGCTGTGATGTCTTGTTGGGAATGCCATGGATGTTCAGAAAGCATGGTGTATTGGATGCCTTTAACAAGACACTAACTTTGGAACATAGGGGAAAGACTCATGTGCTTGATGTGAAGCATAAAGGAGAGTCTGTACTTGTTGTATCGGCTTTTGCCATTACATCTGTAATAAAGAATCATCTTTCTGTGTAATTGATTTTTGCACGTGATGTCAAGGATAATGATGAGTCAAAATTTTCTATGTTAGATAGAGACAGGTCTGCTTTCTTGTCTCAGTTCAGTGATTGTTTTTCTGACTCATTACCATCACAGTTGCCACCAGAGAGGTCTGAGGATCATGCAATAGATTTGGTGCCAGGCAGTAGCCCACCAAATAGACCTCCGTATAGGGTTAGTGCAGCACAACAGAAAGAGATATTGAGCCAGGTGAATGGGCTGTTGGAAAAAGGGCTGATTCAGCCAAGTTCATCTCCTTTTTGCTCACCAGTGCTCTTAGTGTAGAAGAAGGATGGCTCTTGGCGCATGTGCATAGATTATCGTGCGTTGAACAAGAGTACCATCAAGAACAGGTTTCCCATTCTAAGAATTGACGACATCCTTGACCGTTTGGAAGGAGCGTCAATTTTCAGCAGGATAGATTTGAAGAGTGGATACCATTAGATCAGGATTAAGCAAGAGGATGTGCATAAGACTGCATTTAGGACCACGTTTGGTTTCTATGAGTTCTTGGTAATGCCATTTGGACTTACTAATGCTCTTGCTACGTTTAATCGAATGATGGACATGATTTTTCGTCCATACAGGCAGTTTGTTGGTACATTCTTTGATGATATGATTGTCTTTTCAAAGAATGAACAGGAGCATAGAGAACACTTGAAAGTAGTCTTTGATGAGCTTTGCAGTAATAGGTTGCTTATCAATGGCAAGAAGAGTGAGTTCTTCTTGGAAAAAATCCAGTTTTTGGGGCACATAGTGTCAAAGGACGGTGTCCGAATGGATCCTGCTAAGGTTGAAGCAATTAGAATATGGCCAAATTTGAAGACTGTCCATGATGTTAGAAGCTTCTTGGGTTTGTGTTCTTACTACAGAAGGTTCATTCGCAATTTTGCAGAGATTGCTTCACCTTTACATGCTTTACAAAAGAAAGGAGTCTCTTTCTAGTGGACGCAGAAAGAGATTTCAGCTTTTAATCTTCTTAAAGAAAAGATGACTTCTAGTCCAGTGATCATTCTGCCAGATCTTAGGAAGTCATTTGTTGTCCAGTGTGATGCCTGTGGCAATAGCATTGGTGCAGTGTTAATGCAAGATGGCCGGGTAGTGGCATATGAAAGCAGAATCTTGCGGCCAGAAAAGACTATGCAGGTCTATGAGAAAGAATTGCTGGCTGTGATTCATGCGCTTTCTTGCTGGAAATACTACCTACTTGGGGCAGATTTTGTTGTTCAGACAGATCATCAGACATTGCGTTATTTCTTAACTCAGACTAAGCTGTCAGAAAAGCGTATGCGTTTGGCAAACTTTTTGTCAATGTTCCATTTTCAGATTGTGCATGTGGAAGGCAAAAAGAATGTTGTGGTTGATGCTTTGTCAAGGAAGCCACAAATTTCAGCTGTGTCAATTCCTTATCATCATGAGCTTGATGATATGAAGGAACAGTATGTTGATGATGAAGATTTTGCAAGGATCTTTGATCAGCTTGTTAATGGACAACAACATGAGCATTATCTTCTCAAGGATGGTTTCATGTTGATGCATGGTAGACTATGTGTGACTATGCCATTGAGACGGAAAGTTATGACAGAGAGTCACTCTCCACCGTATGCAGGGCATCGTGGTATTGATGCAACAGTCAAAGCAGTAGAGACATTCTTTTATTGGCCTACTTTGAGAAGAGACGTGCATGCTTTTGTGCGGCAGTGTTTGATTTGCCAGAAGGTCAAGTTTGACAGGCAAAAAGCACTAGGGCTTTTACAGCCATTGCCTATTCCAGATAAACCATGGGAAAGCATAGCTATGGATTTTATCTTTGATCTTCCAAGGACACAGACAGGAAATGATGGGATATGGACTATTATTTGCAGGTTTAGCAAACAGGCTCATTTCATTCCTGTCAAGAAGAAGATAAAACCAGACCAGATGGCACGTTTGTTTATGTGCAATGTCTTCAAGTATCATGGTATGCCACAGTCTATTGTCAGTGACCGTGATCCACGGATGACAAGTCTATTCTGGAGAGGCATATTTGAGAACATGGGCACAACGCTTAAGTTCTCATCGTCATTTCATCCACAGACTGATGGACAGTCAGAAGAGGCAAATTTTACTGTCTTGGATCTGCTTAAGTGCTATGTGTCAGAGCACAAGTCAAAGTGGGAGAAGTATTTGCCTTTGGTCGAGTATGCATACAATAATACTATGCATTCGTCAACAGGCAAAGCCCCTTTTGAAATTGTTGAAGGTGGTAAAAAGGTTCCTCCCATTTTGCATACAAAGGATAAGATCTTTCACGCAGATCAGTATGTGCAGAGTATGGGTGAAATGTATCAGAAAGTTAAGCATGCCCTTGAAAGGACTCAGGCAAAGCAAAAGAAAGCTGCTGATCATCACCGTCGTGAATTGATATTTTCACTTGGTGATTGGGTATTGTTGCGGTTTAAAAAGGCACGCTTAAAGAAGCGGAAAGGCAAGGAAAGTCTTTTCACTAAGCTTAGTATGTGATACTATGGGCCTTTTCAAGTAACAGAGAAAATTAGTGATGTCAGCTATAGGCTGAAATTGCCTGAAAATTGGAAGATTCATAATGCTTTCCATGTAAGTCTTCTTAGACCCTATGTGGGTGATGTGCCAGAAGATATGCCAGCTGAGGAACAGCCCGAAGTTGAGGAACTTGATAAAATTCTTGTTCCAGAACAGGTATTGGCACACAAGGAAAGGAAAGTGAAAGGCAAAGTTGCTAGAAGGTATTTGGTTAAGTTCAAGAACTATCCAGCTATAGATGCTAAGTGGATGGACGAAGGTGAACTTGCAGAGTCACCTAATGTGTTGGAACTTTACCTTGAAGCATTTTGCTTGCAACCTACCTTGACCCCTTGTATCTCTAAGCTGAAATAGATTGTCAAAGTGACAATTGCTCAAGAAAGAAATTATGTATAGAAACATATTTTGTACAGGTTAACACTTATTGTGTCCATATGGTTTTCTTAGTGCTAAAGAAGTAAGTATTGCTTGCAAGAATACAGTTTTTACTTCTATTGAATTGAATACATGTTGTAACAATGGTTACTCGATCAGGCATGTATTCTGTGAACTGACTCAGTGGGGATATCATTTTGATGTACCGGCCACTAGATCTCTAGTCAGGATGATGTGGAGTCATCAAATGAGAATCTGCCACTATGGGGATATCATTGTGGTGTACCGGCCACTATATCTGGAAACAGTGATGTGGAGTCACATTATGATAGTTTGCCATGTTTCACAGTTAGAACATACATGTGTTAACAGTGTGTTCAGTACACAATGTTGACTGATAGCATGTATGTGCTGTACATGTGCTGCCAAGTGTAAGTTCACTGGGTTAGCTGGAAGCATGTATGACATTCATGCAAACGAGGACGTTTGCGATTTCGAGAGGGGGGTATGTCACAAGAATGTGACAACTAGTACCTTTTTGTTGATTTCTTTATTACATATTTTATTTGGTTTTTCTTTTTGAAAGAATCCCTCTTGAAATCTAAACGCCTGAGTTGCATGGCCAGTATGTGAAACAGACAGGAATGTCTAGTGAGTCAAGACTGGACAGTTAAGGTCCAGTATAAGTCTGGAAGAGACTGATGGCACTGTAGATTGATAAGCTTGGAAGAGACTTGTGAAAGTGTATATGGACAAGTGTGTTGAAAAACTAGCTTGGAAGAGACTAGTTCAAAGTGAAGATGGACAAATCTGCAAGAGATTAGTCCATGTGGGGTCATCAGTGGAAATTCACTTTCAGTTGAGCTACATTACAGATTTGGATGTAGCCATAGGCTGCAAAGATGGTCAGAAGACTAGTGGGGATGCAATGGAAGCAACTCCTAAAATTTAGGGAGTTACTATTTTTGAACCTCAGAATCTGTTCGCGTCATTATCTTCGTTTTTGTACGAGGATTAATCCTCTGGTTTGTGCCGAGGTCAAATTTTGAACCGAGGATGGAGAATTTTAGACCGAAAGGTTTAAACAGGAAAATTGTTACATGTATGCCATGTGTCACAATTTGGGCATAAATTCCCAAAAGAGAGAGAGAGGGCAGCACAAAAACGAGTTTCAATGCATGGGGGGCTCATTTTGTGAAAGGGAGATGGATTGCTGCAGATGGAGAGCTCTTGAGAGCTGGTCTACCTTGTCTATGATGCACAGAGGCTTGAGCTTGCTTCCTACTCTCTCTCTCTCTCTCCCTGACAGTATGGTTATGCTGCAGAATCAAGGGCCTTTCTTCTGATTCAAGTATAACTGTGTGGAATATGCTGATTTTGCATGAGGCAAGAGCCTCCTTTCTCCAGGAACAGGAGCAGTTGTATGCTGTCCCAGCAGGGACAGGTGAGGGTGGTAATCTCACCAAGTGTCTGAAACAGCACTAAGCCAGAACTGATTCTGGACTGTTCAGAGGGTATTTCAGAGCCCAATTGATGTCAAAGTCAAGGGGCACTTGGCCCAGATGATGCAGGACAGTGCAGGGAACAGTATGAACTGAAAACAGGTTTCAGAACAGGTCTGAACCAGTAATTACAGTGGGCTGAACAGTACAGGGAACGGTATGAGTTGTAAACAGGTGTTAGAACAGGTCTGAACCAGTAAATACAGCAGGCTGAAATGATCAATTCTGCACTCCAACCAGAAGATTCAGACTTGGGCAGAGTTTCCCCTCCTGGTCAACTTGATTTGGGTCAGTAATTGTATTGTTATGCTGTCAAATTTCACCCAGAATAGGTGAAAGACAGCCCATTGTACTTTCTCTTTTTAAAAATAAAGAAATACCGCAAGGGGCACCTAACTTAGGGGCCAACAGGTGTATGTGTTGCAACAGGAGCATTCTAGCTTCCTGTATGTCTTCTTGATTCTGTGTCTTTAAGTTCAGGTAAAGTGGGCGACTGCTAAATTGGGTGAAAGCATTTATTTATTTTGGTTATACACTACCGCCCTTCCCAGTGAACAGGCCGGTTGCAGATCCCGAATCGCAGCAAGGCAGCCTTTGGATATTGAATACCAGCAAACGCAGCAGTGAGAAGTTGGATTTGATGCAGATAGCAGTGAGGAGAGAGAAAGACAAAACGCAGGCAGGATAGCTTGCAGGAGAGAGAAAGACTAAAAACGCAGGCAGCAAGACTGTGATGACATGGCAAGCTGTACGGTAGTAGGTCTTCACAGGAACAATAGTCGCTTGACTGGAATCAGCTTCAAACTGCGTGAAGAGGGCTGGAAATCAGGCGCCAACTGATAGAGATAGCAATGGACAGCTTCGGCTGAGATGTCCTCTGTGAATGGGGTATGGGCAGCAAATTGAAACACTTGAAATTTGCAAAAACGAGATTGAATAAGAGTGGAGAGCTAGCTGTCTATTTATAGAAAATTAGGGTTCTAGATCCTCTCCCACTTAACTCTCTCGATCCGCTCCCCATTTTAGGGTTTTGGTTAAAATAAGCCTAATATAAGCATGTTTTGGATTGTTTAAGTGGCTAAGTGCATTTCTTAGCACAACACCTCTTGTCTCAACCACATTTTTGAAAGTTTGCCCCTGTTTCTGTGCATAATTTCCACCTTGTTTAGAGGCATAAACAGTGGGAAATGTCGGCACTTTGCTGTTATAACTGTTATAATCCCTGTTTTCTTGCTTAAAAGAGTCTTTTGATTGGCTGAAAACTTGCCTATATTTTGTAGGTTGATTGGAAATATTATTGTCCATACTCATTTGCTGGAAATTTCTTGCATCTCTCTTGTACTTCAAGGAGTATCTTTCAGCCAATTGTATGACCTCATGTAATGTTTTTGGTTATTGAGCTCCTACCTCCGATGATAGGGTAGGGCCAAGACCAAAATATATTTATTCAGCTTAGCAAAATCTGAAATGCTTTCAACATACATGGAAAGATTCAAGTAGGTGTTGGAATAGTCTCTAATGGACATTCCTCTTTAAGCACATGCATACCATCTTCTTTGGAGCCTTTCTTTTTCCCAAGGAGAAACAAATACATTAATCATTGCTTGCTTGAACTTCTCCCAAGTGTCAAAGTTTGGGAAGCTTATTATACGGGGATATACCAGATTTCAAAAGATATGAACTTGGGTTGGATACTTTGGGTGGAACAATGTCAAAGAGTGTCCCCCTGTATGTTGTCCGGGTATTGTCTCAGTATATCTAGTATCAGAAAATCAGCAATAACTTGAGTTCCCGATATCGAATCGCCAACTTTTTAATTCAAATCGAAGCTTAGGATCCCCTCTTCAAATGGAGCTATCAAGTTCTCAATTTGGATCAGGATAGAATGTTCTGTAATTGAATCTTCAGGTCTGAACAAGAATTTCTTGCACCTTGTCCACCACCTGTAAGTACCTTGTTTGACCCTGTAGGAATACCCTGAGTAGAAGAAATCCTTGTAAACCATTGTAACAATTAGAAGAGGGTTTTGGGGCACCTGTAGGGCTCAAGGATAACCTGTAGATTGGTACAAACTTGTTGTTCGACCTGTAAAAACTCTGACCAACACCTGTAGGTATCCTAAAAATAGGAGACGCCCTGCACCTCTTCCAATCTTGTTTCAATGGAATCTTCAACCACCTATCGTACCCTGAATAGGGTTGATCACTGCTGTACTATTGCCAAAATCTGATAATGGGGAATGTACCTGTATCTAAATTTGAAAATTGAATAGGCTCAGAGACGAGGGGTGTGCAAAGTTCCACCTTAAGCCGGGTTGTGCACCCCTTTAGGTCTTAATTGGGAACATGACAAGTACATTCTGATGGCTAATCAAACAAGGATGCTATGTATTGACTGAAAAAGCCTTTAAATTTTTCAATGAAATGCAAGTGGGTATTGGGAAATGTTTGAATTGAAAGGGCTATGAATAGGGCATTACCTTTTTGCAGTGACTCACTGCTTTTACAATATTCTCACTTACCATTTTCATCATTATTTCAATCCTATAGCATCAATGTTTAATTATCTAATAAAAATCCAAGTTAAGTAGGCAATGAGTAGCATTTATGCAATCAAATCAGCATCAACTTTTGAATGAGTAAGAAAGAAATTCATCAAGCAATCATAATCAGTCCTAGGTTGAATTCTACATGCCTTTCAATGGGAATTAAGAGGTTCTATTACATTCAATCTCTCTTATGAACAATGGGACTGGTTCAACAATTGGATGAAAAGAGAGATTAAGCTGAAAGCAATAGAATTATCTCTTTAATGTTGATGAAGAGTAGTAGATGAATCCAACCAATCAACATTCAGCATAAACCACCATCAATGGACTAAGATTGAAGATCATAAGACCAGCTTCAAGAAAGCTTTGTCCAATATGATTGCTCCCATGTAATCTTCAGCTCCCGATCAATAAGATTGCTCCGATGCAATTAAGAGAAGCCAATGATTTGATAGAAGTCTACAATAGCTTGTTGGAGAAGATCATTTGAGCTTTGAAGAGTGTAAATTGCTGTTAGAATCAAGGATTCCATGAATTTTCAGACATTTTCATGTTCAAGAGGCTGAAAATGCTTTCAATCTTGAAGAAATTCTTCAATGTAAGCCCAATCTTTAAGAAATACTTTCAATTAGACCTTCCCGGGGTTATAAACAACAAAAGCCCCATGAATTGAAGCCTCAATGAAGCAAAATTTGATGAAGATTGATGGTTGCCCTATTTTTCCCTAATTTTTTTGAGATGAGGAAAATGCTTCAATCTTGCTTGGAAGCTCCAATGTTTGCCCAATGTCGGTTGTAGATGCTTGCTTTTTACTTCTTGAAGCTAAAAGAGACCAAGATTGACTCAAAACTTCAAGAAAATGTTGAGATCTTCATGTTGTCCACTTTCAGCCATAGCTAGGGTTGTAAAGGAAGCTTCAAGGCTGAAGGAAGGTGAAATATCAAGTAAGAGATGACTAATAACTCAGGTTAGGGCTGTATTTGATCATGAAAGAGAGGGCATAGCTTCAGGATGAGGGAGTGAGCTAATCAAGAGGATCAATAGCATGTTGAAAACTGGCGCAAACTCTCCAAGAGCTTCGCCTGCATTACATGATGATAATCTTGATGAAGATTCATCGAATAGGTAGTCCATATGTTGCCCAAGGTGTCAAGAATCATCTCCAGTAGGTGGCTCGAAGAGAAATGATCATGGCAAAGAGAAACGAGTAGAGATCTCCATAGCAGTTTTCAGCAAGAAGCTTGGAAAGAGGAAAGAGAAGCTTGCTTCAAAAAATAACCACGGTTTAACCTCTCTAAATCCTGTTTAGGCTTTAGTTAAGTCCATGATTATTTCAAAATGCCCTAAAATTGACCACGAACCACCAAAATGACCATGAATCCACCATTATTTCTTCATACATTCTTCAAGACCATCAAATTTAGTCACAGCTTATTGCAGAGATCTTACCTAGTCACGGTTTTAACTGAATCGAATCCTATGACTACTCTTGTCCTCCAGTTACTCTGTGCCTAAATTGTATCCAAATTCACCATGTAAATGACCTTCCCATTGGATAAAAAATGTGCGCTGATACCAATGTAAAGAAGCTAAGGAAGTCATTAAATTGAAAATACAAGAAATAGACATATAATGCCAAGAAACCATAGCCAAGGTGGTTAGGCATGAAGTGATATTACCAATGTTGGCTGAGAATCAAATGATGAGTGGTTGTAGCAGGTATGCACCCCAAGCTATGGTGGCCAAGAGTATTCACCCTCTTAGAAGGTGGGAGGTTGAGACCTCAAACATGTAATGTTGTGAAATGGCAAAAAGATACTTCACATGTTACATCTCCACCTTTTATACTTAATCCTAGCCTACCCTAGACTAAGGCATTTATGCTTTATTACAAAGATACATTGCAAGGACTCCATGGTGTATTGATGATTATGGGTCTTGTTTTTTTCAAGACAGTGTATAACATAAGGACTATGGAGAGCTCAATGACATGCTTGATTAGCATGAATTTTAGTGTGCTTTTCAAGTCAACTGCTGGAATGAGCAAATGAATGGAAAATGTTTGAGGTATCATAAGCAATGTAATTCAGAATGTATTAGGCTGAGAATCTCACAATTGAGCGGCTAAAGACCTCATTAGCAAATGCTATATGCAAGTGGGGTTGTTTTAGGGATTGTGCTATGAGCTTTACTTTCACTTGACATGTTTTGTGGGGTGTTAAGTTGGATAATTATCATTTAGGTATGTTGGACTAGGACGGGAGGGTCAGTGAATGAAGATTAAAGCTCATCATTCAATCAAAATTTAGTTAGTGAGTGATAGATCAGTGGAATGATATTCTGTGGGGTTTATGGGAGAAGTGGTTTTTCAAAGACATGTTTGATTAGCATGATTAGTATGCTTTTCAAATCAACTGCTGCAATGAGCAAACAAATGGAAAAAGTTTGAGGTATCATAAGCAGTGTACTTCAGAATGCATTAGGCTGAGAATCTCACAATTGAGTGGCAAAAGACCTTATCAGCAATCGTCATATGCAAGTGAAGTTGTTTTAGGGATTGTGCTATGAGCTTTACTTTCACTTGACATGCTTGTTTTGTGGGCTGCTAAGTTGGATAATTATCATTTAGTTATGTTGGACTAAGACGGGAGGGTCAATGAATGAAGATTAAAACCCATCATTCAATCAAAATTTAGTTAGTGAGTGATAGATCAGTGGAATGGTATTCTGTGGGGTTTATAAATTATGGGAGAAGCGGTTTTTTGGAGAGTAAGAGACCTGAGTGATGTTCATCGGTTTGAGTAGTAAATACATTTCCATATTGGATTGGTTTCTCCTTTGGTTCACTTAAGGTCTTGGTTTCTATGCAGGAAGCAAATATACATCTGTCAAGGGATGGGGATTATCAATATGCTGTAAGAGCACTCTTATTCTCATTACATATCAGCAGTACGTGTTTAATAATGTGCAAGGAAACATCATAAGTTCTTTTGTATTGCAGATTCTTAATACGACACATGGGCTTATTTACTTGAAACTATTTAGTGACATTACTCCAAAAACAGTTGAAAATTTTGTTACACACAGGTGAAGTAGGCTTGCCATTTTCCCAAAAGCACTCAAGAGTAGTTTGTTTGTGCATTGAGACACTTTTATTATGCAACATTTTCAAGTATCTGCATCCATTTGACATTTATATTGCATTCCAGCAAGTCAGGGTATTATGATGGAGTGCGGTTTCATCGTGTAATCAAAAGGTTTATGGTACAAGGTGGTGATCCTATGGGAGATGGGACTGGTGGAGAGTCAATTTGGGGTGGGACTTTTGCAGATGAATTTGACTCCAGGTATGTAAGGCTCCGAAGATACACCGTCCAAGACAAGCATGTCACCTGTGTAATTCCTTCTGCTTACATACAAGAAAGTATGTCTGTTGAGTTTTAGATTGCATGCTTCTTATGTGAAGTATTGTGAGGAATTGAGAAAACTGTGTCATTTTCCTAAATGCTTTAGTTGGGAAATGCACATCCTAGGTAATAAAGTCTCAATAAGGACTGAAAATCTGAAGTCTGTTATTCAGTTGTATTATGGAAAACTGAGGAGTGTGTATCTAATTGGAAAAACTATAACCTAGGACAAACCACCTTAGTCATTTGAAGTGTACACAGGATAAACCACCTTAGTTCTTTGAAGTGTAAATATGAAAAACCATTGACACGTCTTAAAGATTTAGTTTAGAGAAAAGAACTGGTTGCATTTAGTTTAGATAGGAAGGCAAAAGTTATACCTTCTAGATTGTCACTCTACAAGGTAATGGGAGTATACAAATGCAAGGCGATAGAGCAGGGGAGGAGGAAATAACTATCGTAGGGGATGGTTCTCCAATACATAGCATTGTCAGACTCGACCAGGAATGGGCATGTTGTTTGGGCAGCCAAAGTTTTGGCAGGAACAGAGGCTGGTGATGAACGTGCGGCATGCGCTGAGATGTCAAGGTGGGTCTGTTTACCAGTGCGACAATGGAACCGGGGTGGTGCGCCTCAGAATGAGGGCGGTGATGCGCAGGAGCAGAGTGGCAGTGCATGTGCAGGGTGGCTGTGGTGTGTGTAGGAACAGGGCAGAAGCAGCATGCAGGGGGGGGCAGGGCGGTGAATGTGCATGGCAGCAGTGGCATGCGCAGGAACAGAGTATGCATGCAGGGCAGTGGCGGTTGTGCAGGGCAGTGGTGGTGCAGACAGAGCAGGGGCAGCACACACAGATGTAGAGGTGGCATGTGCAGATGTAGGGGTGGCGACAGGGGTGTGACAACCCCTGCACAAGGGCTGCCATTAGGGTCATTGCAGAAACCCTTACCCTAACTGTGTAGGCTGTAGTCTGGAGGCTGAGCACAAGGCTCAATGACATTGGTGGTGGGGGCTGAAGAGCTTAAAGGTGGGGGCAATGGCGGTCAGCTTTGATAGCAGAGTTGGATCTATTGGACCAGCCAAAGCGCAGCCACATGAGCACACACTCACACTCATAGTGAACAGAGAACAACAAGAAGAGAGAGTGTTGGAATGTCGTATCCACTATGTGAGGATGAATGAATGAAAGTACAATCCCTAAGCTACTATGGTACCACACCCAAGGTGGGTGCTCATATGGGGATAAAACCCTTCTCCAACTAGGTCAAAACTGCTCATGGATAAGGGAGCATTCACACGAGAGCAACCGAGGAACACGATAAGTGTAATAGAAACATCCCCTAAGGATCCAACCTGCACATGAGACATGACACAAGCTATACCCATAGCAAAGAAATAAAGGAAATGGTTGTTAGACTTGCCTCCCAACCATAGAGACAAACATGCTCACAAGTGAGCTTGGGAAGTTGCAGCAAATCGAGTCATGACCATGTCCCAAGAGTTGGTGTACCATACCACCAGCCCACACCATCCCAAGTGTGTAGACATGTTGGCCAATGGGCTAAGAGTCCAAGAGTGGTTATCACACAATAATTTATATGATAGGGCCTGGAGTCCTTTAAATAGGACTCGGTTGTCCTAACCTTAAAGTGCCCCTAGTGGGAATGAACTAGGTTACTTTTATGACTGTTGAGACCAATGCTATTAGCACCCATCTAGATGTCCAAGGATGTAACAAATTTGGAAGGCACTGGAGACACTTCAAGAGATCTAGAAGTCACTTTGGAAGAATGAATGATGAAAGACTATTGTTAGTGCAGTAGTAGTTCTCTTGAATGCTTTGAAAGGAAGAGATCCAGTGGTGAAAAGAAGTAAATACTTATTCTCAGAGTGTGGAACTTTATTCAGTGCTTAGTGGGATAAAAAAAGTAGAGGTTTATTGTAGTCGTGCTCTCTAGAAGAGGCACATGCATGTATGGCCATAGTTTCTATGTATATCCTACATTATAGGCCTTACAAAAATACCCTGTTTTTGGTACAAGCTTTTTGTATATTCCTAAAGGAATGCATGCTAATGTAAAGATGATGCATTGATTTATATTAATTCTTTATGCAGGTTGAAGCATGAGCCATTCACGCTATCAATGGCCAACCGTGGACCCAACACAAATGGTGCTCAGTTTTTTATTACTACTGTATCTACACCTCATTTGGATAACAAGCATACTGTTTTTGGTCGGGTAGTCAAAGGCCATGATGTTGTTAAGGTGATTAGATTTGAGGCACTTCATGATTCTCTTGCATTTAAGCCATAACTTTTGGTACTAAGGTGCTGCCCTGTTTTTATTTGTGAAGGAAATTGAGAATGTGGAAACAGATGCATTCCACAAACCAAAGTCTCCAGTTACTATCTGGAATATATCTATTGTTGACGAGCTCTGATCTCAAGTTGAACATACCTATAACTAATCTTGAGCATTAAAAGTATGCTAGGTTAGAAGTATGGCCAATTTTTGAAGTTCATGGCAAGGGACTCAGTTGGACATTGCTCTCCTTGGGCGGCAATGGTATTGACATTACTTTCTCTTGGGCCGCAACATTACACACATTCAGTGTTATTGTAGCTGTTGGTTAAGTTCAGTGTTCCTGGCTTCATCCGACTCATGCTTACAGTGTTGGAAGTCTTTCCACAAGCAGAAATAGAGGATTCTGATGTAGACAGTTCAGATTATTTAGTTCTAGATGGAGCTGTGGAAAGGGTAAGCATACTGTAGATAGACAGATGTGGTTGAATACTTCATTTTGTCTTGTTTATTAAAGACGTTTTTCTAAGATTCATCTGGTCAACGTCTCAGTTTTCTTTTCTAAATCGTTCTTTGAGATCAGTAGACAAGGTTGGTATGCTTTTAAGTTGGGTTTTTCTGTATGATTATCACTCTGTAATTTAGAAATGCACCATGGTGGCTAGAAGGTGCCCTTACCTATGTATTACTGGCTTTTGATTAATCTATTGTAGTTATTTGGTGCTCCTTGATTTTGTAAACAAGGCTGAGAGAAGTTTTACTGCCTGTGAAAGTGAATTTCTGATGGCATGGGACGGCTAGGTGATGTCTTTGCAGAGACGTGAATAGCATTGTTCACCTTGATTTCTGTATGTTGCATGCATCTTTTGCTGGCTGGTCTGGACAGACATCTACATGGTATGTCATATAGCATTTGAATACAACTTATCAGTGAGCTAGTGATGGTTGCGAGAGCTTGTGATGTCAAGGAAAAGGTTGAGCGTTTGGTTCTGGTTTTGGGTTGGGATGGGTTGGTCTTCAACCCTTGGACCACTATGCCATGCGATTGGCATCATTCAAGTGTGGCATGTTGCCATATCCTCTTGCAAGGCCCTGTGTACCAATACCAAACATGTAGCAAATGTTAACATATCATGAATGGTTATTTTGGTATGTACTATATTCTTACAGATCTGTAATTTCAATTGCACTGCATGCCTAGAATATTAACCTTGACACGATGGGCCCCTTACACTTCTGTTTAGTTCAAGCTTGAGATATCTTCTTAATGGAGATTGATGTGCACAGCCAATATTTCCTACGCTAATGGCTTAAACTATTTCATTACCTGCTTTGAAGTAACCATGTTTGTTGGCAATAAGATTGCATGTCATGTTGTTGCTTTCAAGAGGCTTAGATGAGATAATATTTCATCATTCTAGTGTTCTTTTTGATCTCATAGCCACTTGATGAAGCACTTTTGAATGTGGTAGAAATGTGAGTAATTGATCAAGCCAGTTGGGTGCACTTATAAATAGCCAAATATGATGGACACTCACCAACCAAATATAAATAGCCAAATATGATGGGTTTGCTATAAATAGCTAAATACGTTGGAAGTTGGGCCAGAACAACCAATTGGGTATAGCTATAAATAGCTAAATATGTTGGAAATCGATTAAACAATAATAAAACATGCCAAAAATGTTGGTCCGCTTGCACAATGTTAGCGTGGTATCACAAAATGTTGGTGATTGCATAGTAAATGTTGATGTGGCAAATCATAGCCATTTGGGGTTGATCGCATCCATCTGGAATAGCATAGATGCCACATTACTCCTAAACCAATTAAAAGAAGAAATATAAACTCTAGAATGAGCTATCTCCTTTGGCAAAGCACGTGATAGTCATGTCAGAGATCTTAATATCCCTATTTAACTCAAATGAAGTCTCATAGGTGGGAGATCACAGTGCATGACAAGCATGATTGCTAACACCTCTTCTCAAATCTTGGGTTTGGCGAAAGGCCAAAGAAGATATAGATCCGAGGGTGATAGGAAGAGTGTCAATGTTGATGAAGTTTGTTGATGTAGACTATTGATGAAGAAGCTCCTTACGATCTTGGGCATCCCCTTTTGAAATACTAGGGACCAAGGAATCTATAGTTGCATCACCAAGATCATCCCCTTTAGAAAGGGATGGGAGGTATGTTAAGACTTCAAGCTCTTTCACCTTTGGTTAGTGTGTACTCGACACTTAGTTGTTGTCCAATTGTTTCCATATGTGGACATTGAATAAGTTGGTGACTCTAGGTTTAATCACAGTTAGTGTAGATGGTTAGTTAGACCTAAGTGTTGTATTCACTTCAGTTATGTGTGATTATGGAATAACGAGAAATGAGAGGAGATAGCACACTGTTACTCTATGTTGCCTTAATCCTTCTTTGCCTTACAACATGGTAGCAGAGCCATCTTGGATGGGCCCTTTGTAGCTCAACAAAGTGAAGAAGACTTGAAGATTGTAGAGACATGATCTTTGTGAAGAGGAGTTTGCTTCCATTGTTCATGTTGAGTAAGTGTTAGGTCATTTGTGTTTATCTTTGCTATTGGAGTGTGTCTAAGTCTTGTTAATCATCATTGTGATGGAGATCTGTTGAAACACACTAGGTTGCTAGTGTGATTGCGTCTGTTGATGCAAGAGATTCCCTTGGCTGCAAATCAAGGTAACAAGCATTGGTTGAGCTATTAAATGCTTGCAAACATACCTTGGAAGGTTATTGAAGACCCTAGAGCTCTAATACTTGCTTGGGAGCTCAACTATGGACTGCGAGACAAAGGTACAGATCTAAAATTAAGTGCAGGCCTATTATAAACAAGGAATGGGCAGGACACACTTGATCTTGGATAGAAACTAGAGCTATCTAACATGCTGTATAGACCTCATTAAAGCATAAATACATCTTGGAAGACATGCATTATTTTTCATGCCTTTGAGTTGCAAATTTTTGAAGAGAATACACAGATCTGAGAGTTTAGGATAGGCTGAAAATTTGTCATAAATTGTTGGCAGCAAGCATTGGTTTATGTTGAAGCACTCCATGACTTTGGTTGGCTCTTGTGAGATGTATAACTTGGCATATGTTTGGTAAGTGTCTTGTGGACTGAGAAGGGGATTGAATGCTAATGTTTGGAGCTGAAAACAAATGCATTGAAATGGCTTTGGCCGTTTATGAATAGTAAATGCATTGTATGACACTAGCTCTTGAAGACATGGTCTCTTTGGATGATGAAATGGTCATGTATTGATTTTCAGTTGTGGTGGCATATGTATATGACACTTTGAGGAGTTTTTGGGCATGTTATAAACAGGGAATAGGCAGCATACACTTGAGATTGGATGGAAACTGGAGCTATTTGACATGCCGTATAGACCTCATTAAAGCATACATACATCCTGGAAGACATGCATTATTTTTCATGCCTGTGAGTTGCAATTTCTTGAAGAAAATACACAGATCTGAGAGTTCATGATAGGCTAAAAATTTGTCATGAATTATTGGCAGCAAGAATTGGTTTGTGTTGAAGCACTCCATGACTTTGGTTGGCTCTTGTGAGATGTAGGACTTGGCATATGTTTGGTAAATATCTTGTGGACTGAGAAGGGGATTGAATGCTAATGTTTGGAGTTGAAAACAAATGCATTGACATGGCTTTGGCTGTTTATGAACAGTAAATGCATTGTATGACACTAGCTCTTGAAGACATCTCTTTGGATGACGAAATGATCATGTATTGATTTTCAGTTGTGGTGGTATATGTATATGACACTTTGAGGAGTTTTTGGGCTGAGATACACCTTGTTTTGATTATGTTTGAGTAGGCTGTAACCTGCAGGAAGGTTATTTGACTCTTGTACTTAAATGTACATGAGTTACTTTGTGCCCAGATTGACATGTATGGACTCCCATATACAGAGGTAACTATCTGAAGTGCTGCAGGGGTGTTTTAAGGCATATATACTCGCGTTTTGGTTGGAAAAGTGTTGTTGGTCACTAAAAATTTCTACTCCATAAATTGCTTGTCTGTCTATTCTCAGTTAGCTTGAATGCATACTAAATATGTAGTGAATGCAGTTCAAGTAAACGGGTTGTAATGCCTAGGTGGTTTGTCACTTGACAAGGATGCATGTGATAGGTATTTTGGCTTGAAATATCACTGATCTAAGCAGAGATTGCTACTGAAAATTTTCATTGCATTGGAAGGCTGAAACTGATCAGTTAAAAAGCCTTGGTTTGCAGGTAGTCAGGCAATGTTTGCAATATGGAAAATGCAGATAGAACTGACAACATAATCTAGATAGCGGAGGAAAAGCTTGACAGCAATAACTATGCCATATGGAAGTTTCGGAGATCTAGGCCTAAAGGTAGAGGCTCTTGGCAACCACAAAGGACCTTTGACAATCCTAACAAGGATAAGGATTGTCACTACTATGGTAAATACGATCACATTGCGAAGGACTGCTGGAAGAAGCAGGGTAATCAAAAGGGCAAGCATCATGAACATTATGCATCGTCCAGTCAGATAGAAGGTGCGTCGGGGGATAGTCTGTTTGCCATGACATGTGTGAAAGATAGGGCTATTGAGAAGTCTAATGAGGATGCAGTTTGGTATATTGATTCGGGGGTGTCGAATCATATAATGCCTCATGGTGATTGGTTTACTAACATGGTGCCTGACAAGAATGGCTATGTATGCACAGGAGATGACACACAACATAGAATTGAGCATAAAGGCAAAGTACCTTTAGTGATTCATCATGGCAGAAAGAAGAATATGCATGATGTATTGCATGTCCCATATATTACTAAAAATTTGATGTCTGTGGGTTAGATGATTGAGTATAATCTATAGGTTTGGTTTAATAAGTATGGATGCTTCATTGAAGAGTTTGGTAATGGCTGCAAATTGATTGCTTGTGGTCATAGACAAGGCATGATATTCACTTTGGATGCCACTTTACCACAACTGAAATCAGTCCATGTTTGCTCATGGCTTAGGCACAGTTAGAGACTTATAAATATGGCATAAGAGAGTGGAGCATGTTAATCTTCAATGGCTGCAAATGATGCAAAAAAAACTTCTTGTTACAGGTCTACCCAAGTTTGCATACACTAATATTGGTCATACGTAGGTAGCTTACATGCATCTATACTCCACAACAGAATGGAGTAGCTGAACGGAAGAACAGGGTATTGATGGAAGCCGCTTGTGCAATGATGAATGAGAATAATATGCCGCTCTATTATTGGGTTGAGGCTACTATGACAACCATGTATATCTTGAACATGACTTCCACTGCATGCATTCATGATGTGACACCCTTTTAGAGGTTGTATGGTTACAAACTTGATGTTAGTCATATGAAAGTATTTGGGTGTATTGCTTATGTGCATATTCTTGATGAGAAGTGAAGGAAGCTGGATCTGAAAGCACATAAGTGTGTATTTATTGATTATGCGCAAGAAAAGAAGGCATATAAATGTTATGATCCCTCTACACGAGAGACACTTGTGAGCAAGGATGTTATATTTGATGAGATGGCTACTTGGTATGCATCACCTACAATAGTACCGTTTGATATGCCTTTTGCACATGTTTCTACAATTGATTTATTGCAGAGTACTGCATTGACATGTCCTAGTCTGACATATGTATCTTCCTCTATATCTCTATGGATATGGAGATTGCGTAGTTTTGGCTCACCATCCACTGACACTATGTTAGTGAGGGGGAGATATGATGTGATGGACAACAAAGGGAAAGAAAAAGTATTTGAGGATCCATCTGGTATGATGACACCTGGCATGATGACTTCACGCTATGACTCAATTGGCAGTCTAGACAGTGAACTTGGTATTCCGATTGTGTATACGCTTGGTATTGGGCAGAGCATGTACATTTCGCCTCATGAGAGGGGAATTGAGTAGTGCACCACAGCGCAAACACTCGCAAAGGGTTAGGTATCCTATGGACAGATTGACTTACAGTGGTTACTCTACGAAGCATTATGCTTATATGACAAAGGTTATGGAAGTTAAGCAACTTGCCACTCATATTAAAGTAGTGATGGATAAGAATTGGTGCACAGCTATGGATGAGAAAATAAAAGCCTTGGCTAAAAATAGTACTTGGAATCTTGTTCCACTGCTAAATGGAAAAAAGACCATTGGCTGCAAATGGGTCTATAAGGTTAAATGCAACTCGGATGGCAGTGTAGAGAGGTAAAAAGCCAGACTTTCAGTCCTGTTGCCAAGATGGCAACCATACGAACAATGATTGCATTAGTTACTGCTAAAGGCTAGAAATTGCAGCAGATGGATGTCAAGAATGTTTTTCTCAATGGTGACTTGGAAGAGGATGTTTATATGGATTGGCCCGAAGAATATGTATATCATGAATTTCAGCATTATGTATGCAAGCTGAAAAAAACATTGTATGGGCTAAAGTAGGCTCCGAGAGCTTTGGCATTCAAGGATCATTCATTACTTGTAGAGTTTGGGACTCACAATTGGCAGGGCTGATCATAGTTTGTTTACGAAAAAGACAGACATAGGCTTGGTAGTGTTGGTTATTTATGTGGATGATTTGATAATCACAGACGATGATGACTTAGGGATATAGAATGTATGAGAATGTTGAAATCTGAATTTGATATGAAGGACTTAGGTGAGCTGAAGTACTTCTTGGATATAGAGGTAATCAAGGCTGAAAATGATTACCTCTATATTTGAATTTGATATGAAGGACTTAGGTGAGTTGAAGTACTTCTTGGATATAGAACACTATGCCATGGAAATGTTGAAGAAATATGGCATGATTGAATGTAAACCGCTTTGAAGGGGAGCTACAGAGCTCTATCCCGAGACCTACGGACCACTTATTTATCAAGCATTTCAAGCCGAGCGGCCATGGCTACCTCTCACATAGCCGACGCGCAATGCCTACCTTACGGGTGTAGTGAGCTTACCTTGATGCTCGATCGAGTTCCCTCCTCTCTCTTGCACTCTGATAGTTCCACGATCCTTGTGGCTAGCTCAAGCAACCTCAAGCCCCTCTCCATCAAGCTCCATCCTCCATAGCCGCGCGAGAGAAGAAAAGAGAAGAGAAGAGAAGAAGAGAAGATGAAGAGAGAAGATGGGGAGCTTCTTCTCCACGATCCCTCACTCTCACACACTTACTCCCTCACTCCCTCACACTCCCTCAATCCCTCACTCAAGCACAAGTAAGAAGGCAAGAAACAAGAGAAGAAGTAGAAGAAGCTGTGGCCACACACAAGAATGAGCTTCTCATTCACTTTTGAACTTTATATACATGCCCTACTTTTTGGGCGGTCATCCCCACTTTTTACATGGCCGGCCATTAGCCTAGGCCCTCTTTTCCTATTTTCCACCGTTTTAACTTATCCCATTCCCAACTAATGCATACAATTTGCACAGGAGTGATCCCGGCACTCTTTTACAAGGATTCGAGAGCGCTTTCACATTTAATGGTGCGCTTTTACTCTTTTCTTTTCTCGAGGTGACATTGAGGCCTTCTAGAGAGGTCGTCATTCAAAATTTTCAGGGTCTGACCTCCATTCGGGGTGCCTTTTCCTTCCTTTGTTCTATGTTCTTTCGGTTATCTTCTTCTTCCATTTTCCTGATCCTCTGCTCCACTTTTCGATCCTCTGTGCTTAAGCTCAACAGTGGAGAGGCCGGCACGGCGCATGTAGTGAAATGGCTGCTCCTTTGTGATTCCTGTGCCTGTTGGAAGCTTCCATTCTTGAAGGCCATACCTTAGCGCTCGGGTAGTCAGTTCTAGCTTCCTTCTTACCTTCTCCATTGAATCATCGCCCTCCGCTTGGGTGGCATGTAGTACTGTGCTGAGAAAGGCTTGTCTTTGTGCATTGGCGCATACATCGGCAGCTTCTGCCCTGGATTCGACAAGTACTCTCTCGCACTCAGCCACCACCAAGCGTTCCATTAATTGCCTAACCCTTTCAAAATTGTTCTTTTCCTACTCGTTGGCTCTCTCATCCATCTTCTTTCTTCCCTCTTCCAGCTCACTTGCCAAGGTGGTTACCACCTGCTATTGTTCATTTTTTAAGAACCGGAGTTGGTTCCTCTCCCTAGATTTCTGAGCCAGCTGTTCTTCAGCAATTTCTTTTGCTTGATTTGCAATGTTGAATCTCTGTTTCTGCTTCAACAATTAGTTCTGACTTTTCTTGCACCAGCTGCTCGTGGCTTTGGATCTCTGCAAGGTGCAATCTTCTTTGTGTGAAGGCCATGGCCATGAGGGCCTCTGTGTCTCCCTTGGCAATCTCCAATGTGCCTTGCAGTCGTTGTGCCTCTTGTTGTAGCCTTTGTGCTTCTACAGCGGGGATTGCCGGCCTTTCCTGTGCTAGGAACTCTATCTCTCTCTCCAGCCTGTCTTGTTTCTCAAGTCCATACCATAGCTGAAAAGCTATGGTATCCGCTTGCCGCTCGCTTGGCTCGCCTTCTTGAGCTGTTATCTGTCCGTACCTTTCTAGTTTGGTAGTTCTCTGTTCCAAGTCAGCATACTGCTACACTAGTAACTTTAAGCTCCGCTGCTCTGCCACCAGGTTTTGCTCTTCGTCTTCCAGCCTTTGTCTTAGGCGGCTCTCATTGTCCTGGCTTCCTTCGTTTTTGCTTCTAGTTGATCTTGTAGCACTTTCATCTCCCTTTTTCGGTTGGCTCCTTACTTTGAAACTTCTAGCCTCAAGGCTGCCGAAGTTTCCTTTTCCTTCTCTAGCTCCACTAGGGCCACCTTCTTTTCTTCTTTTGCCTTGTCCAACTGTGCTAGGAGCTCAACCACATAAGCATCGTAGTCCGTACCAAGTGGCATGGGAGTAGGGGCTGTAGTGGTTGACGCCTCTAGCTTTTGCCATTTTGGATATTTCCTGGACTCAGCATCTGCGGCGCAGCATGTCTTTTCGCTCCGGTTTCCGGTACAGTCTCAGCCACTTTACTGACAAGCATCTGCATCATGCTCATCAGTTGGACAATGTCTAGAGAGGGCGTGGGTTGCGGGGCGGTTGTGGTGTCGGTTCGCACCGACACGAAGGAGGAAGGTAGGGGGTGCAGCAGGGACTTGCCCTTGCCTACAACCATTGGGGCCACTTCCACACCGCCACTTGCTTCAGTCTCATGGTGGGGACTCAAAGGGTCGATCTCTCCTCCCCCATGGGTTTCTTCAACAGATCTACGAGTGGCCTCTGCCAACTCAGCCAGTTCTTTCATCCTTAGCTCATCGGCTTCCTCCTCCGCCCTTCTTTGCCTCTCTTCTTTTGCCCTCTTTGATTCTTCTCTAACTCTTTCGAGTTCTTCCTCTTCCTTCTTCCTTCGTTCCTCTTCCACCATCCTTGACTCTCTTTGAGCCCTCTTCACCTCGGCTCGCTCTTCTTTGCTCAGCCTTTCTTCCTTCTTCTTTTGGCTCTTGTCAGTCTTCTTTTGCTTCCGTGGTTTGGCCGCTTGAGTGGGTGGTATTTTCAGCTCCCCTTTGTTGCTTACCGTCTTTTCACTCGAGCCTTCTTCCTTGCGGTGAGGTGAGCTTCGGTGCACAGCTTGCTCTTCATCTACGCCGGTATCCTTGATAGCCTTGTCGATGATTGCCGTCAGGACACCTCCGTATCTGATTGTAGAGGCTTTTGTGGCAGGCTTTTTTCTTGCAGATCGTGTAGTAGAGGCCGGAGATTCCCCACCAATTGGTGCTGCGACTGGAGCCAGGAGCGTGGCTGAACTCTTGATAGTTTTTTGGACAAAGCTGTTCCAATCCACCTCCTCTGGAACTCCTATCGCGATGCTTTCCAGCAATGGCACCCCGATTCTGTTCATTAGTGCGTTGTATCTATGGCTCGAGAAAAGGGCGTGGACCATTTTAGCTTGCATCCTTATCGCAGGGTCTGGAATGTCAGCCAAACTGATTCCATCCACCATGTGCACATCCTCTTTTTTGACTCCCATCATGGCATACACATCTCTTTTTGGGCGCCTCTCCTTCTTGGATACAAGCACCAGGGCTTTCTCGACAATATCTGCATTAAGGGGCACTTGCACCCTTCTTTCCTGGTCACTAGTCCTTACTGTGACCGTGCCACAGCTCCTCCCTTCATCAAAGCTCCTTAAGAAGTCATCGCACATGTTGTAGTCTACAGTCTGTCCGACCTTTTCCATGTACTTTTGGAGGTTGCATTTGTCCACCAACTCCCTCATGGCCGGCTCTTCCAGGATGGCTTCATCTAAATTCATGGTATGCTTGAACGTGAACTGGCTAAATCCACGCGTCTCGACGCTGATTCCATACTTTGTCATCTCCGCTTCAGTGAATGGGAGTTTACTTTGTCCTGCCATGGTAGGTGCCTGTCATCACACCAAGCCAACCGGACGCTCATCTCTTTGGCCTGTCTAGCGAAAGAGACTTGTTTAGGGCTGATTTGATGCCATATTGGGCCGATGATGTAGTTCAAGTGCTAGAGAACGGTCTGTCTGAGAGACCTATTGAGAAAGCCAAGCTAAGGAGACTTATCTTAAAAATCCAGCTATACCAACTGATTGTCGGCCAACTCTATAGGTTAGGACAAGACAGTTTGTTGCGTAGATGTGTGTGTGAGCACAAGATGCACAATGTATTGAGAGAAGCACATGGCAGGATAGCTGGAGGACACTTTAGTGGGGATACAACCGCCTGTAGGTGCTACAATCCCAACTATGGTGGCCCACCCTATTCCGTGATGTTGCTAAGTTTGTCAAATACTGTGATGAGTGCTAGAGGACTAAGGTGCCCATGCGCAAGGATAAGATGGAGTTGACCCCCGTAATAGCACGACAACCCTTCGAAAAATGGGGCATTGACTTCATTGGACCTATCAGTCCTGCAACACAGTACTCCCAGGCACGCTACATCATTGTGGCAACTGATTACCTGACGAAGTGGGTAGAGACAAGAGCCACTAGGAAGAACAATGCTAGAACCACTGTGAAGTTCTTGTGGGAGCAGGTCTTTTCACGTTTTGGTTGTCCAATTGAACTAGTAAGTGATCAGGACACGCACTTCATCAATGAAGTGATATCTCACCTGCTCTCGACCTTCCTAATCATTCATAGAAGGTCCTCGCCCTACTATCCTCAAGCAAATGGCCAAGCAAAATCCACGAATAAAATTTTATTCAACATGCTTACTAAAATAGTATCCACATCACGAAGTGACTGGGATAATAAATTGATGGTGGCCTTGTGGGCCTATCGTACAGCTTATAAGGCGGCTATAGGGCAGACGCCCTTTAGGCTGACTTATGGAACGGAGGCCATTCTACCCTTAGAGTTCTTTGTCCCTAGCTTAAGGATAGTAGCTCAGGAGCATTGGGAGGAAAGAGAGGCTTGGACCAACCGCTTAGTGGAGTTAGAGCGTCTCACGGAGACTCAACTCTTAGCCACCCATGCTCTGATTTGTGAAAAGGCAAGACGAAAGATGTGGTTTGACAAGCATATCAAATAGCACAACTTTGATCAAGGGGACCTCATTCTACTATACTCTGTGAAGGGTCACAAACAGAAAATGAAATTTCGAGGACTAGGACTTCCAACAAGAGAAGTAACCATCTCGCTATGCGACCTATAGCGCACGGCTTGTTCACAAGATAAAGCAAGGCTTGATGGTCAATGAAAAAGACGAAGGGTGTGGCCAATAGATAATGCCTAAATTTCTTTACAGCAAACACCATGGCTAACCCTTCCCTTTTTGTAGTGGAATAGTTCATCTCCGTTTCGGTGAGCTGCCTGCTAGCAAAATTCACAGGGTAATCTAGGTTATGTTCACCAGGCTGGCATAGAACAGCTCCAATAGCAAACTTAGAGGCATCTATGTGTACATGGAATGTTATGCTCCAGTCTGGGGCTCGTAAGATTGGTGCATTGGTGAGAGCCTTCTTCAACTCTTCATATGCACACTGGCATTCCTCAGTCCACTCGAATACGATCAACAGCTTATACAATGGCCTAGCAATCAGTGCATAATTTAGTACAAAGCGTTGATAGTATCCCGTATGGCCTAAGAAACATTGAACGCCCTTGTAGTTAATGGGTGGTGGTAGGTTGACAATGACCTTGACTTTTGAGAAGTCGGTGGCAATGCCATTCCTTGACACTACATGCCCTAGGATACATCCATGCTTTACCCAGAACTGGCACTTTAAGGGGTTCAACGAGAGGTTGTATAACCGACACCTTTCAAAGACAGCTCTCAACTTTTCCAAGTGTTCGGCCCAACTAGAGTGTATGCATAAGTCGTCTAGGAACACCTCTAACTCGCGTCTAAGCATATCCTTGAAGATGGTGCACATTAATTGTTGGAAGGTTGCAGGCGCATTCATTAGCCTAAAGGGCATAACGATGTAGGCAAATACACCCCACTCCGTGGCGAAGGCAGTCTTGTGCCTGTCGTCAGGGTGCACTTGCACTTGATTATAGCGAGAGAAGCCATCCAGGAAGCTGTAGGCTTCTTTGCCTACCACCTTTTCCAGTATGTGCTCGGTATACGATAAGGGGTAGTTGTCCCTCTTCGTAGCGGCATTAACTTTCTTGTAATTCATGCACACTCAAATTTTACCATTCTTTTTCATAACGATCACTATGGGTGATACCCAATCAGTGTGCTCAATCTCATATATAAATCCCGCCTTCATGAGCTTATCGATTTCCTTCTTCACTGCATGGGCGTGCTTGGGATTCATAGGGTAAGGTCGTTGCTTTGTTGATACCGCATCTGGAACCATTGGGATATTATGGGTCACAACCCTAGGGTCGACTCCTTTAAGTTCCTCCAAGGACCAGGCAAACACATCGACATACTCTCGCAGGAGAGCAACAAGTTTAGCCTCCTCATCCTTGAGCAATGAACATAGGTCGAGGCTTCTCGCCTTCCCCTGCCAAGTTGACTTCCTTGACCTTGGTGGGTCCCTCAATTGGCTCACTGGTTTGCCCTTGCCTCTTTGCTCCTAGCAGAATCACCACTCTATCACCCTTCTTAAACTTTGTGAAGCGTTTGGGGAGATCCTACGGCTTCTTTTGCCTCTCTACTTCTGAGTCCTTAGTTCGCTTCCTGGCCTCCTCCTTTAGCTGTCTGCGCCTTAGGTGGACTGGCAAGTCCCCCTTGGTGCTTAGAGGGTTAGGGTATTTTGGGATCACTCTCCGTACTGACTTCAGACTCCGAGTTAAACTCACATCCCTCGCTTGAGGAAGGAGTTTAGCCAGGCAGTCGTAATTGAGTAGGTGTATTCGTCTTAAGCACTGGAACTACCAATGGTTGCGCCACCCCTGCCTGCTCGTAATCCATGGCTCCTATGTGCTCCAACCAAGATCTATCGCACTCCATCCGCATGACTTCTCTTTCATTCCAGCCTGCCCTTTCCCTTCTAGGCCTAGAGTCTGCCTTGATCTGTTTGATCGCTCTCCCTTCAGTGTTATATTCTATTGTGTCTAGCTCTTCTTCACTCTCGTCTTCAATAGAGTGGCAGTTCTCGTACTCCTCATTATCAGAGTCTTGCCCCTCTGACTGCTCGTCATCCCCCGGGTTTTCCTCTCCAATCTCCTTTTCGTCAGTGGCTAAGGCCCAATTGTATAACAGGTCAAGGTCGTGAATTGTGGTCCATTTCCACTCAGGCTTAGCCAAAATATCACTTAGGGGTTTTAGATTGGCAGCCATGTTGCCCTTCAGTTTATCGGTCATGTACTCTATGATTCCCTGAAGCTTGAGCTTATTGGTGGGGATATGGAACGGGACCGGTTTCCCTAGGTTATGTGAACTTCCTGCCATCATGCAGAGTGGCACAATGGGCTCCCTTGCTGGCATGCTTGGGGATTTAGCAGCTTGCCTATATAGCTCTTCTTCATCTGAGAACGGTAGGTCAACGGTTGCCAAGACATGCATCCAATCCCACTCGTCCTCAGGGCAAGGGATGTACTTCGTCATGACCCATAGGGTTTGCTTGCATGTGCATCACCTTTTAGCATGGTTGAGATAGCATCAAGGTCGGCTGGGGTAGTCTTCCAAGTATCCATCTCAACCCTTACCGCTTCTGTTCTATTACCCAAGAAGATGAGATTGTTACCCCAATCTTCAATAACTCGCGCATTCCTCATCCAAGGTTGGCCTAGCAGTATGTCATAGTCTACTCCCTTCATGACAATGAAGTTCACGGAAAACTGCACCCCTGTGACCTTCACTGGCCAGCTCTTTAGGACCCCAAATGCTCTAACCTTCATTCCGTTGGCCAATGTGACATTGAACCTAGCCGTTTCCACGGGTGGGTTTCCCCAGGCTTGTAGAACTGCGTGGCTCAAGACACTGATACCAGCGCCTGTGTCTACGATTCTTTTTTGTGTTACATCCCCCAAGGCTAAGATAGGTAAGACTGCATGCATCTCAGTGCCTTCCCAGAAAGCATTGACGTGCAGTGACCTTGGAACTAAGTGTAGCGGCAATATGCTCCTCTTTTCCCTCCACCCAATACTTTAATTCTTGCCATAAGGAAAGGTGTTGCCGAAGTAGATTTCCTAGGTTCACGGTTACTGGAGTGGTTACTAAAGTGGTGAGGAGGTTGCTGGGTGGTTGCCTTCCTCCTTGGTCATCATTCTTTGGCCATATGTCTTGGTTATCTTGCTGACATGCTTCTTCTTGGTCTTGCCTTTGTGGCATCTCACATGGTGTGGGTACATTCCTCGATCGAGGTCGCAATGGTGAAACGGGTGTACTCACACTAGAGAGGTCTTCCATTCGGTCTTCCAGTATGGGCTCTACGTCTTTAAGGTGTTCTTGGGCGTCATTGACCCACTCCTTGACTTTGGCTATAGCCTCGAGTTGCCGTTTGGGATGGGGGTATTCCCTTACCTTGGCACTCCCTAGTTCTACTGTCTTAGGAGCTGAGGTCTGTGCCTCTGCATCAGTGACCCTCTTTCCTGTCACTAGCGTTGTAGCTTCCTCGGTCTTAAGGGTAATCTTTGCATCCATTCTCTTTCTCCTTCTCCTCCGGCTTTTCTTTCCCAACAAGGATGCATCCAGGTTACTTGGCCCAGGCAATGAGATGCTTGTTTGTTTTGTCTGTGCTTGTGTCATGACATGTAGTGGGATGGGCGTATCCTCACTGCCAAAGGTCTCCACACCGAACAACCCCAAGGGTACTGAGGGCACGTTGGCAGAACTAGTTGATGGATTCCGTCTAGGATAGTCAGGAAATAGGTGTGTGATTCCACACTCGGTGCATCGAAGGTCAGCTTTGTCCTTGTTTTCCTGTTCCCTTTCCGGGCAGTGTGATGAAATATGGCTTGGATGACCGCAAGTCCAGCATGAGATTGGATCTTGGCTTGGTTGTCCAAAGCCCATGCCTCTTCCTCTACCTAGTGCCATTACCGGTACTAGTCGATAGTCCATCAGGATTGTATTTCCTTCCTCATCATAGGATATGTACGGGTTCACATAGGTCTCCTCTTCACTAGGTTCTTCCACATAGTGAACAGGAGCGTCACTCGGTGGATGGGTTACATATGGCCCTGGTGGTCTGGGTATGCCTGTTGGGTTCATCTCTAGCCTAGGAATGGCCGGGGTCTTGCATCATTTGGCACTGGAAGCGCCAATTGGGCTCCCCTGCCCAAGAGGTTAGGTGGCCTGTTGCCTAAGTATGGAGGGTTGTATTGCTGCGCATATGGGAATCTCCTTGGCAATCTGCAATGTAATGCATCATGACCGAACCTACTGTAGTTCGAGCTGGCCTAGATCTAGGATCTTGGCACTCGGCATTCTTACCTTAACCAACTCCTGGCCTTGGTCAACACCCTTTCCCTTATCCCGTATGCTAGAGTTCTCTCTCTCTCCTAAAGCTGTTGTCCGCTCTGGAGCTCTCTGGCTTGTACTTTCCCGATTGGTGTTCCTCATGCTTCGCTCTCTAAGCTGATCGTCCACCCTTATTGCCTCTTCAAAAACTCTAGCTAACATGTCTCGATGTAGAGTGGAGTTGCTAGCCAAAGCCTTGTAGAGCTCCTTGATTCGAATTCCATTTATAGACACGGTAGACACAGCCTTCTCATTAGGTTGCTCATTGGCAGGGATCCTCTTGAAGAGGCTACGCACATGAGTGACATAGTCCCTTACGTCTTTCTTTTTCCTCTGACTAACATTCATTAGTCGGACGATGAGATTGTCAGAGCACCTTGCCTCAAAGAATCTCTTGATAAAGAGGTATTTAAGACAGGCAAAGTTCGTGCGCTCAGCTGCATCTAGACTAGTGTACCAAATTCTCCCCTTATTACCTAAACACAGCCCGAAAGCTTGAGAGTGTTGTGCAAGGTCCATGAGACCGTTTGCTTCGCAAACTTGTTCAAATTGCTCCATAAAGCTATATGGGTCATTGCTAGGTTCATACTTGTCTAGCTGCTTTGCTATAATAGGGATCCTAGATTGCCCCTTTGCCCCTTGTGTGACCCCTAATCCCGAGAGCAATGCTATGGCTAAGGCTGTTGCGCTCTGCTCTGCAGATGTATTGTCCATGAGCTGCTTGGCTACAAGTTCACTCAATGATAAGTCAGCCTCTGCTGCTCGCTCTCTCTCTGCATTTGGTCCTGCTTTAGCAGCACCAGCCAAGGCTAGCACATGGGCCTCGTACATGTCTACATCTTGTTGGAGTTTTCTAGCCTTTTGCTCGTGGTTATAGGCAATTATGCTCTCTAGCGCCTTTCTTTCCTCTTCTAGGTTTGCTACCACTTCCTCTACTGGTCTGCCCTGAACTACCATCCTAGTAAATAAGTTGTACTCATTGACTAACTCCTGCACTAAGACTGGGAATTCTCCCAAGTCCAGTCGGTTCTCTCCTTGTCCGCCTCATGATCCTGACATTGCTCCCACTTCCAGCTCCACAAGGTCGTTGATCAATTTGAGTAGCTGCGGTAGCGTCCGATCCTCTATGTTGTCGCCTTCTGGATCTTCGTGTCCTATTGATGGGGTTCTCAGGTAGCCAATTATGTTTTGGGATCTTCTCCAAATAGTGAGCTCCTTGATGTTATGTCTTTTGATGAGTTTCTTGTTATTGAAAGCAGTTGTCAATCTTATTCACAAGTTGTGCTTCGTGCTTTCTAGTGCTCAGTGCGAAAACAGGCTTCTCCTTTTCTTGTAGTGCAACTTTGGTGATGAAATCAAAAGTGAGGTGCGGATGCAAAAAATGCTCAATGCAAACTCCACTCTCCCCTCACGTTCGTAACCTGATATGGCTCTAAGCGTGGGTTCTGGCTGATCTAAGGTCTTACTGAAAGTCCATGCTACATTCTCTATTCTGCTTCAGGGTTGGTTGGTTGGTCATCAAAAGTCAAGTCAAATTCTAAATTTGATCTGCTCAGGGTCTGGACCTCCATCCAGGGGGCCTTTTAATCGATCGACAGTTCAACAATATCTCCGCTACTTTCTCACTCTCTCACTCTCTCTCCCTGGCTCTCAAGCTCATTCTCTTCTCAGAAGGCAGAATATTAAATGTGGTGTTTCCTGGTTCCCTGGGCCTCTTATTGCCCCATCCCAACCTGCTGTAACCTCAGAAATTAATCCCTCATACTCTTCCAGCCAGAAATCTGAATCTGTGCCTCTATTTCCCTGTTTCCAGCAGCAGTAGAACCCTTCTGTTTTCCTTCTTTTTCCTATCCTAATCTTAACCTAATGCAACCAAAATCAAAACCAGAGATGAAGATGGATGGTCCTACTCTAATATTCAACAACAAATCAAAATACTTACTTGCTCCAAGGATCAAAACCTCCTAAATCTCCTAACTATCTTGAGCACCGGTTCAGGATGCAAACCTTACTTCTATGCTCGATTTGATGCACGCGACGCTTAAGGCTCGATTCCGTCGGTCCCGACAACGGAACCAAAATAGAGGGGAGCTACGGAGCTCTACCCCGAGACCTACGGACCGCTTATTGATCAAGCGTTTCAAGCCGAGCGGCCATGGCTACCTCTCACATAGCCAACGCGCAATGTCTACCTTACGAGTATAGTGAGCTTACCTTGATGCTCGATCGAGTTCCCTCCTCTCTCTTGCACTCCGGTAGTTCCATGATCCTTGTGGCTAGCTCAAGCAACCTCAAGCCCTCTCCATCAAGCTCCATCCTCCATAGCCGCGTGAGAGAAGAGAAGATGAAGAGAGAAGATGGCGAGCTTATTCTCCACGATCCCTCACTCTCACACACTCACTCCCTCACTCCCTCACACTCCCTCAATCCCTCACTCAAGCACAAGCAAGAAGGCAAGAAACAAGAGAAGAAGAAGAAGAAGCTTTGGCCACACACAAGAATGAGCTTCTCATTCACTTTTGAACTTTATATACATGCCCTACTTTTTGGGCGGTCATCCCCACTTTTTACATGGCTGACCATTAGCCTAGGCCCTCTTTTCCTATTTCCCACCGTTCTAACTTATTCCATTCCCAACTAATGCATACAATTTGCATAGGAGTGAGCCTGGCACTCTTTTACAAGGATTCGGGAGCGCTTTCACATTTAATGGTGCGCTTTTACTCCTTTCTTTTCTCAAGGAGGCATTGAGGCCTTCTTGAGAGGTCGTCATTCAAAATTTTCAGGGTCTCACCTCCATCCGGGGTGCCTTTTCCTTCCTTTTTCATGTACCCTTTCGGTTATCTCCTTCTTCCATTTTCCCGCTCCTTTGCTCCACTTTCCGATCCTCTGTGCTGCGGTAAACACACTTGATACACCTCTTGATCAAAATGTCAAGTTGGACATTAGCACTGGAGTTGAAATTGATGATGTGACTATGTACAGGCGGATGGTTGGAAGCTTGATCTACTTAACCATCACCAGGTCTGATTTGAGTTATGCTATTGGGCTCATAAGTCAGTTTATGCAGAAGCTTAGAAAGCCTCACTTGGATGGTGTTAGACGGATTATGAGATATGTAGAGTCCACTGTAGATTATGGGCTGTTCTATGAGAAATATAAGGCCCCGAAACTGGTTGGATACATGGATGCAGTGTAATCTTCCCATTACTTAGTTTATTTTAATGTGCATATACATTTCAAAGAAAATTGATTTATGAAACTGACTCTCATTATGAAGATAATTATTACTATTAATAAAGTATTGTATGCCAGTTCATGGGAGAAAGACTTGAGAGACTCTCCCAAGACTAGCTTATTAAAACTATGTTTGTAGTATAGAACAACAAAAATAACCAGCCTAGTGGATAGTCACTTGATAGTTAATTGCACTTCAGTGACGACACTACCGAGATGGGTGACCTCCCAGTAAGATTTTCCTACAATCTAGTGGAAGCTTCTCGCACGTAGCCTACAACACCAATGAAGCCTTTGTAGCCTGGTACCAAGTATGCCAAGGCCAAGATGCCAAGGTCTATGCCTTGGTCACCGCCTTAGTCGTAAGCCTTTGAGTGAAGGTTGCCTGATGATGTGCCATGCACTGCTCGCCCATATATTAGAAAATTTTTATCTCGCGCTGCAAAAATGGAGGTCCCTCTTTAACGTCATCAATGATGTCATCAAAAGTGCTGAAAGAAAGCATTCTCTCTTTGTCATCAATGATGTCATAAAAAAATGCTAAAAAAGCAAGCGTCCTCTCTTTTACCCCCCTCCCTTGCAAAACTATAAATTGAGGGCTTGGGGATGAACAGAGAGAGAGAAAAGAGTAATCTTGACAAGGATGAGACACTGATTGAGAAGGACGAGACTCTATTCCACGAGATGAAGAGACATCATTCCATTCAACCCAAGCAAGGGGATACACTGAAGGTCTCTTATCCTCTTCTACTCTAATCTGAGAAGAGAAGACAATGAGAACTTTATCCTATTCCATCAATCCAATTAGAAGTCATACCTCTACTCTCATCCCTATTCTGTCTACTAGAGAGGGAGAGAGATCATACCTATTCTCTTGCTCTTGCTTTGTACTAGAGAAAGAGCTATCCTTGTTCTTACCCTTGCTTGCCAAGGTGAGAGAGAGAGAAGTATTGCTCTCCACGAAGCAAGAAGAACCATCCGCGAGGCCTACATCATCGAATCCCGCAATAACCATCATCATCATCATTGTGAGTCTTACACCTTTGCTAGCTTGTATTACTGCCGTGTTCTTCTTCTTCTATGAATCATATTTCAATTGACATGACCCCAAAGAAAAAGAATTCAAAAGCAGAAATCGTGAATGACCCTACCAACGTGGAAGCAATAGTTGGAGTTGCGAGCACGGGAGTCACTAACGGAGTCACAGGCGCGAATAACAACCCTTTACCAATCGTGATGCCACATGTTTTTCTAAAAACATTTCTATTCAAATTCAATAGGAATAAGATAAGTTTCTTAAGAAATATTGCAATCTTAGAGCATTCACTTAGTAAATTATTAGAACATCTTATAGGCTAGAATCTGTTAGGGGAACTATGAAAACCTAGAACTCAAGAGAAATCATGAGGGATTTTAATGTTAACCCCATAGAAAAGAAGACTAGTGAATTCAAGATGAATTTACTAAGAATAAAACTTTGAAGAAACTAGCAAGAGGACATGAGTAAGTAGTTGAGTCTACTATGTGTATACTTTGTTTGGTGCATTAATAATCTATCTGAATTTGTTCTTGTGAGATTTAAAGATCCCCATTAAAAAGGTTAATGTAAGCTACCACAATCATGGGATAATTTAAAAAAAAGTTAATTTGTTGTGTATATTAAAGCATGTTGTGAATTCACTAAGAGGACATTCTTGAAATTCATTGCCAGTGGAACATTCTATAGCCTTTGAAAGAAAGAGTTGCTTACTTGCAAGAAGAGGGGTTGTTGGGGGATTTTTGAATCCCAACAATCTAGAAGTCATTGATTGCTCGTGCTATATTTGATTATATGTCACAATCCTACCTAGAACTTTGCTAGAATATAAGGCACTTTGAAGCTTTTTTGATAAGTAAGTCCTAAATTCACTTAAGTAAAAAAAAAATTCTAGCCTTAATATGTCCAAGAACCCACAAAAGCCTTTAAGAAGTGAGCTCAAAGTATAACAAAAGCTAAGGCTATTAGAGGGAATATGGGTAATCCCTTTAGAAATTATGAGTCTAAGATCAAAGTTTAGGACAAGATTGATATTAGTGATACCAACATATTGTGATACCCCTAAAGTAGAATTGAGAATTTTATTCACACAACAAGTACAAGAAATTCATAAGCGGTGAGACTAGTTAGCAAGTAGAAAGAAGTACTCCTTAAAACATTTCTTTCATTTGACTAGGTCAAAAGGCCTATTATAGTATGTAATATGGAAAAACTTTTCACTAGACTTTGTTGTTAAAATGTTTTTTCTCCCACGATCATGATAATAGACAATCTACAAGATCATTCAAACAATCGTTTAGCAATGGAACTGACATCTTCATTAGCACACCTTTCCTTTTCATATTATGAGAGATATTATAACTATTAATACTAGAGGCTTGCCTTGAAATAGAGAAAATTCAACTACCAAAATTTTTGGGCTTGTAATGCCCTTAAGGGCATCTACTACCACAAGATGAGCTTTACGTGCTATGCCAAGATATATTACTGCTAATGGGTTTGAAGCTTTTATTGTTGCTAAGAAACATCTCAATGTGCATAATAGATTATTTGTAAACTCCTCATGTAACCTGGCACTACAACCTTTGTACACTTTATGAAGCCCCTATTATAGCCTCTAGATGTCCACCATGTTTTTGGCACCCACACTTAGCTTTTATTTGCTACAGCCTCTGGATGATTACCATGTTTGTGGTGTGCCTACACTTTACAAATGGTTGCTCACTAAAGGCTCTACACACTTTGTGCTTCTCTTGTTGTGATTGAGGAGGGGTGTTGAGAATTAGGCAATCACATCCAATGTAACATCTTTGTGTGAAGCAATAGGCAAGGGAAATGCAAGCAATGTAGGAGAAGAGACTGAATCTCATAAGCACAATGGTGGAAAGTGCTACCTACCCAAAAGACTATATAGCATTGTACTTACCAATCATTTGAATGCAATATATCATTGTACTTTGTCCTTTTACACTCAGTATCATTGTCCATACACACTAGATTATGTTTATGAGTCCAAGTGTCCATCTTGGAACCTAATTCACTTGTGTGACAATCATTGTCTCTAAGTCTATGTCATCATGAGATTAGTCTTTATGTTTCAAGATCCATGCATTTCATTAGTGGAGATATTCCTTTATTACATATATATACAACTTTATGTTTCACCCTCCATAGCCATGCTCTAGATCCATGCATTTCAATAGTGGAGATATTCCTTTATTACATATATATACAACTTTATGTAAATAATATACATGACATATACCCATGCCCCTAAGGTTGTGCTCTATCTTTGGTAGGTCTCTGCAAACCAGACCCATACACATCAATGGCTACTTGATATGGTCATTATCTATATATTTTTGACTCATATACCTACTTCTTGTATACTCTTTGATATCCTCCTACCCCACTACTATATATAAAAAGGATTCAAAGCTCTTGGTTTACCAATCAATTTTACCTATATTCACCCTTATGTTTCCATTCAGACATTGTGGATTGGTTATATTTGAAGCTTGAATAGCCCCTACCAAGGAGACACCACAATCTGTTACAACATACTACCATCAACCTATTCAAAGGATGGACTTAGCTAATGTAAACCCATATATGTGTAGAAGAGAATGACAATCAGGAGTGAATATTAACATTTGTGATACAAATCTCTTTATTAATTATGTGGGTTTGGACAGTTCAAAGCTACCTATTTGCTTCTCTACCCATATGTTAGTGTGCTCTGTCTGAGTTTTTCCTTTGTACTTTATTGAATATTATTGTCTAATATAAAACAATGGTCACAATAAAATAAGAATTAATAGCCACAAATGAAGGCATTAAGAACATAAGTCAAAACTATAATGCACCACCAAAAAGACATATGAATAACAACTTTCTTATTCTTCACAAAAAAAAAGAAGACAAGCACAATGAACACATACTAGAGCTTACAAATTAAGAACACATCATTATACAAAGTAGAGATAAATGATCGCCATCATGCTCTAAAACTATAGGAATACCAAATATTCCAAAGCTAATAGGATGACTACACAAAACTCTAACTCTAAAGAAAAACATGCTCATTGAAATATGCATAAAGAATGTTAACATATTTTATGGATTGGTAAATGGAGTAGATGACATTTTCAAAAAATACATCACCAACAAGAATGAGATAATATGGATTGAATTTAATAAACCAAAAATAGGAGTGCATACTAGATATGAACAACAACAACAACAACTTGAAAACAAAAACATATGGACCCCATTAAAAGGAGTAACAAAAGAATTCTAAGTCGGAAAGATTAACAAAAAAAATAGTCTATGGAATTCAATTTCTATACAAGTAGCTATAGCATGTACAATACATCGGACATAAGGATTAACACTATCAACAATAGCATTTGATTTATCAGATATTAATACACATGGCTTAGTCTACACATCTCTTTCTAGAGTATCTTAGAGCATCGTTGAAGCTCTTGGTTCTACTAAAGTGTAAGTTGATGATGAGAATATATTGGTTGCATGTTTGGATGGTTTAGGTGAGGAGTACAAGCACTTTTTAACCTACATGAACACAAGAGATACCATCCTTGATTTTGCATATCTAATAGCTATGTTGATATTAGAAAAAAAAACTAGGACTTGCTACATCCTCATTGCAAAGTAAGAATCATTTGTGCTTTGCCCTAACACAAGTAGAGATAGAGGTAATAGTGGTAGAGGTGGTGGTCACTACATGCAAACATGCACATTCTAAGGCCATTTTAAGAAAAACACATACATGTAGTCCCTCAATAATTAAAGAAAAATATATTAGAAAAATATATAACATAGAAATTCACAAATAAAATTTTATGTAGATTAGAATCCACAAATAGTTTATATTAGACATTGAACATAGATAATTTACTCCAAATTATAAATTGTAAAATGTTACCACAATCAAACATTCTATATTTCTTCAAAACATATTCAAACATATATTTATCTATTTCTTGCTTTAACTATCTAAACTTTTAAGATAGGCATGGAATAGCTCTTTAGTATTGTAATACCACAGAACTACAAGAAAAACAAACATTACCAAAATTATTGAATATCTACAAAGAAAAATACAAACATACACAAACAAAATCATAAATATCACTTTTATTTACAAACCTCCAATAACAATCTTAATATGTAGTTGTATTTGTAGGTGGCTTTAATATTAATTATAATAATATATCACATAAAAAAGAGGTAAAATATATTTATAGCAATATCAAAGTCTCAATCTAGGATAGGTGGAGAGACTCGCAGTAAGTCTCATGGTCATAAGTCCAATCTTACTTGTCATTATTATGGGAAAGCAGGTCATATTCGGCCATAGTGCTATAAAATGCATGAAACAAGTGTAACAAAAAGAGAAAGGGTAAAGTGCAAGACAAGAATGATGATCACATAATTGTGCCTAGCAAGTCTAGTGTCAAGATTAAAGAGATGAATCTGGCACAATCAAATGTATATAATGATCTCATATTGGCAACCTCTCTTGCTTGGAGGCTTCATAGCTGACTTATGCTTTGTCATGATATACTCAGTGTTGGTTGATAGATTCAAGGGCTTCCTTTCATGTGACCCCCTATAGAGAGTGGTTTTACTCCTATTGCAATATGACTAGATCGGTTTATTAGGCTAGCATTGGAGATAGTTGGTATTAGTAATGTCTTGCTTTAGGCAGGATGTTTACTCTTCATAATGTACATCATGTACAGGCTCTCACAAAGAGTCTTATCTCTACTGACACCTTGGATGATATAGGTTAAGTTGTCTCTTTTGGTGATTCCTCATGGAAGATTACTCGTGGAAATGTTGTTATTACACATGGTGCTAAGTCTAGTACCCTCTATCCCTTGCTTATATCTGGGTCAATTGACCATGTTTTGGCTATTGTTGTAGTTCCACATGTATCTCTTTGGCATCATCACCTTGGGCACATGTCTTTGAAAGAAATAAATGATCACAAGAATCAAAATGATCATTGATTATATGGCTAGCAGACATGTAGTACATATGGGAAGTCTAGTATGAGATGCATGGATGAGCCTTTGGCTCTTCTTCATTCGGATGTATGTGATCCCATGCCCTGTTAGTCGGCTAGGTGGTGCAAAGTACTTTGTCACCTCCATTGATGATTACTCATATAGTATCTAGGATTACTCTATTAAGTAAACATTAGATATCTTGTCTACCTTTTGGCATTGTCTTGCTCTTGTTGAGAACCAATCTAGGTATATGTTGAAATGCCTACAGTTCAATAATGGAGGTGAGCATGCCTCAAAATATTTTGAGCAATTTTGTGATGAGTGGGGTACTAAGCATTAGTTGACCGCCCCTTATATCCCCCCCTAGAATGGTATTATCAAATGCATGAATAGGACGATTCAAGATCCATTCCACAATATGCTTGAATAGGACAATTCAAGATCGATTTCGCAGTATGCTTAGCCAAGAAAGCTTATGCCGTCACTTTTGGACTGAGGCAGTTGCTACTATCGTACACTTGATTAATAGGTCCCCTTGCACTATTATTAATTGCCAAGTTGCAGAGGAGGTATAGACTAGAAAAACTCCATCATATACTCATTTGTGCATCTTTAATTGTGAGGCATTCTATTATGTTCCCAAGAAGAAGCATAATAAGCTAGATTCTAATTCCATGAAAAGCATCTTTCTTGGTTATGGGAATGTAGGTGAGATGGGGTATCGCCTATGGGATCTGTAGGTTTGTTGGGTTATCTGCAGCCAACCATGATGTAGTTTTCCATAAGGAAAAGATAAGCAATCTAAGCAGGTATTTGAGGTATAGAGGGAGATATTTCAGGCGGAGCCGCTTGCTCCCATACAACCAACTAGAGAAGATGTCAATGTAAGCGATTTACACCCTCCATGGATTATGTTATGTTGATTGATGCATGTGAGTCTCTCTCTTATGATGAGGCTATGCACAAAGATGATACTCACTCATGGTACATGGCTATGCAATCATAGTTTGACTCTTTAAAAACCAACCATACATGGGATTTGTTTCCTTTGTCCAATGGCAAGAAGGCATTGCAATGCAAGTGGGTATACAAGTTGAAAATTATCCTTGGATGCCCCAAGCCCGCTTATATGGCTAGATTGGTAGTTAAGTGTTTCAAGTGAGAACACGGTATTGATTTTAATGAAGTCTTTTCTCATGTGGTCAAGATGATGACCCTACGCATAGTCCTAGCATTGGTTGCTCAGCTAGATCACAACCTTTATCAGATGGATATAAGACTTCTTTTCTACATAGAGACTTGCATGATAAGATTTATATACAGTATATTAAGGGCTTAGAGAAACAAGGTGGGAAACACCTAGTGTGCAAGTTGAGCAAGAGCCTTTATGGCCTTAAGCAGGCACCTATTGAATGGTACCAAAGTTTGATGCTTTTATGCATTCACAAGGATATAGTCGTAGTGTTATGGATCTGTGTTTATATAGGAAGAAGGCTCATGATGGAAATCTTATAATTTTGGTACTCTCTATGTAGATGATATTCTTATTACTAAAAGCACTCATGATAAGCTGGATGCCTTTAAAGCTTAGCCCAAGAAGAGCTTTGAGATGAAGGACACGGGACAACAAGCCTCACATATTCTTAGGATGTGCATCACACACGATCAATCTAAGGGGCTTCTTTATCTGTCACATAAGGAGTATATCTAGAATGTTCTTGAGCAATTTCATATGTAGGATGGCAAGCCTATTGGCTATCCTCTTCCTTCTCTTGTGAAGGGTAGTTATGCCAATTGTTCACAATCTAATGAGCTGAATGTTGAGATGGACAAGATCTCTTATACATATGTAGTGGACAGTATGATGTATGCCATGATAGCCACTCTGTAGCCAAAGGCTACACTAGCAAACAACATTAGGATACCATGAAGGGTATCATGAGGTATCTAAAGGGGCATGTTAGCTATGTGCATATATTATGGTGACCAAGTCATGGGGTACACTAACTTTAATTATGCACGACATATAGACAATAGGAAGTCCACCTTTGGCTATGTATTTAATTTTTTTGGGGGTACTAATTTCTTGGATGTCTAGGGTATAGAAATGCATGGCCTTCTCAAATACCAAGGCTGACTATGTTGTATCCACTGAGGCTTATAAGGAGGCTCTCTAGTTAGACCATCTGGTGTGACTGATGTGGTCCCTACATTGCATTTGGATTCTATGAATGCTATCTAGTTAACCAAGAATCCAATCATCTCTTAGGAAGTTGATGGGCATTGGATGGGATGGCGTCTTCCCTCATCCTATTGTACTTATGTACATTTTGGCGAGCCTAAGGAACAGTGGGCTCATATTAGTGACTGGAGGTTTTATACAAAATTGATGCAACCTCTATTCCATCATGGTATGCATCTATTACACATTATCTATCAACTGGAAACCCGATGTAACTCTTTCTAAGTCAAAGAAGAGGAAGATTAAGCAACAAGAACTTCAATTTTCAATAATAACAGGCGTCTTATATAGAAAAGATGTGGATGAGATTTATCATCATTGTGTGGTGCTTGATGAGGTACCCTTTATTCTAGAAGAATGTCATGATTTAGCATGTGGAGATCATTTTGCTAGATAGCTCATCTCCAGAAAAGCATTACATGCTAGCTATTGGTGGTTGATGGTTTTCCAAGTTTATTTTACATATGTTAAGCATTGTGATATTTGTCACAGACACGATGGTAGGAAAACTCATAAGCGGCCACCACTGAATCCTATTCTTGTGACTTTGACCTTTGAGAAGTGGGGCATCGATTTTGTTGGACTTGCACATCCTTTTTCTACTACATAGAAGTGTTATATCATTGTGGCGATGGAATACTTCACAAAATGTGTCTGAAGCTCGAGCTATGATGAAGGACAATGCCAAGGAGACAGCTAGTTTCATTATGGAACAAACTGTTTGCTATTTCGGTTCACCTAAAGAATTGGTATCTGACCATGGGACACACTTTTTGAATAAAGTTATAGAATCCTTAACTGAAGCCCTAAAAATTAAACATAATAAAACCATCTCATATAATCCCCAAGTGAATGGATAAGTAGAAAGTACCAATAGGCTGATTGTAGGGATTTTATCCAAAAGTGTATCTAAGGGTAAGTGCGACTAGGACAAGAAACTTCATGTAGCTATTTGGGCTTGTAATATAATGTTCAAGAGAGCAACATGCCACACCCCATATAAGTTGGTATATGGGGAAGTGTCTCTTGCCCTTGAAAATTGAATTACCTGTTGAGATATCGAGCTCCACTCGTGATACGCCAGGGTGACCGTTGTGTATTTATGTCACCGACTTGTCAGTTGCAGATACGGTTGGTACACCGCCCATGAATAATAGCTACATGATAGCTATCCTTATCTACTCTAGTTCGTGGCTCAGTTAGTATGCCACCTTAGTTAGTTGAGTTTGGTTTTGAGACCCGTATAGGGTTCTTCTATTTCTTTGTAAAAGAGTTCTTTTGGCTTACACAACTAAGAAGAGGAAAATTGTTTTCAGCCTCCACCCTTGTGTGTATTCCCCCATTGTGCAAGCAAGAAAGCTACAAGTGAGACTCCTTCCTTCTCTCCCACAATCTTGACATGGTATCAGAGCCTTGTTCGTGGTAAGGAGCTCAAGAAAGCAAGCCAAGCTCGCGGTGGTCTGGTAAGAGGAGCAGTGTTGCTTTCATTTTCTGTTTTGGGAGCAGATCTCTGCAGGTAGCATAGCCGGAAATTGCAGGAGTGCATTGTCTCAGGTTGAGACGCCCTTCGCGGTGAAGCAAAAGGGCAGTATATGCTGCGGGAAAGGCCTTTAGCCCTTGGCGACCTTGTTTTTTTGATTTGAGGCCATTTCGGGGCCTGTTTTGGAGGCAGAAGTTTTCTGCACGCACTCAGGAAAAGGCCCAGTTTTATGCTGTGCAACCACTGTTCTACAGGTCAGTGAAAAGTTTCTGTAGAAATTGCATCGTATGCTTGTGCACAGAGACATTGGGAGTTACAGAATCATCCTTGGTTCCTGTTTATGCAAAATCGTCACTAGGAAGTGACTGTGTGGTCAAATACCACTTTCGCCAGTTTTGCAGATTTGCCCTTGTGAGGGTGAAGCTGAGTTTTTGCAGTGACAGAATTTTTCGCAGTGTTCTATAATGGCGTCTGATTCTCTCTCACAGATTGTCACTGAAAAGCTTCACAAGAACAACTTCCAAGCATGGAAGTTTAGAATGACGAATTTCCTTATGGGAAAAGGATATTGGGAATTTGTTGCAGGAAATGAAGAAGAACCAGTTCTTCCTGATGTTCCCAATCAACAGCAAATGCAGGCATTCAAAGCATGGCATGAGAGAGCCAGGAAAGTTATGTACTGGCAGTCTATCAGCATTTCAGACTCTATGATTGTGCATATTCAGGATGCAAGTACGCCAAAGGAGGCATGGGATACTCTATCAAAGATGTATAGCACAAATACGCAAGCCAGGAAAATGCAGCTCAAGCAAGAGTTGCACAATGTGCAAAGAGAAAATATGAGCATCAATGACTACCACATGAAGGTGAAGAAGATTGCAGATGCACTTGCTTCCATTGGGTCACCAGTGGAAGATGATTTAGTTTCTGTGACCTTGAATGGTCTAGGAAAGGATTATGCATAGTTTCGGACATCCATTTCAGTTCGTGAAAGATTTCCTGATTTTGAGGAGTTGATTGCTCTTCTAATTTCTGAGGAGCAGAGAAATGGTGGTGCATCTTCTTCAGGAGGAACTTCAAAAGAAACTGTCTTCTACTCAAATGCTGGAAGAGGTAGAGGCAGAGGTAGAGGAGGCCGATTTGGAGGCCGTGGTAGAAATCAGAATATGCAGCAAACTCAAGAAAACCAGTCCTATGGAGGAGGACGTGGTAACTCTAGAGGCAGGGGGAGCCAAAGAGGTCGTGGTGGATGGCAAAGAGGCCAAAATGCAAACAGTAATGTTGAATGCTACTATTGTGGTAAAATGGGTCATATGGCTAAAGACTGCTATAAAAAGCAGAATGACATCATGAATGGAAAACTGCAACAAGGAAATTATGCATCTTCTAGTAGACAGGGTAATGACAGAAATGAGCATTTGTTTATGGTGCAGCACATGAACAATTCTGTGACAAGTGCAGAAGAAAGCAACGATGTGTGGTATGTTGACTTAGGTGCATCAAACCACATGACAGGTCATGCAGAATGGATGGAGGATGCAAGGAAAATGGAAAAACCAGGATTTGTGGAGACTGGTGATGATACTGCACATCCGATTGTGCAGATTGGAAAAATTCCTTTGTCTATGCAGGATGGGAAAAAGAAATACATGTCCAATGTATTTCATGTCCCGAATATCACCAAGAATCTGGTTTCTGTTGGTCAAATGGTTGAACAGGGCTTGCAGGTCAGATTTAATCCTCATGGATGCTTTGTTGAGGATATGAAAAATAAAGGTCGCTTGATAGCAAAAGGAAAGAAGAAGGGCAGAATGTTTACGTTGGATGCAGACATGTCTGAATTGAGTGCAGCAATGTTTGCACATGGGACCGGTGTAGTTGCAGATATTGATATCTGGCATAAACGCATTGGTCATGTTAATGTACAGCGACTTAAATCAATGCAGGCCCAAAATATTGTTGCAGGATTGCCAAAATTCAAGGTTGCAGAAATGCATAAGGTATGTGAAGCCTGTCAGTTTGGGAAACAGGCAAGGAAACCATTTCCTAGACATGTTCAAGAGAGTAAGAAGCCATTGGAATTAATCCACTCTGATGTGTGGACTACTAAAGCTGCATCTCTTGGAGGCTGTCATTATTTTGTCAGTTTTATTGATGACTATAGCAGAAAAGTTTGGGTGTATTTTATGAAAAAGAAAAGTGAAGTTTTTGGGCATTTCAAAACTCTTAAAGCTATGGTTGAAAAAGAAACAGGCCTGCAAGTAAAATGCCTAAGGTCAGATGGAGGGGGAGAGTACCTCTCAAATGAGTTTGCAAAGTTCTTGCAGGAGCATGGTATAAAGCAGCAATATTCATGTAGTTATACCCCACAACAAAATGGAATTGCAGAAAGGAAAAGCAGGCATATTGGAGAGGTATCTCGTGCCATGCTCAATGAAAAAGACTTGCCAGATTTTTATTGGGCTGAAGCAGTTGCTACAGCAGTCTACATAATGAACAGGACTCCCACTGCAGCAATACATGGAATGACTCCAGAGGAGAGGTATACTGGTAGGAAACCAGATATTTCTCATTTGAAAATTTTTTGTTGCATTGCCTATGTACATGTGCCAGATGAGTTGAGATCCAAGTTGGATCCAAAAGCTGAGAAGTGCATCTTTATTGGTTACTCTCTGCAGCAAAAAGGGTATAGATGCTATAACCCTTCTACTCGTAAGTTTACAGTGAGCAGAGATGTTGTTTTTTATGAGATGAGTAGCTGGTATAAACCAGTAAATGTGATTGATGATGTAGATGCACAAAATGGTAATGCTGCACAGAATTCACAGCAGCAATCACAAAATATTAGTGGACCTGGAGCGTCCTCTAGCAGTGGTTCACATTCTTCGCCATGGACAGGCAGATTGAGATCAGGAGAATCTTCTCAAAGCAATGCAGATAGTGGTATGCAGGTATCACGAAAAGGAAAAGAGAAGGTTGATCAGCCCATGTTTGATGTGAATGCAGGTCACTCTTATGTGGATGGTGAATCCAATGGCTCAGAACAGAGCATTGATGATGAGTTGGGTATTCCTTCTATTGTTACACCTGGAGTAAGGAAGACCAGGGATGTTTTGAGAGCACCTGGGAGTGAACCCACTTTGCGCAGGTCTACCAGAGTTAGGTATCCTGTGGATAGGCTGAAATATGATGGATTTACAGCCATTCACTATGCATATATGGTCAAGGTGATACAGGAACCAGAACCCACTTCTTTTGAGCAAGCCATGGGAAAAGAAAAATGGGAGAAAGCCATGGATGAAGAAATGGATGCCTTGGAAGCGAATGCTACATGGGAATTGGTACCTTTGCCTAAAGGTAAGAATGCAATTGGCTGTAAGTGGGTTTATAAGGTGAAGCACAATGCTGATGGTTCTGTGAACAGATACAAGGCAAGATTAGTAGTCAAGGGGTATGCACAAACATATGGCATTGACTATGAAGAAACATTCAGTCCGGTTGCAAGGATGGCAACCGTAAGAGCAGTCATTGCTATGGCTGCATCAAAGGGATGGTCTTTACATCAGATGGATGTAAAGAATGTCTTCTTGCATGGTGATTTGCAAGAAGAGGTCTATATGGAGCAGCCACCAGGTTATGTGCATGCTGTTCATCCTGAGTTTGTTTGCAGGTTGAAGAAAGCATTGTATGGCTTGAAGCAAGCACCTAGAGCATGGTCTGACAAGATAGGACAGTATCTTGTCACTATTGGCTTTCAGATTTCCAAGGCAGATTTCTCACTTTATGTGAGAAAAACAGAGAAATATATTATGCTACTTGTCATTTATGTTGATGATTTGATTATGACAGGTGACAGTGATGAAGATATCCTTCATGTGAAAATGCTATTGAAGCAGAAGTTTGAGATGAAGGATTTGGGAGAGCTGCGTTATTTCTTGGGCATTGAGGTGATTAGATCACCAAGTGGGATACAGCTCTTGCAGAGGCAGTATGGATTGGACATGCTGTCCAAATATGGGATGACAGGCTGTAAGCCTATTTCAGTTCCTTTGGAGCAGAATGTGAAGCTGAGCACAGATGCGGGTGAGCTTCTGGAAGACCCTACTATGTACAGACGCATAGTAGGAAGTTTGATTTATATGACTATTACCAGGCCAGATTTGAGCTATGCTGTTGGATTGGTAAGTCAGTTTATGCAAGCTCCAAGGAAACCGCATTTGGATGCGGCTAGACGCATACTGAGGTATGTGAAGTCCACATTGCAGTATGGACTATTTTATGAGACTGGGGTTCAGATACAGCTGCATGGATACACTGATGCTGATTGGGCTGGTAGTATTTCTGATAGACAATCTACCAGTGGATATGTGTTCTCTTTTGGGAGTGCTGCAGTCACTTGGAGCAGCAAGAAACAGCCTACAGTTGCCTTGTCGAGCACAGAGGCTGAGTACAGGGGTGCAGCAATGGCTGCATGTGAGGTAGCTTGGTTGCATAAGCTACTTTATGATATGCATCAGTCTACAGATGGGCCAGTTGTCATTTATTGTGACAACATGAGTAGTATACACTTGGCAAATAACCCAGTCTATCATGCTAGAACAAAGCACATTGAGGTGCATTATCACTATGTGCGGGAGAGGGTTTTACTAGGTCTTATTGATCTAGTTTATGTCAGCACAGAGGATCAGGTAGCTGACATATTTACGAAGGCATTGGGCGCAGAGAAGCTGCGCAAGTTCAGAGACCTGCTTGGTGTGCAGGAATTGGGATTGAGCTCGAGGGGGAGTGTTGAGATATCGAGCTCCACTCGTGATACGCCAGGGTGACCGTTGTGTATTTATGTCACCGACTTGTCAGTTGCAGATATGGTTGGTACACCACCCATGAATAATAGCTACATGATAGCTATCCTTATCTACTCTAGTTCGTGGCTCAGTTAGTATGCCACCTTAGTTAGTTGAGTTTGGTTTTGAGACCCGTATAGGGTTCTTCTATTTCTTTGTAAAAGAGTTCTTTTGGCTTACACAACTAAGAAGAGGAAAACTGTTTTCAGCCTCCACCCTTGTGTGTATTCCCCCATTGTGCAAGCAAGAAAGCTACAAGTGAGACTCCTTCCTTCTCTCCCACAATCTTGACATTACCCACTCTAAGGTTTATGTTGAACCATTCTTTGGAAAAGGAGAAAGCATTGGAAGAAAGGTTGACCTCCTTGGCATATCTTGATGAGATTCGATTGCAAGCTTTGTCACATCAAGAGGTAGAGAAAAAGAGGATGAAAGAACTTCATGATCTTCATGCTAAAGGATATAAATTTGTGAAGTGCCAGTTGGTTCTATATTATGATGCTCGAGTTATTTCGTGGTAAGTTAGAACCCGAATGAGATGGCCCTTATAAGATCATTCATATAGGAAAGAATAGGTCTACATCCCTTTTAGTAGATTTGCAGGGGATAGAGTTTAAAACTAAAGTAAACTTTAATAAGATGAAGCTCTATTATGTGTAGGGGATAACATCGGACTTGGTGCCTTTAAAGGCCTTCTAGGATTTAACTTAAACTTGTAGTAGGTACCAAGGCAATCCGAAGGGCAGAATCATTCCTTATCTTGAACATCCATATTTAGAGCAACATTACTGCCAAGATCAAGTGATCTAGTGGAGCAAGGGTTATCAGATTATTGAGTGGCAAGATGGATCTTTTATGTGGGATATTAAGATCTAATGCCACCATTGTCATAGGATTCTTATTGGCATCCCTATTGAGTTTAATGAGAAAGGAGAGATTGTACATGTCATACATAATCTCTCTCAACTTGACTTTGACTATCATAAGTACACGCAGACTGACCGATATGGCGTGGGCTATCAATGAAGCATGGATCTATACTTTGTATTTTGATGGAGTTTAATGAGAAAGGAGAGATTGTACATGTCATACATAATCTCTCTTAACTTGACTTTGACTATCATAAGTACACGCAGATTGACTGATATGGTGTGGCCTATCAATGAGGCATGGATCTATACTTTGTATTTTGATGGAGCTTCACGAGGGCCTACTAAGCATGTGAGTGTCAGTATGGTTATTAAAGACCCCCGACGTAGAGTTATGAAAATGGGAGTTTATTTAGGCACTAGTTTCATTAATAACATGGCAAAATACAAGGCCTTAATTATGAGGTTGAATATAGGATGGGGTGGTAGTATACACCATTTATTAGGGAAAGGAAACTCACAATTAGTGATCAATCAATTGAATGGGACTTATAGTATGAGGGATCCCATTCTACAAATGTATCATTGAGCAGCTTTGGATTTGCTGCAGATGTTTGAGATAGTGACTTGCTAGTTGGTTTCTCGTGGATGGAACCACTTTGTAGATTTGTTGGCAGATTTGCCTTTGTTGAGGATGTGTTTCTCGATTGTGGTCCTGAGGGGTTATTAGAAATTTCCAATCTTATTAGCCCATGACTACTATGGGGACTACTTGTTAACATGTCTTGTTATGGTTGGCCGCCAATAGTTAGTATGGGTGATGAGTCAAGTAGCGATTGACCGTCTTCCTATTTTTTCATGGACGCATAGGATCATTAAACAATATATTTGTGGGACACTCCTTGCTATTTATATAGGAGGTTAGCTAATAATTTGATACATTTAGTGTAGGGCCTAAGTGGCCCAATCCTTGGTCTAGTGGTGTCTTTTGGTATGATTTATGTTGAGACCAAAGGTTTGTTTTCAATAGTAAGATGTTGTATGGTGTGCTTTATAGTTTTGATTTTGTAAGACCAAGAGGGCCATTTATTTATTTGGTGTAGGTGTGGTTAATGTTTTCTTGTCTTAGTGCTATGCTAAATAGATTCAATGAAGTGCATGGAGCGAGCCTCTTGCTACACAGAAGCTTCTTGTGGCCAAGTCCGGGTGATGTCCTTCCTTTATGAATTATTTCCCTTTGTGATGTATATGTATATGTGTATGTGGAAAATTTTCTTCTTTGGGGGGACCAGCAGGTCAAGACATGAAGTTCTTAAGGTTAGGTTTTGTATATTCTAGGAAGGTCTAAGATATTGTATGCCTCCTACAAAGGCATTGTTAGGCATTTAAAGATTTGTTTGGGAGTAGTCCTGAGTGACTCTATCTTTCTCTCCTACTAGGCAATTGTTTCTAAGAGCTTCTGCCTGGTAAGTTCCTAGGGAAAAGTCATGATGCCTTGTCTTCCTACTAGGGGTGACATTTAATCGAAAAAATAAATAAGGATGATTGGAGAAAAAATAAAAGTGAGTGGAAAAAGGAAAGGATTTAATGTCGGCTTGTGAGCGGTTGGCAAGTTCTTGGGTACTAAGCCAAGACCCTGAGGTCGATGCCCTATTCTCCTTGGGTCACAATACGCTCGGCTCCCTCCTTTTTACATGCTCGAGTATCTAGACCTAAAGTATAACAAAGTGATAAATCAAAAGTATCTAAAAATAAAAGACCAAGTTATAGGAGTCCTCGCTTAGTAGGAGTTCCTAGTCCAGTTGTCCTTAGTTAGGTAGGCAGGTCAGACCACCACTTAGGACAACTCCTTTGATAGTTTTTTTAATCCAATCTATGTTGGAGCAGTTGGTCAGCGACTAGCTCTGGATCTTGGCAGGTTATACTTAGCCTATTCATTATGGATCTTCATGCCTTGATGTTGTTAAGGGGTAGGGTGTGAGATGTGCTTGTGTTTTATTGTGCATTCTCTTTGTAGTAGCTTGATGCTCTTTATGGTTTATGTGTATGCAAATTATTTCATGGATTCGATGGGCTGAGTTGTCCTATCCCATGATCGCCAATGAGAGCGGATTTTTGGAGTTGACTTAGAGCTTAAAAATGGCCTGGGAGGCATGAAAGAGCAAATTTTCATGAAAAATAAACTGAGTGTAGATCAAGGAGTTGAAGTTTTCCTAGATGCATTTCAATGTTGGGAATCCAACGCAAGTCTCCATTCATCAATCGAAGGTCATTTGACCTCCCATTTATAATGGTCGCAAGATGTGGTGTTGTGAAGCAACTATTGAATTCAGAAGCCAAAAATTGTGGGATGAAGGCCAACTTCATATTTTTTAATGCCACAAAGCTAGCCATCCAATCAGATCAGAATTCGGAGGTTGTTTACTCCTCCAACGAGGCCGAAACCACTTTTTTGAGAATGCTTAAGAATTGAACCAATTAATTTAAAATTCAATGTTTAAGCCTTAATGGCTTCAAATAATCAAGAAATTCAGTGTGAAGCAGGGGGCACAATTTCGAAGTCAATGTTTAAGCCTTAATGGCTTCAAATATACATGTTGGGTACTCTAATTTGACCATATGCACTTGATATATGATGCAAGGAATGGAATTCTCAATTTTCAATATCTCTCTCTCCTCTCTACACCTTGTTCCCATGGCTATTCTATGTGAGAGATGGGGTGAGCTTAGACGAAAGATTTTGGATGTGTGATGACGCTAAAGTGTTTTGCAGCATAGATCAAAGGTTGAGGATGCATCAGCAGAGCCATAGAAGAGCATATGACTTTTCAACTTTGAAATGAGTTTGGATTCGTATGAAATTAATCATGTAAATTATAAAAAATGATTTAAAATGATTTCCATTGCTTGAAAACTCATAATTATCGATTGATTCATGCTTTTCATATAATAAAAATGAAAATTGAGAAAAGTTGCAATGCGAGAATTGCAGGATTTTTGAAAAATTGAGGGTTTTATGAGTTTTCATGGTTTTTATGGGGTTCACGTGGGGTTATATGGAATATAATGTTGTACCTTGGTTCATATAAGCTCTACATATCTAAAAATAGGAAAAAATAATAAATAATAAGGTGAATCAAGAAATATAGAAAAAAGAGAAAAAATAGATTTAATGCATGAAAAATTTACAAAAATTTAGGAATATGACTGTGAATGTATAGTGGGGCTAGGGCATGAGATTTAGCCTCATCTTATCTCCATGATTTATGTTATGATGTGTATTTATCACTTTCCATATAAGAAAAGCACATAAAATTACTCTTTACACCTACCATCGAATGCAAAACCTTAAAACAGTAGGCTAGAAGGGCTGTGGAGAGTTAAAGATCATGTGGAATATTGAGTTTATGCATATCTTGATATATAGGATCTAGATCTAATTATTCTAAGTCTAAAAGATTGAAAGAGATAGTAGTACAAATTACTTCAATACTATTGTAGCAACAACGCACTGCTTTAGAGTGAAATCATAAAAGGAATTGTTTGTGCACTTCCACATTGATTGATTTATGAGTCTATTTGTTTGTGCACTTTATGTCATTCACTTTCCATCCGCAAGTTATCTCCTAGGTACATAGCACTTATTTTTTGAACAGTTGACCCATGTTGAGTGTGAGGTTTTCCTAAGCTATAGGTCTAGTATTATTGTTTCTTGGGGGACATATGTGGTGATTGAATTATCTCCTGGAACATTTCATTAAAAGAGAGTACTATGTTGCGTATGTGCTTTATGTTGAAACAATGCATCTTGAGGCAATTCCTAGGGTGTAGAAAGCTCCATTTGTTTGTGCTATGAGGTGTTAGACACCATTATGTTTGGGTACTCCAATTGCTTGGAGTCGAGAAGGGCAACATGTTGCACTACAATCTAGAGATTTAATCTACAAACGCTTTGTGTCATTAAATTAGTTCATAGTGTCTATATGATCTTGGCCGCAAGGCCATGAGGTTGTTTAGGTGAGGTTAGGAGGCCCAGCTAGAGCCCTAGAGCCAATGTCGGGCCCTAATAGTAGTCCGGAAGCTTATAGTCTTGAAGATGGTTCCATGATACAAACAATACAATCCAATATTATCACTCCTTCACATCCACCAAGAAGTATGGACCAATGATGAGAGGTCTCTCGCTTGTATATAGACCAAATTTAGGGCTACAATTTTCCCCTTCTCTACAATGGCATCCCATTTGTGTTTCATGTGTTCACCACTTTTTCATTTTCAAGTCTCCACATATATGAATTAGGGTTTGTGTCATTTTCTAGGCATCCTACAGACTTTCTAGACTCTAGTGGTCATTGCTTGAAGCATGCTTCTACCCTAATCTAATTAGACCTAGCCTATGCTATTATGATTACAATTTCATGTGCATAACCCAAACAACAATTTGCAAGTGTAACATACAACTATGGGTGATAATGCAACAAGTGTTAACAATGTCATCATTACCACTACCATAGAGGGGCTAGATGGAGGATGGAGTGATCATGACATGCATTACCCTTGCATACTCTCCCATGTGATCTTTCCCTCCCTTGTACCATATATATACCCAACCAAGGTTTCCCATCCACCATCCAGGTCACCTTCTCTACCTTCCCTTGCTCTATAAGATTGGATCCCATCTCCACATGCATCCCCTTGGCCCTTACAACCTTGTACACATCAAATGCATCCAACCTCCTCTTGATGGAATTAGGTAGGCCATGGATGCACATTTGAACTTATGAGAGTGCACAATGGAAGAGAATCATAAGCATAGAGAAAAATGAGAGAATAAGATAAAGTAGAAATATAAGAATTATATGCAATGAACAAATAAGAAGATTTAAATATAATGAGGAATTGAAAAATCTCTACGCATAGTCCAAGGCATCAGTGAGGTCACTGGATCATGCTAAATAATGATGATAGCACCATGAACCATGACAAGGATAGTGGACAGTGAGGGTGAAGAAGATAGTGATACCGAAGACAAGGATGGTGGACAGTGAGGGTGAAGAAGATAGTGATACCGATGACAAGGATGGTGGACAGTGAGGGTGAAGAAGATAGTGATACCGATGGAGGCAAAGAGTATGCAACCTGCTATCGATGCTCGAGAAGGAGAAGATTGTAGCCACTTGATAGAGCATTTGTGAGGTAGAAAAGTGAGCAATTGACTAGCCAACTAGGTACAATGATAAATAGCCAAATATGCTGAAACCTTGCCAGCCAGCTAGGTACAACTATAAATAGCAAAATATGCTAAAACATTGCCGACTAGTAATAAATAGCCAAAGATTATATGTATGCTATAAATAGCCAAATATAACACATATGCTATTTAAAGCCAAATATATTGGAAGCTAGCCACAAGAGTGAGTAATTGACCAACCAACTAGTACAACTATTAAATATCCAAATATGCTAGAAACTGGCTAAACAATAATAAGATATGCCAAAAATGTTGGTGTGGCATCACAAAATGTTGGTGACTGCTAGTGTGGCAACACCAAATGTTGGTGACTACATAATAGATGTTGATGTGGCAAATCAACAGCCCTCTAGGGCTAATCATAGCTATCTATGATAGCATAGGTGCAACACAAACACTCCTAAACTAATTGAAAGAAGTAATGCAAACTCTAGATTGAGCTTCCTTCTCCATCAAAGCACATGATAGACATATTAGAGGTCGTAATATCCCCATCTAACTCATACTAAGGCTTGCATGTGGGAGATCATAGTGCATGACAAACATGACTACTAACATCCCCTCTCAAATCCTAGATGTGGCCGAAGGCTAAAGAAGATGTGGATTCGAGGGTGATAGGAAGAGTGGCAATGTCGATGAATTCTATCAATGTAGACCGCTGATGAGTAAGCTCCTCATCATATGATCTTGGGAATCCCCCTCTAGAACACTAGGGACTAGGGAATCTACAACTACATCACCAAGATCTCCCTCCTCTGAAAGGGATGGGAGATATGAGGGAACCAACATAGGAGATAATGGGCACTGGAAAGAAACCTATGGGATATATGGTGCATAAGCAAGAATGGGTACAATAAGATAAATCTACCTCAGGGGATGCATCATGAAGAAGGGGAATGGAGTCTGTAGAGCCCTTGTACTAACCTATCACTAATAGCTCTTGAAATAGAATCCTCAATAAAGACCACTTGCTTAATGAAGTGAACATGGGTCCCAAGTCTAGTAAGGCCATAAATTAAGAGGAGGGAAAAGCACAAGTTTGAAACATGTAGGATTTTCAAAATGGAGCACAATGGATAGTCTAGAAATAAGGGCAAAGTGCCAACACCACTAATAGGCACCGCAAAAATTGTCACTAATATTGATTAAACCCTTAGATGGACAAATATTTTTTAGCATATCTCCTCATGGAGTCATATGACTTAAACTATCAATGAGCCAAGGGCTCTCCAAAGATGAGTCAACCACTAAAGAAGGCTTCTCCAACACATGGATATGAAGGAACACAAATTCAAGGTAATAGCTAGTGTAGAGGTAGAGGAAGGCTTAGAAGAAGTAGCTCTACCCATCACTCTTGAACAAAGGTAAGGATACTTCTTCCAAAAATTATTCTCAGGATGTGTCCCTTTCCCATGGTGTGGGCATCAAGGCTTTTCTAAACTTGTGTCAAAAGCCTAAAGAATACTCATGTGTCTCCTTGTTGAGCTTGGCCTTTGTCTCCTCCTTCTTCTTTCCCTTTCTTGTATGTGCAATAAGCTCTCCTACACTTATCATGCTCTAGGACAAGGGAGGTAAGGTCCTCCCATAGAAGAGTCTCTCAATTCCTTGATGTAAGAAGGCTCGTGAGAAGACATCATATTTGGGAGATTGTTGTTGATTTAATTATGTTAGTGGATACGTGGTTGTCATATACTCAATGAAATCCTTACATTCCAAACATATTTATATATTTTTTTAGAGCCACAACATTAAGATCACAAGTGTTGGTGGACTACCTAGATAATTTCATGTGCAAAAGCTTAAAGAGTAGTAAGGATGTCCTAAAGATAATGGAACATTCAACAATTTTTTGTCAAGAAGTGAACTGGAGAGAGAGAAAGAGGAGAGAGAAGATTGCAAAACCGAGAGAAGAAGAGTCTCTCAATTGCTTGATGTAAGAAGTCTGGTGAGAAGACATCATATTTGGGAGATGATAGTTGATTTAATTATGTTAGTGGATACGTGGTTGTCATATACTCTATGAAATCCTTACATTCCAAACATACTGATATTTTTTTTAGAGCCACAACATTAAGATTACAAGTTTTAGTGGACTACCTAGATAATTTCATGTGTAAGAGCTTAAAGAATAGTAAGGATGTCCTAAAGATAATGGAACATTCAACAATTTTTTGTCAAGAAGTGAACTGGAGAGAGAGAAAGAGGAGAGAGAAGATTGCAGAAGGGAGAGAAGGAGTGCAAAACAGAGAAAGAGAGTGACAAGGAGATAGAAAGACTAGAATAGGAGAGAGAAAGACAAGAAAGAAGAAGAGAGATGGTTGGAAGCCATGAAAGGACAAGAGAAGCTAGAGAGAGATGAAGGACAAAGATGTATTATTGTGTAAAAACTGCCTGCATGTACATGTGGCATTTTCCCTTTTATATGCCCCTAATTCAATTATTTACATTTTTGGAGACTTTGATGGTATTTTGGTATGTCCAAAAGAATAGGATATAGATAATATTGGGTTTAAAGGTAGTGGAGGTGTAATGATTCCATGTTACAATAATCCAATGAGATGATCCTACTGAGAGAAAAAACCTCATCTTTCATTTCCTCCAACCTATTGATGTATCCTCCAATAGAACTCGTCATACTCTTTCACCCAAAATGGTCCTTGAAATAGTCTATGTGCATTTTGTTCTTAGCCAAATCCTCCTTTGATTGGTAGTAACTCTTGGGGTCGTGAGGCTTGATATTGTGCTCCATCCTTGGTCCACGTTGCATTGGCATAGCCATACATACACTTGATCTTAAATAGCCACCACACCTAGTCAAACTCTTATGTGTGCTTTCACATGAGCAATGACAAATTATTGTCCTTGAAGGATTTCAGCAAAGAGAGTCAATAGCCTACTTCTTGATCATATCCAGTATCTAGAATTGATATGACTCTTCTTCCTCATTGTATTTTTTGTCATTAAAGTTCCTCTCAAGGGCCTACTCCATCATCATAGGCGACATGTGGAATTGATCTAACTCTTGTTTCTCATAATGTGAAACTTCATTTAAGGTTCATGTCAACACCAACTCTCATCTTGTATGGATGCTTGCAACCCATGGAAACTCCTTCTTCAATGGCCTCAATGTCGTAGTCCCTACAAATGGAGAAGGTGTACTTGTAGGGAAAGACCTCATCCTCACTCTTGTCTCACATGAACTTGATGTCACACATCAATGGCACACTAGGAAGGATCGTAGGAGTAGGCCATGGTGCCCTCTTGATTGTCTTCATGCCCAAGGTTTATGCTTTGGAAGCTGCCACTAAAGATTGTATTGAAGATGAGCATATCAAGTCCCTCCCTTCGATTGACTCAAGCTCATGTGTAGTCATTGATCTTTCCTTCCCTAAAAAACATCCTCCCTTCAACGACCCAAACCCTCCATGCTATTCATTGATCCTCCCTTGAGGCCAAAAAAAACATTGTCATTTAGAGTATGATGGTAAAGTTAAAAGAGTATAAAAAATATGTGTTGATGAGATTAACATGGTTGGATATTGTGCATATGAATTTTGGATAAACATGGAGGTTGCATGATGCAAGGTGGTGTCGTTGCAACTTTAAATTAAGCTTGGTTAATATATACTTGTCAATGTCTTTTGTCTATAATTTCTACAATTTAATTAACAAGGGAGAGTGTTCACATATTTGACAATGCATTCACTAAACATCATTTTGTGTGTGCACGTGCACATGCACGCAATGCATAGCTCTAAATAGTTATTTTTTTGTACACACACACATGCATGTGAGAGCACATAATAACGGTTAGATGTACTCATTTATTATAGTATCACTCTTGGAAATACTATTTAGTGTTACCTTAGTGTATAAAGGGTAATAATATAGTGCTGCTCTTTTACATGCATTCCATCATTCCTTTGAGTCTTACACACAGCTAGTATTTTTTTGACCTAGAGTTGTAAGTGCATAAGATTAGTCATATTAAGAGTTGAGATTGGGCATTGTACCTTTTATAGAGGATAAGAAATGAATGGTTAAGCTTCGGGAAACTTGAACTCATGGTTCATTTGATTAGTATGCACATGTTGCAGTCTTTTGATTCACTTCAGGATCTTTGTTTAGCCATATTATTTCAACTCATCCACTTCCTTGTACCTTCTCATATGAACCATCTCTTACTCGCCAAAAAATGAAATCATGTCTCTTTCTACAACATTGTTATCCATCTCTTACTAGCCAAAAAGGGAAATCATGTATTTTTCTACTACATTGCTATGCTAGCAATGTAAAGACCTTTTATTGCTTTAGATGTGCTAACTTGACAGTTCATTGAATACTCATGCACATAATTTTTTTATGATGTCACTACCTACTCATATCTTATCATGTCAACAACCTTTAACTAGCCAACCAAACACAAACCCTAAATTTATAATTTAAGGATCTTGTACCATTTCAATGGCACTTTTTGCCAGTTCTTCTCTCATTTGCAATCCTCAATAAGTTAGATACAAACACTCACTTGGAATAAAGTACATGTGGAGCCATGAAAAAGCATACATGGGAAAAGTCACAACTAGATATTTCTAAGCATCTATAAACTCAAAAAGTAGATAGAGATGAAGCTTTACATGGATGATATTCTAGTGTTGAATACCAAATCTATTGCAAGCAACTTTCATCTAGCAAACAATGTTCAAATGAAGTAAGAACTAGTTTCTCTAATTACAATATCAAAAACCTACAAAGATAACAAAACACATGAAAGAGTAGTGCATGCTTCCAAGGGGTCAACTTCTAGCCAAAGAAAAGCCTTATAGTTGTGATTTTCTTCAAATAAAAAGGTCTTAGAATGAGTGCTGATATTTTTACTCCCTTCAAAATCCATGCACATTGGCTTGCTCAAATTCCAAATGCCTTTTAGCTAGACTTTTATGTCATTATCACCTTGTTAAAAGAAACTTGAGTTCTTATGATTTTTCATTATTTTTATGCCAATGACATTGATGGAAAATTGTAATTTAATTTTACACACTATTAAAAACATGTCTTCCAACTCAATTTCATAAAAAAAGTTTGTTCGTCAAATCCCAAATCCTACTATTTTGAAATTTCCATTCTTATCTGGATTCCTTTAGCTTGAAATAAAAAAGACTAACACTAGAATGATGAAGTATTATCTAGTCTAAGCCTTTTAGAAGCAACAACACAACATGCAATCTTAATGTCAACAAACATGGTTGCTTCAAGACTGGTATTGAAACAATTTAATTCATTAGCCTAGGAAATATTGGTTGTGCACATCACCAATCTCAATTAAGAAGATATCTCAAGCTTGAACTAAATAGAAGTGTAAGGGGTCCATTGAGTCAAGGTTAATATTCTAGGCATGCAGTGCAATTGAGATTACACATCAATGAGAATATAGTACATACCAAAATAACCACTCATAATATGTTAACCTTTGCTAGATGTTTGGTATTGGTACACAAGGCCTTGCAAGAGGATATGGCAATGCCAAACTTGAATGATGCCAATCACATGGCATAGTGATCAAAGGGTTGATGACCAACCCATCCCAACCCAAAACCAAAACCAAACGCTCACCCCTTTCCTTGACATTACAAGCTCTCTCGACCATCACTAGTTTGCTAATAAGTTGTATTCAAATGCTATATAATAGGAGAATGCAATCCAATATGGAAATTTATTCACTACTTAAAACAATGGACATCACTCAAGTATCTTACTCTCCAAAAAACCACTCTCAGATAAACCCCACAGAATACCATTCCACTAATCTGTCACTCACTAACTAAATTTTGATTGAATGATGGGCTTTAATCTTCATTCATAAACCCTCCCTTCATAGTCCAACATACCTAAATGATAATTATCCAACTTAACATCCCACAAAATGACCATGACAAGTGAAAGTAAAGCTCATAGCACAATCCTTAAAAACTCCACTTGCATATAGTGATTGCTGACGAGGTCTAGCCAGTCAATTGTGAGATTCTCAACCTAATGTATTTTGAAGTACATTGCTTATGATACCTCAAACTTTTCCCATTTTTTTGCTTCCAATCATGCTAATCAAGCATGTAATTGGAAAAATACTTTCCCCATAAACCCCATAAAATGTCATTCCACTAATCTATCACTCATTAACAAAATTTTGATTGAATGATTGGCTTTAATCTATTTTCATTGACCATCCCGTCATAGTCCAACATACTAAATAATAATTATCCAACTTAAGAGCCCACAAAACAAGCATATCAAGTGAAAATAAAGCTCATAGCACAATCCCTAAGACAATCCCACTTGCATATAATGATTGCTGATGAGGTCTCTAGCCACTCAATTGTGAGATTCTCAGTTGCCTAATGTATCCTGAAGTACATTTCTTATGATATCTCAAACTTTTTCCATTTGTTTTCTTGTTCTAGCAATTGATTTTAAAAGCACACTAATCATGTTAATCAAGCATGTCATTGAGCTCTCCATAGTCCTTATGCTATACATTATCTTGAAAAGATAGGACCAATAATTATCAATACACCATGAAGGAGTCCTTGTGATGTATCTTATACATGTCAAGGTGACTAAAAGGCTATAATTCAACTTCTTTCATTCTCATCACTTTTTCTACTCTTAAGCTGACATCACAACCATGCTTACTTCTCTCACTCCTCGCACACTATCAAAGAAGTGCTTGTTCATCTATTTGAGCTTTAAAAATCATGATTGTCCTTACATGCATGCAAGAGTAGCTCAATTAATGACTTCATTTTTAATATTTAATTAAATAAAATATGAACTTTCATGAATCGACATTAGACTTCTAGATATAAGCAACAAATAAGATGCAAGGTATACAATTGAAGATGACCTATTTGTTCTTTGAAAATATTAATCAATCTCCACTTCATTGATATTGTTAGGACAAATCTATGTAAAATTTTAGTTTTTATATAAGCAGATCATTGTAATCAAGTCCATCTAGTTGCAAATGATGTAAGCATGTGATGGTGAAGACTTTACTAGCATACTTGTGGTGGATGCAAAGGAGTGATAGCATTGGATTGTGTTCTTTGGATGATAGAATCACCTTCAAGATTTTGGACTACAATGCAAGAAGGTAGGGTGATGAGTTTACTATACCTCAAAGCTAGTATTATATTCTTGATTAATTTGGAATATAGAGAAGGATGCACGATTAGTTAGAGTAAAGTATCAAGGGACAAGGTGAGAGATTGTCACAAAAGTGAGTTGCATCTTCTGAAAGAGTAAAAGTCCATCCAAAGTCTCGACGACTATTATGCGTCTAGCCCAACAAGTACACTAATATAGTTAAAGAATTATTGACAACTAAAATTTTAGCTAATTAAGTAATTAATTAGAGAGAGTATGTAGCTAGTGAATATTGTAGTTAATCATTCATAATTTAATTAAATAATTATTTGATTAGTTAATTAATTAGTTTATAATATTGCAACTAAGAGACAAATAGAGAGTATGTATGTGTGTCTATGTAGTTAAATATAAATATAAAAATTATTTTACTTAGAATTCATTTAGTTTTATCAGTCAATTCTATCTCATTATTAGAGACTTCACTTTAACAGAAGTAATTGCAAGCTTCATATGTATAATCTTTCATAAGATTAGAGTCCATTTTTATCTATTGTCTTAATGAAAAATAAAGAAAAAGTTATAGCACTAGTCAATTAGTATAGCTAGTTATACACTGCTTGACTTAATAGACTACTTTCCTTTATGTTGCATATTATCTATAGTTTGTGTTTATTCTATTGTGTGAAACAAGAAGAAGTTACCAAAAAGGAAATGTTTTAGCTTCCATCTCTCTTTTTGTGTTCTTGAATGAGCTTCCTCTTGTGTGTATGGTGTGTGTTTGGTGTAGTAGCTCAAGTAAGTCCCCTCACCACACAATTCGTGACATGGTATCAAAGCAACACCACTGAGAGAGATTGGTTTTGAAGGATGAAGTGAATGAGAAGAAGCAAAGATTTGAGCAAGCAAGCAATGGGTAAGAAGCTCTCTCATTCTTCCACTCTTTCTCTTGGATAGTATTTGTGGAGGCACTGAAAGCAAGGTAGAGCAAAAATCTCAAATTGCAATGAGATTTGGTGCATGAGCAAAGCATTATATATTCTACAAGTTATTTTTTTGGGACTTATCTCTAAGTTTTTTGCTCTCTGAGGCCATTTGAAGTCCCATTTTAGACTCGTAAGATTATGGACAGTAGTTTCAGGGTATACTGCGATTTCAATTGTATCAATTGAAAGTGGGTGTATAACTTATAGATTCAAATTTGTAAGTTTTGAGGTGTCTGCTTTACCAAGAATCAAACACAAGATTTATCTATAAACAAATTACAAATTCTATATATTGTTGAGCAATTAGTACAAGAGGCCACTTGATATATTGTTGTGCACTTTTTGTAAAAGGTTATAGAAGACTTACAGTTTTGTATCAATTTTGTGATAATGGCAGAGAATAGTAGAAACCCTATCATTGAGAAGTTAGATTTAAAAAACTACCCATCATAGAAGTTTTGTGTGACAAGCTTTCTTATTGGAAAATGCCTCTATGAGTTTATTTTAAGTGAAGAAAAGAAGCCAAAGCCAAGTAATCATGTGACTGTAAAAGAATTAAAGGTGTAGAAAGGATGGAATACAAAAGACAAAAAGGTAATGTATTGGCTACCTATAGTCATTGATAACACTATATTAGGTATATCAGAAATGCAAAAACTTCACATGTAGCTAAGAAAATCTTTGAGAATATATTTCAATAAATACAAAGGCATGAAAGATTCAAGTCAAACAAGAGTTGAATACTTTGAAGAAAGAAAAGATGTCTATAGATTATTATATTTTAAAAATGAGAAGGATTACAAATGCCTTGGCAGCTATTGATGCAATGCATGATAATGATGATTTGGTTTCATCTACTTTGGGTAGCCTTAATAATGAGAAGGCCTACAAGTTGTTTATTACTTTTGTGTATGTATGAAACAATTTCATGTTTTTGATTAGTTGGCCTCTCTCATGATCATTGAAGAGATCAACATGCAATATGAATCATTTGAAAGAAGTGGTGAATAGGTCCATGCATTTTACTCAAGTTCAAGAAGAGGATATAGCAAATCCTCTTGAGAGGCCATTGTATGTGATGTGCTGGTGATAACCAGCAAAACATGTTAAATTAGTAGTTTAGTGAAATGTAGGTTTCAAGAGGCCATGGAAATTTTAAAGGGTAGGGGGATATCCAAAGAAATAGGTTAATGGAAAAACAGAGATTCTAGCAATTCTGGTATTGTTTGGCACTATAGTGATAAAAGAGGCCATATTGCAGCCCAATGTTATGCTCAGAAGGATGATATCCACAATGTTAAATTGCAACAAGAAAACTATGTATCATCTTTATGACAAAATGAAGACAAAAACGAGCATCTATTTGTTATGCAATATAGTGTGAATGTTATTATAAGAAAGGGGATACATGATGATATATAGTATGTTGATTCATGTGTATTTAATCATATCACCAACCATGCTGAATGGTTTAAAGAGATGTAGGATTTACAAAAAGTTCCCCTATCCTTGCATAATGTTCAGAGACAAAGATTCTGTCAGATATATTACATGTGCCATCCATCACATAGGTTCCAATAGGTTGTTTATCTTTTGTGTACCATCATCATGTCTTATATGTTTGAAGTACCTAGTCCTTACTTGGTAATGGAACTTCTCCATTCCTTGAGTGGACCAAATTGATAAACTCCCATACTACCACATAAACTAGGGATTGTGACTATAAATAATATACTATTCATGAAACTCGATATGATATTCCTTAATATATAATACATGAGATTATCTACTCCCCATACCACCTTCATGGAGGTTTTGAATTTGTCAAGGGCCTTCTTAAATCCCAAGAGATCCTATGTAGACCATGATAGTTATGTGCAAAAAGAAAAGCAATAATCATGAAGTCTTAGTGGAGAAGAAACATCATCTAGCATTATATCTACAATTAGCCCTTGGTTTGGGAGATTAAGGAGTAGTTTCACATCTTCAGGTGCATCTACAAGTATTGTAGACAGAGAGAAAGGAAAGAAGAAAGTGTTAGATGATAATGATACATCAACTAGTCATTTGGGGTTTGATAGGAATTCTAATGGTTTAGAAAGTTTAGACAAAGCACCAGATGTAGAGAGAGCACATGGTAATGTAAAGGCTCCACTAAGTAATCATGTGGTATGTAGATCTAGTAGGGTCAAATACCCTATTAAAATATTTGGTTTTAAAGGTTATATAGCTCACCATTATACTTATAAGGTATAGGTGGCTGAGGATGTTGAGCCCACTTGTTTTGAAGATGCTATTGGTCATGCTCATAGGGATGTAGCAATGGATGAGGAGATAGTTGCATTAGAGGCCAATAAGACTTGGGATCTAGTATCATTGCCTAAGGGAAAGAAAGTTACTGGCTATAAGTGGGTCTACAAAATTAAGCATAATGCAAATGGTTCTATTAGCAAGTACAAGTCTAGGCTGGTCACAAAAGACTATGCTCAAACATATGGCATAGATTATGAAGAGATTTTCAGTCCAACTGCTAGGATGGCAACTATTATATGTGTGATTGCTTTGGTAGTAGCCAAAGGTTAGAGTTCACAATAAATAGATATAAAGAATGCATTCTTCCATGGTTAATTGCAAGAAGATATGCATATGGAGCAACCAACAAGTCATGAGGATTAAGAGCATCCCACATATGTGTGCAAGTTTAAAAAGGTGCTCTATTGGGGTTGAAGTAAGCACCTAGAGTATGGTCTAACAAGATTGGAAAGTATCTTGTCAACATTGGCTTTGATGTTTTTGATGTTGATCACTCACTGTATGTGAGAAAGGGAGATGCAAGTTTGGTCATCATAGTCATCTATGTGGATGGCTTGATTATTACAGGTGATAGTGATAGTGAAATTGTTGAAGTCAAGGACCCTTTGAAGAAAAAGTTTGAGATGAATGATTTGGGTGAGTTAAGGTACTTTCTTGGCATTGTGATGATTACATGTACTAATGGCATATGGATGTCTCAAAGGCAGTATGGCTTGGATATGTTATTCAAGTATGGTATGACAGCATATAAGCCTCTTTCAATATTGTTGGAGCAAAATGCAAAGTTGAGTGCTAATGTTGGGGATGAGATAGAAGACCCTACTATGTTTAGGAGGATAGTAGGGAGTCTGCTTTACATAAGTATCACAAGGCTTGCTAGACTTGAGTTATGTTCTTGGCCTTGTTAGCCAATTTATGCAGATGTCTAGAAAGCCTCATTTGGATGCAAGTAGATGGATATATGAGGTATGTGAGGTCCACTTTGCATTATGGACTTTTTTATAAGGTAGGTAACAATATACAGGTGTTTGGATATACAAATAGATTTGACTAGTAACATGACTAACAAAAGATCTACCAGCTAATTCATATTTTCCCTCAGTAGTATAGCGCTGTAATCTATGCGATAAATGATATAGTATTCAGCAAGTTCAAATTTCAATCTTTCTCTCTCCTCTTTTTCTCTCGCCATAAATGTGGTTCATATGAGTTGAGAGAATGAGGGTGAATGGGTGTCGGTTCGTGGTGGAATACAAGGGATAGATCAAGGAAGCACCAAGGAAGCATGAGCGGCATGAAAAAATGGTGCCATCATAGGCATCCTAGGGCCAAAAGGACCCTATGGAAGCCATGAAGAGAGGAAGAGCAAGATGGTTGCTCCGATCAATGTGATTGGTCGAGAGAAAGTTTCCATTCAGAACGGGGCTCAGATCTCCGATCTTCATGGTGATCATGCTAACTCTTAGAGAGAGTATGAATAGACTCCTTATTTGAGTTATCAAAGCTTTGGAACTGGCAATTATCCATGTCTTTAGACATGCAAACATATTAAATTTGCTATGTTTGGCTATAGAAGAATCCTAAGAGAGAAATAAGTAGTTACACATGTCAGAAAATAGTTGTAGATGTCCCACTTTGTCAAAGTACTTGTAAATGCAAAAATTTTGTATTTTTTGCAACAAAAAATATGCTAAAATTTTGTGTTTTTAGTAGTGGGATGGTCCTCTTTGAAGGAAACTTCTTTGTTCTCACTTAGGCAATGATACCATGTAAGAGTGTGCAATTGAAGAGGAACATGAACAAGAAGAGAAAAGGAGAAGAGAGAAGATAGTAGGAATGAAAGAGAAATCCACCATAGAACTTTCAAAAATGTATGTGATACCATAGTCAAGAGTTCTCTCTAAGTATCTAAGTACCTACATAGTGGCTTTCCCATGACTTTCTAATGGTTTCTTTGAGAACGTGCTCAAAACACCAATAGTAAAACCAATATCTATCTTGGTGTTACACAAGTAGATGAGACTGCCGACCAACCTCCTGTACCTCCCAATGTTTGATGGTGTTGATGTATTCTTGATGGATTTCCATTGACCTCCATAGATGTAGCTATTTCCTTGCACTTGCTCATGCCAAATGCTTTCAAGATCTCCCATGCATAATTTAATGAAGATTTTGCTAGACTTCAATCCTCAAATAATAGTGCAATGAGCCCAAGTTTCTCATTTCAAACTCAAAGCTCAAGGACAGTTCAAAGGGCTCAAAGGCTACCCTCCCTACTAACTACTGAGTTTGTTTTTACATCTATTTGAGATGGAGGATATTGCTCTTGCTTCCTCCACTACTACTGAGTTTTTTTTTTTGCATCTATTTAAGGTGGAGGATACCCTCACTACTATTGAGTTTGTTTTTGCATCTATTTGAGGTGGAGGATGCCACTCTTACTTCCTCCACTAAGGAAAAGCCATGACTCATTGATAGTGTGGCCACATCCTATATGACTTATTGATAAGATTGGCTTTAGGATCTTCGTTGCAAAGGGGGTTCCATGACCATTGGTGACAACTCTTCCATGCCAATGTGTGGAGTGGGGACCATTCCCCTTTTTCCAAATCATCAAGCCTCAATGGCCAAAGCCCTTTATCTTCCAAATTTAGGCTTTAACTTTTTTTTTTGTCCATGATTTGACACAGCTAGGTACCTGCATGGTCTTTACCCAAGATATTGTAACTATTGGGGACTCTTCTATAGGTTCTATACTTTGGACAAGTACTCAAGAGGGTGGAATTATAAGCTCATTTCCCTTACTGCACTTTGGACAAGTACCCAAGAGGATGTACTTTAGACAAGTACTCAAGAGGGTGGACTTATAAGCTCATTTCCCTTGCTGCACAAACTTTTCATGAACTTGGGCTCCTTTGATATGGTAGGTCAAGTAGCATAAGCAGCCTCATCCACAAGTTGCTCCACAGTGGGCTACTACAACGCTAAAGTTGGTCCACATCGACTTGTACAAACCTATGGACATAGCCTCCCTTAGGGAGGCCAAGTATTTGATGCTAATTGTTGATGATTTCAATAGGTAGATTCATGTAGCCATATTTATTAGAGTACAAGAGTGAGGCATACTCCAACTTCTAGGAGTGGAAGGTGTTTGTTGAAATGCAAACTTCTTTCAAGGTTCAAGATATACAAGCTAAGTATGGCGCCAAGTTTTACTCTAACCTTTTTTCTAAGTTTTGCAAGGATCACAGCATTCAAGTGAAGTATTCCCATCCAAACTCACCATCAGATAATGGTTTGGTGGAGTGCACCAATTGGACCAATGGCCCAATCGATGTTGTCTACCTCGCTTCCTTTGGGATGAGGTTGTGCATAAGTCTCCCACTTTTTCAATACAAGACATGACTCCGTATGAGGCTTTCTTTGGAAAGAAGCCTTCTCTGTCCCACTTTCATATCTCATTAGTGGAGTTTTGACGTCTCGAAAATGCCCTGTAAGAGATCCTAGAGAGAGAAAACAATTTTAAAAATAAAATTATTTTATAGAATTTTTAAAAGTTTTATATTTTGGTAATGGAAGCTGAAGCCATTATCAACCAAAAAAACCATCTATTGGTGGAGTGAAGGCTAGAAGGTTTCTAGGCTTTCATAGGAGATTTGGCAAGATAAACTCGAGAAATGGAGGCTCAACTATTAAATTTAATTAGTGAAAATATCTACATAATGCAGTTAAGGATCACACTGATAATGGACAAGCTCGGAATAGAAAAGCTAAAGTTTGGGAAACACTGGATAAAGTGTTTTTTTATTGTGATAAGACTGAATAGAATGATGATGATCTCAAAGACTTTAAAAACCAATCGAACCTTTTCAAAAAGGTGATGACAGAAGCTTGGGGTGATCAAGACTTTACTCACCTATATGGTAAGAAGTTTGTATATGTCTGTTTTTTCATTGTCGAACTCGTATAATGTTTTTTAATAACTTTCTTTATTTGTTGACTATGCAACATATTTTATACAACCATGCTCCATACTTTATTAAAAAATATGGATCTCTATCTATCTGGTCAACCCAAGGTATGGAAAAATCACATTATCAAGCAAGAACAAAATATTTCAGACACACAAGACATGGAGGTGGAAGCCACAAAGCCAACAGTTTATTAGAGGTCTTTCAATGGTTCTATCGATAAATTTGGCATAAATTCAAGCTTAAAGATACAACCACATCAAGCAATACATCATCTTTAGCAAGGACTATACAAATTGTTACCCAAAGAAGAAAAGATAGATATTTAAATTCTTGTGCAAAGCAAAGATTTATAGAATGGTTACAAACCAAATAAAGAGTTGGGAAAAGATGGGTTTCAAGAAAGCCTTGATCTTTGGCATCTTAAAATCTAATTGTGTTGCAGAAGAGTCCTTAGTTTCAGGCACCTCGACAAGGCCTCCAGAGGAGTCCTTAGTTTCAGGCACCTCAACAGGGCCTTCAGAGGAGTCCTTGGTTTCAGGTAGCTCGACAGGGCCTCTAGAGGAATCTTTTGTTTCATCCCACTCAATAAGACCTTTGTATTTCAAAAACTCCTGTTTCTGATAGCCTGGAAGAAGCTTCAAATTCTTACTATCTCCTACATAAGAGAGCAAATAGGAGCCAAGAACTCCAAAATATCCAGCTCTAGATCCACTGTATCCAGGCATGAAGCCAAAAACTCTTATTGCTTCTTCCTTCTCCACTAAAATGATATTGTCCAAACCTCTGTTGAAAACTTGATATCCAATTACCTTTGAGATAGCTCTCAAAGCCATCATTGGTAGACTTGGAGAGCTTGACAATCTACTATGATATATTACAATTGTTTGATTGTTTAAGTTTCCAATATAATGGCCAAGGCTTTGATTTTTCCCAAGCTTCATTGGCCTAGAGTCCTTGGCCCTTCCAAGAAAGTTGTCGAGATCTTCAATCTCAATCTACACAACAAACCACAACAGTATAAGATATAAGATATTTATCTATAATGCATAATAAATTCTAACATAAACTCAATGGGTAACTTCGAATTATATTTCATACCTTAGGGTGTTCATCTTCTTCGAGAAAACTATCATCATAAAGATTTATTGAACTCTTGGGTTTCTCATCTGATGGAGACTTCAATCTCTTTTCATACCCTATATCATTAATACGAAGTCTCTTCTGGACCTGCAAGAACTCTTCTTCTGTAGGTAGCCCCTCCTTTTCGTATTCTATGATCTGATTAATACATCTATGTAAGGCTATAGAGCTGTCTTGGTAAATTCTCTCCCTCAACATCAAGACTTGCTAGTGGTTCTTGTTCATAACCTATAAAATTCATGTCATTTTGGCCCCAACCTGCAAGGATTGCTAAGCAATAATCTTCTCTAAGATAAAAAAGATGTTGAATATCATTTAGCAACACATATCTCTTCTTGTTGATAAGATAAGTGGGAAATGTTGGAACACATGCAAGAGGACCTTCTTCATCAACCTGTGCACTTGGCTCGATCTCCTTTTCTTCCACCATTATGATATTGTCACTCTTAAACAAACCTACATCAAAACCTTGGACAAGTTGATTCTCAATATCTTCTTGGAACATCTCCTCCTTCTCTTCGACCTCCTTATCCATACTTGCAATATCCTCTAGCTTTCTCTGTTGGGCTATATCTGGAGAAGAATTTTCCATGTATTGAAGATACACAATAAATCAAACATCCTTGTGGATCAGAAGGCATTGGTATTGATCCGTGTGGAAAGGGCAACATGTTTCTCTCTTCCTAAATTCCTCATCAATGAGGTTGAACCTGCCTAGCAAAGTTGATCTGGCTGTACTGGTGGCTCCCATGACATCACTATAATGAACAAATCCATTGACTTCTAAACCTTGCACATGTCTATCATAAAAATATATGTACTCCTTAAGTTTATCTTCAAGATCCTCCAATAACTCTTTCAAATCAAAAGGAACATTGAAAATTTCCCTGATATAGCTAAATTTGGAAGAATTTTCAGTTGTGTGTAAGAAATCAAAGAGCCTATCATCAGAAGTCTCCATTAGCTCATCCTCATCCATTCCTTCCAAAGATAGCTTTCTCTTTGTCATCTTGACCAACAAAAGATTTATCCCTGCAAACAAATCAGAATGGCAACAATATCCAATCGAACGCGATAGAACCATGGAAAGAGGCCTCAAATGCAAACAAATCGCATTTCACAAGACAAAAGATCGAAAAAGGAGAAAAAATTTTATGTGACCGGTGAAATACGAAAACAGGTGTCCAGAGGTCAAAGCTGGTGAAGAACTCGCGTTTCACTAGACACTACTTGAAAAAAAGCGTTATTTCAACATTTGACCAGTGAAACGCGACAGTTAGGAAGACATCACTAACCAGAGACATTATTTCGTGTTTCATCGGTCAATAGATTCAGAACACCAAGAGAAACATGAACTATGAATTAATTCTATTAAAACACAGAAATTTGTGATAAAATCCTTTTTGGAAGTGCCATGCTCCTTTTGAAAGACACAAAACACACGACATCTGTGATTTTTCAAGTGTTGTTAAAAATTCTTTCTATACTAATCAATGAAATTTTGTTCAGATACTTGTAATAACAAAATTTTGTTAGCTATCAGAAATTGTTGAAGTGCTCTTCAAACAGGAAGCAAGGACCTTGAAGACAAATTGAAGCAAAATTTTGGGAGAAAGAAAGACAATATCGGAGAATATGATTTCGAAAAGCTTTTATATTAATATTATGTGTTTAGAGTTTGATCAATTGTCAAACGTGTGTTGATAGTTCCAACGAAAAAGTTAACGTAATGATGGCAAAATAAAGGCGACTGCAAATTTCGAGGAAATTTCCAATATTTCCGCACGCATGAAAGGAGACTCCCTTTTTTCGAGGATAACAATATCTCAGAATACGTGTGCACGTGTTCCACTTAACACACTGCCAATTAATGCATGTACCATCAATTTTTAGAAAAAGTCCCCCAATAAAGAGAAACAACTACCAAATTTGTTCACATTTCTCAATGGACTTCACAAAAGACAAAGCAACCCGAAAGAATTGTCTAGAATTGCGAGAAAATTGTCGCGTGAAGTCATCCACACCTGGTAAGTATTCCATTTCATGTCTAACAATACTATTTGTTTGCAAGTTTTACCATAGTAATTCTAAAATTGAAAGATGCATGGTAAATTTCATGACAAAAGTAGCCAGATGTTATAAAAATAGTTTAATGTCACTTCAAAACTTATTTTTATTGCACAAACACAACATTGTCGGGTGAATCGGGATAAGAAGCTTTGGGTCATGGTCATGCAGCACATTTTCGCGTTTCACCGGGAGTTTTTTTAAAATTTTGCTTTGATTCACACTTCAAAATCCATGTCTATAAGGTAAGCTGATGCCAGTGTGAAAAAGTATCTTTCTTTTCATGTCTTATGACATTGCTTCTAGGGTTTTGATAGTATGGAGCTTATAGGTAGTTGTCACTTCTATACTTGTTTTTTTTTGTACCAGCATAACATTGTCATGTGAAATGCAATCAAGGTCTTCAAGCTGTGGTTGTGAAGAACGTATTCGCATTTCACCGGGCTTATTCACAAAATTGGTTTTAAATTGACTTTTTCCAGCAAAGCGTGAGACAATGTATGGTTTTATGCACTTTTCCTTTGACTCGCGTTTGAAAAGTTCATGTCTATGATATAACCTGGTGGTAGTATAAAGAATTATCTTTCCATTGATGTTTTATAACATTGCTTCTATGGCTTTAATGGTGTAGAGATTATAGGTAATTGTTATGGTATTCCTTAGGTTAATGTTTTTTTTTCCTTAGTTTTGTTGATTGTTTTGTTATTTATGTGTTGTCTGGTGAAATGCGAAAATAACATGCTACAAGGAGGTCTCTCTTCTCAAACTCGTGTTTCACTGGACAAGAAGTAATATGTCTTTTTTTGGCAGATGGCTAGGACTAAATCAACAGCAAGGAAGGAGAAGATTGATCCTAGGGGTTTAGTATCAAAGATTCATCAATCTTCAAAACCTCAGAAGCGCTCTAGAAAGTCAAAGCCAAAGAGAAAGTTTTCTCAAAATGTCAGGTGTCTAAGGGAGATTAGGAAGGCAATAAAGGCTCTAAACAATGCAATTCCAAAGCTGCCTTTTCAAAGGCTTGTCAGGGAGATTTGTGACAAATATAGTTTGGATAGTTTTAGATGGACAAGAATAGCCCTTAATTGTATATAGGAAGCCACAGAGGATTTTTTAGTTGAGTTTTTTCAAGATTCCTATATTTGTGCTGCTCATGCTCATAAGCTCACACTCATGGACAAGGACATGGTAATTCTTAGGAGGCTAAGATATAGATTTTCAAAGGTTCTTGAGCCAGTTCCCCTCATTGATGAGAAGACATTTAATATCCTTAATGTGCCCCCAACTAGGAGAAAGAAAGATGATTCTGGTCCCAAGGTTGAGGATGTCACCCATGAGAGGGATACAAGGCAACATGAAAAAGAGGAGAAAGCTAAAGAGGAACAGGCAGATAAATGGAGAGAGTATAGGAGGCAAAGGGCTGAAGAAAGGGAAGCAAAGCAACTAGAGCCCTTTGAAAATGAGCTGGCTACCCTTCTTGAAGTAGCTAATCCAAAAGAATTCGATGTGTTTTGTTTCTTACTTGGTGACTTAGGCAAAAGAGCTGAGATTATCTCCTTTAATGTTGCCTATGTTCAGATTCTTAAGGATAAAAGAAGAGAAATAAATGACAGTATTATTCTTGCTAGCCTAAGGTATATCCACCCATAATTACTTCTATTTTTTTATATTTTTTTAACAATAAGATTTTTCTTGTTTATACTCACTATTTCTATGCCTTTTCTAGGTGTGTAATGCATGAGTTTCCTTTGAATATGCAACAAAAAAGTGAGGTTCTTGATCCATCTATCTCACACTTTATGAGGAACGAGCTTGATACAAGTTTTGTTGAGCAATGGTTCAATCTGATTGACTTCGATACTTTGGAGCTCATTATAATTCCATATAATGAAAAGTAAGTGATTCAATATTCTATTAGATTTTTGAGATTTTATCCTACTAATTTGTTGAGATATGCCCCCTATGCCGTCTGATTTGCTTGCAACAATGCAATATATACAAGTTGTGGTAAGTTATTGATTAAAATAATTGAAACATAAGTTTATTCTATGAACTACCATCCGTAAATTTCATAGTTTTACTTTGTGTTGGTGGTTGCAGTGTCCTCATCAGGATGATAGCCATTCTTGTGGCTGGAGGGTAATTGCAAATGCTAGAAGAATGGTTAACTTTGTTTATCTTAATGATGATAAACATGTAAAGGTAATATGAAAGATGCTAAACTTTAAGATAGATATTCATTGCAAATAGTCCATTGATGATAAAAATATAGTCTATTGTAAGAACAATAATGAACTAAAACTCTTTTTCCTATAAATGTGTGACAATTTTTGAAGGATTGCTATACATCTGAGCATGTTTGGTACATCAGAGCAAAGCTCTTGAAGTATATAATGGTCAATTGTATACAACCAACAATAGAGATTGGTGGGGATTTACACGATGAAGGAGATGCGGTGCCTATAACCACGGAAGGTGAAGCCACAGCTTCAACACCTTTACCCACACCTTCTACACCCAAGGCATCAAAGAAAGGCAAAAGGACTCCTAGAAAGGATAGTTCTCAAAAAAAGAAATAGCTTTGCCATATCGCCTTGTAAGCCTTCATATACATAAATTTTCCCTTCAACCCTTGTATATCTCATAGAGATGGCAGATAGACATCTGCTACAAAATTTGTACATATATTTTATATTGATAGTAAAGATATCTTTTCTTGAACGTCCTTGCAGTGTATATTCTTTTCTTTCCTTTTTGATATCTGCAAAAAATAAATTACAAATGTTTGTGAGTTAGGAAGTGAGATCTTGATATACATCTAAGTAGATATAATATGATGTGAAAACTTACTCGTTTCTTGTCAAGTTGAAATACAAAGGAGCATGGTAGTTCAATGTCTTCATTTTGTAAATCCATCCTCACTTGATGTAGCATACATGATTTTCTAATATTTAAGATTGCAATAATATCCTCGTTGAATCAAATATCAAGATCCACTATAGGATCTTTGCTAAAATCATCAAGATTCTGGTCTAAAGCAACTAGACTACTACCAGCAAACTACCATCGACTATAATAAAAGCTAAGGATAAAATTTTGAGTAGCAATCATATATTTACAAGCTATAGAGTCTTGATTTATCTTACATATAATTTTTCCTTATGTCCTTGTATCCCATCCTTCATCAACAAATTACATGACATGATCATATGTTAGTCTCTTCACTGAAAGCATGGTTTTTGTTCTTCTTATCTCCATACTAGAGAAGAAATCAATAAATATATTAATAGGCATAAACAAAGTAACTTTTCTTAGCCTACTTGAGATATTAGATTTTAATGTTTTCTGGATCTCAAAAAATATCTTACATCTATAGCCCTCACTAGTAGCTGGACTTGGCAAAGGCCACTCAAAGCTTGAAAAATCTAGCAAAGGAAGGAGGTTTATTGATCCCCATTGGCAACACCGCATAGGAATAACATAAGAATGGTCATAAAAGAATATTCCATTCTCTGCAAGCTCTGTCTTCTTTCTGCCTCTATACATTTGTTCTCCAATTGAACCATGTATAACATCAATAACATCAACAATAGACTCCACTGGTTGCCATTCCTCAAGATTAGAGGGATAGACATCTACAAGACAAACAAATATTATAATGGAAAAACCTAAACCATGTTTAAGAAAGGAAAGACTTTAAGAATCAAATTCTTACAATTTGGTCTATGCATTGGAAGCTTTGAAGATCCAGGTTCCAAATACAGCTCTCTATGCATGAACACATGTTGCACTAGTACCTCTTTGATGCTATTCTTATTTGCTCCAAGCTTAAAATCTCGGATTCTGCCCTTCCAAGCAGAGATAAACGAGCTCTCATGTCTTTTCCTTTTTCCACGTTTTGCTTGTTGCATGGTGATCCAACTACCTTTGCTAATGATAGTAGGAATTCATCTTCCATCAGTTTGGAATGAGTTAAACATTGATATGGATGTGATTTGGGAGCTTGGATGCCTTGTTGAAGGTTGAATTTATGTATCCATGGTAGAAGAGAGAGAGAGAGAGAGAGAGAGAGAGAGGACTAGGCTACCACAACGGAGGGAAAAACAATAGAGGAATAAAAGAAAGGAGGGAAAAAACTAAGTGCCATGCTTTTCACTAAGTTGAATTTAGATTACATCAGTCATTATCATTAATCTAGATATATCATTAAATAAAAGTAGCCGAGACTCTATGCCATTAATGCAAAAGATGTCATAATCACGAATATAAGAGACTAAAAATAGATAATAAAAATACAAATTCGTAATATTATTATATTTATATATTTTTGTGAAATGATTTTTTATTTTTTAAAAAATAGAAGTTCCATTACGGAGGCTTTGCTCCTATTGTTCTAGAGCACTCTCTCTCCACATCCTAAAAGGCATTTTCGAGACCTCAAAACTCCCCTAATGTTGGATGTGATGCTTATGTCCATGTGGACAAGAAGAAACAAGTTAGTAAACTTCACATTAAGTCAAAGAAGCTTGTCTTCTAGGTTACAACACTACCACAAAGTGCTACAAGCTCTACCACCTATCGATACAAAAGATTGATGTGAGCAAGGATATTATCTTTTATTCAGCTTCTCCCTCTCAGGATCCCATTGATGGTGCTTCTTGTGCAATTGGTTCTTCGTCCTCAATTGACCCCCTCCCCCCCCCCCCCCCCACCATACAAGTTCTAGTACGTCTCAAAGCAGAGACATTGTTCTTTACTCTAGCCAGCGTGGCAAAGGCGACAGAGGTCGTGGCTCTTTTCGAGATCGAGGAGACACTTGAAACACTTATGGACAGCAGCACCACAATGCCTAGGATGGCACGAATACATAGGGCCAGCGTAGATCTAGCAGTTTTCGAGGCAGGGGGCGATTCCCTAGAGGCAGAGAATCTTGGCAATCAAATGATCAGTCCAACAAGAACAAGGATTTTCATTATTGCAGTAGATATGGGCATATAGCCAAAGATTGTCATAAGAAGTAGGATGTCATGAAAGCCAAGGGTAAACAGCATGGAAATTATGCTTCATCTAGCAAAGTTCCTAATGATCAGGGTGACAGGTTGTTTGCCATGTAGCATGTGTCTAAGAATGCATCTAGGCAGAACAGAGATGAGAGATAGTACATTGATTCAGGGGCTTCAAATCATATGACACCCTATGGAGAATGGTTTGATGAGATGGTTATAGGTTCACATGGACATGTTTGTACTGGGGATAACACCCAGCATACTATTCAGCATAAAGAAGTTGTGCCTTTGTTGATGCCTGATGGCAAGAAAAAGAGCTTGCATGATGTACTACATGTACCTACAATAACCAAGAATCTTGTGTCAGTTGAACAGATGGCAGAACAGAATATGCAGGTGAGATTTAATAGAGATGGATGCTTTGTTGAAGAATATAGTAATGGCTGCAAATTGATTGCTAGAGGCCGAAGAGATGGCAAAATGTTTACTCTTGATGCGTTAATTCCAAAATTGAAAGTATCCATGTTTGCACATGATGGTGGTGCCATACGAGATGTTGCGATATGGCATAAGCGGATTGGCCATGTGAATGTACAAAAGCTGAAATCTATGTAGCAGAAGGAGATTGTGCTTTGACTACCTAAGTTCAAGTATCATGACTTTGGACATGTATGTGATGCATGTCAGTTTGGAAAGCAAGCACGGTTTCCATTTATGAGACATATATAGAATAGCTCATAACCCTTGTAATTGGTACATTCAGATGTATGGGGTCCATCTCATAATGCTTCATTTGGTGGAACTTGTTACTATATATCCTTCATTGATGATTTTAGTAGGTACACTTAGCTTTACATATTGAAACATAAGGATGATGTGTTTGATGCATTCAAGGATTTCAAGAAGCATGCTGAAAATGAGTTGAGCTGTAAAATTTCATGTCTTAGATCAAATGGAGGTGAAGAATATGTCTCTAATTACTTTGATACATACCTTGCTAAATATGCGATCAGAAGACAATTGACTTGCAGCTATACAACACAGCAAAATGGTGTAGTAGAAAGGAAAAATAGGGTACTGATGGAATCAGCAAGAGCTATGCTGAATGAGAAGAGTTTGCCGAATGGTTATTGGGCTAAAGCAGTAGTGACAGTTGTCTATGTGCTGAATAGAACCCCTACATCAGGGATTCATGATGTAACTCCATATGAGAGGTTGTATGGTCATAAGCCTGATATTTCACACTTGAAGTTATTTGGTAGCATTGCATATATACATGTTCTTGATGAAAAGAGGAAGAAATTGGATCCTAAAGTTGTCAAGAGTGTGTTCCTTGGTTATGCACAAGACAAGAAAGCTTACAAGTGTTATGTATCGTCTACACATGAGACATTGATTAGCAAAGATGTTTTTTATGAGCTAGCATCATGGTATGGTAATCCGCTGTTGCAGTGGCTACTGATGGATCAGTCAGCACTAGTAATGCGAAAAATACACCTACAATGAGCACATCTATGAGTGGTCCTATAGGTGATGGGTCACCTACAACAAGTCCTTGGTCAAGACGCTTGTGGAGTCGTACTCCTATGTCCACTAACACGAATATGTCAATGAGGGGGAGATTAGATAAGGGAAAAGAAAAGATACTTGAGGATGTGACAAGTCCACTTATAGCAGGTTATAAGTCATCCAATAGCGATAGTTTGGATAGTGAGTTGGGCATTCCGTCTATTATGATGCCTGGAGCAAGGCAGAGTCGTTATGTACCGCCTCGTGAGAGGCAAGCTCAGAGTGAGCCACAGTTACGGAGATCTGAGAGAGCCAGAAAACCAATTGATAGGCTTACATACACTGGTTATTCAGCCCGCCATTATGTATATATGGCTAGTGTGACAAGTTACAAAGAACCTACAAAGTTTGATGATACAGTTACAGATGATAACTGGTGTGCTGCCATGGATGAGGAGTATGCAGCCTTGGCTGAAAATGAGACATGAGAATTGGTTGAGTTGCCTGAAGGCAAAGTCCCCATTGGCTGGAAATGGGTATACAAGGTTAAGTGCAAGTCAGATGGTTCATTAGAACACTATAAGGCCAGGCTAGTTGCAAAAGGATATGTGTAGCAGTATGGCCTTGACTATGAGGAGACTTTCAGTCCAAAGGCTAAAATGGCAACAGTCAGAACTGTCATTGCTTTGCTAGCATGCAAAGGTTGGAAATTATGGCAAATGGACGTCAAGAAAGCTTTCTTGAATGGTGATTTGGTTGAGAAAGTATATATAGAGCAGCTTGAAGGCTATGTTCACTCGAACTTTCCTATACATGCATGTAAGCTAAAAAAGACTTTATATAGGCTAAAACAGGCACCCAGAGCATGGAATGCTCGGATCAAGAGTTATTTACAGCAACATGGATTTAGATTGGGTGATGCAAATCGCAATCTATTCATGAAGACGACAGATCATGGATATGTGTTTCTAGTGGTTTATATAGATGATCTTATCATCATTGGAGATGATGAAGAGGGCATTGCTGAAATTAAATCATGTTTACAAGCTAAATTCGGAGTCAAAGACCTTGGTGAGTTGAAGTATTTTCTTGGAATTGAGGTAGTCTCTACGCCTCAAGGTATATGACTGCTACAAAAGCAGTATGCTCATGACATGTCACAGAAGTATGGTATGGCTGAATGCAAGCCTATGGAGACACCTCTTGATCAGAATGTCAAGCTACAGATTGATGTTGGGAATGGCATAGAGAATGTGACCATGTATCAATAGATTGTGGGCATCTTGATATACTTGACAAACACATTTAGATCCAGTCATGCGGATCATGAGATATGTAAAGGGTACTACAGATTATGGGTTGTTTTATGCATATGGAAAATCCCTTGACTTAGCAGGGTTTACTGATGCTGATTGGGTTGGTTGTGCCAATGATAGGAGGTCAAGCAATGGTTATCCATTTGGATTAGGCAATAGTATGATCAATTGGCAGAGTAAGTAATTGCCTACTGTTGCATTGTCTAGTACAGAAGCTGAGTACAAAGGAGTTGCCTTACCAGCTTGCGAAACAGTTTGGTTGATGAAATTGCTGAAAGACTTGGGAATACAGCTAGAAAGTAGAGTGAGATTGCATTGTGATAACCTCAGCAGTGTTATGTTGGCTAGCAATCTTGTCTACCATGCTAGGTCCAAAGATATTGAGGTTCACTACCATTTCATCAGAGAAATGGTTCTTACAGGACAGATTGACTTGATTCATATGAAGATTGAAGACCAGGTAGCAGATATATTTACCAAGTCTCTTGGTAAAGAAAAGTTCATATACTTCAAATAGCTACTTGGAGTTTATTAGATGGTTTGAGCTTGAGGGGGAGTGTTAGAATATCAAACTTCCGCTACTCTTCAATCAATCTATCTTTATGTGTGTGACCCACATTAGTTGGATACAATTGTTCATGTGTGTGACATTCAATAAGTCGGTGTAGTCAGTGACTTAACCACAGTTAGTCTTATACATATGTGTGTAAGTCTCTTTCAATGAGTATGATGGAAGAATAATGGAAGAAGAACAACAATGAGTTGAGGCTCATCTTCTACTCCACTCTCTCTCTCCCTTTCTTCCAATATCTTCCACGTGCTTCAATGCTTCATCATATGAGACTATTGGGTCTTCTGACGCTCCCAAGATCTGAGATAGGGTGTTAGCTTGCCATATTTTGTCTGTCTGTCATCTCCTGCTTGTGGGCCCTATCAAAGTCTTATAAGGACATTGGAGTTCTGATTATTCTAGTTTGTGTGCATTTCTTTTTTAATGAGTGTCAATAGTGTTCACACCATGCAAGCTATAGTGTTTAGTAGTTAGGAGGAGTTAAGCATTTGCGATATGCCCAAGGCAACCTATTTTCTAGAGAGCGACAACATTTTTCACATTTATTAGAGCTAGATTGGCCAATAGCCAACTGCATATAGCCCTCAAGCTACTAGTCGGCCAATTTTGGTGGTTGGCTATATATAGCCATCCCACTTGTGGGGAAGCTCGTTTCTTTTCTATCTTTGCAATGGTGTTCATTCAAATTGCAGTGTTCTCCTCTACCATTTGCGAAGATTTCTAGCTACACACTTTGTCTCCATCACAATCACCGTCTCAATCACCATCTTTTCTCTTTCATTCCTACTATCTGCTCTCTTCTCCTTCTCTCTGTGTCCATATTCCTCTTCCATTGCACACTCTCACAAAATCACCGATCACATCAAGAAACTCACACACAACTGCCATTGTATGCAAGACCTCACCTTAGGATTTGCCATTAGTATAGAAACAACAAAACTATATTGGAAAGACATATCACATTTCTATTTGGTAAAATTGTGTCCCGAGTTTTCCAACTGTAAGAAACCCCAAGAAGTTTGCTTGCTTTTTGTTAGTGTTGCCCACATAAGGGCATGCTAATCATTGGCGTGTACTCTTATAAACATCAAACAAGATAACCATGAATGCTTCGAATAAACAAACACCTTGCTTGCTCACAACAAGAGAACCACTTGTTTTACCAAAGGTTTTTACTTCTGAGAGGACATATAAGATGTTTTGGAAAGGGGGGAACGTATGCTATGGCAATACACCACAAATCTCTCCACTATGTTCTTGACAACAAGGTGCCACTTATGGACAATATGCCACAATTCTCACAAGAAATACAAGTTTAGTATCCAATAATTTTTAGTGCAATGGCATAATAAAATGCCACAATAAGTGAAATTGTTCTTAAGTTCTTAACTGGACAAAAATATCTTGGAGCTTTTATGATTCGACTTAGTAGCAAGCCTTAGGATTTATGCATGCACTAAAAGCTTTTTGGTTTATTTTCTAACCAACCTCAAATTTTGTTTCTTCCACTTGGGGAGACATTAACCCCCCAAATAATAGCATTGCTTGCTACCAATGTGCATTTCATGAGTGTTAGGCTCTATATAAGGCTTTGTATTAGGCGCCTAGTTGGGTAGCCCATTTCAAGCTAGCTCATTTTGTTTGGAGTCTAGTCCATAGGCCCTATATACTCCACTTCTCCGATTTTATCGTATCAAATCACATGGAGGGAGGGAGGAAGGGAGGGAGGGATTCAAGGTACTATTGTCACCACGTGTTATTCACCCATGTGGTTTGTATGGTATGTCTCTTGTACTATGTTATGGGTTCCATTGCCACTGCGTACATCCTTCAAGTTCTATGTTTCCTTTTCTTAGTGTTCTACAATTGTGATTTGGCTAGTTCCAATGCTCATTCTCCACTTTAGATCATCCATGCATTCTCACGACATTAAAACAACCTCTGTTTTTGGTATGCTGGTTCAATGTGCTATTACTGACAATTTTAGGCCTAAAACCTCTGCATTTTCTACTACCGGAGCTTGCATTTCTGCTCCCTACCCCTTCCTCTTTGGTGGGCAAGACCTTTCTCTACAAGGCGGCCACATAGTAGCTACATGCAACTTATTTAACTCCCGAATTTTTTGTAATATGTGTTTTGTGCTATTGTGTTCCTTTCCAGAACTACAACTGCTTTGCCAAGGTCCATTCGCCTATCACCTGTTATGTTGCATACTACGAGACTCTATATTCATAGATTGACTGATCTCAATAGCTAACAAAACCTATCTCTTTGCTGATCTACATCCTGCACTACTGTGGTTTTGCATTTCCCTTTAAGAGAGGGTCGCGTGCGTTAACGGTTGTGCTCCATAGGCCTATATATACTCCACTCCTCCATTCTTGAGGTATCAATCACCTCCACTTAAGAGGGAGACTGGGTGTACATCTAGTCACCAACACAACTAAGCATCTCCTATACTGTTCTTATATTATTGTGGATTCCACCCCCGATTCATTCATTGTTTGAGTTCATGTGTCCTCTTTCTGTCCATTCTTCTCACTTTTCAGCAGTTGTGATTCTGCAACTTCCCTTGCTCATGCACACATCACCATTACATACATCCCCCAAAATCTTCAACGGTTTCGTACCAATCCAACTTTTGATGGCCTTCACATAACAGCAATCTGATGTTGCACACTGAACTGCCCATCTACTTGATCATTTGTCCTTCTGCAAGGCACTTGACTTACATGTATTATTTGCTGAAAGAAAACTTTCATGTAGTAATAAGACCTTGTGTGCTGCATGGGCAGCCATTGCTTGGATGAATGGCAAAGGGTAGCCTGTCTGTTCAAAATCTATGGCCAGGCTTGCAGCTTGAAGTTGAGGCACAATTTGTATGAGCCGAGTTTCCTTTAGAAGCCCTTCTTTGTGGCAGCCAGAATTGTGGCCTTTTTGGGAGGGGGTGGGCAGGTTTTCAGCAAGGGTTGCCCATCTATGGCCAGGCTTGCAGTGCGAAATTGAGGCACAATTTCTCTGAGAAAAAGTTCCTTTAAAAGCTCTTTTTTGGTGGCAGCCAGAATTGTGGCCTTTTTTGGGGAGGGGGTGTACAGGTTTTTTAGTAGACCTCAGCAGAAGTGGCCCCCGAATGCCGACCAGCTGAATTGAATGAAGCTTTCTAGAGCAGTACTTCAAGCAGTTTCAAACCAAAATCACCATGGCTCATAATACACATTGGATTCTGTGAGCCTAGTCTCCTCTAGATGCTCCTTATTCAGTGGCAGCCAGTATGCCGGGATGGAGGGAAGTTTCTGGTGTGTAATGGACCTCAGCAGAATTGGACCAGGGACACCTACCAGCTGGATTGAACAAACCTTCAACCTTCTAGTGGCATACAAATTTCAACCCATCTTTGAACTAATATAGACGAGTAGCTAGCCATGTAATTAGCTGTGTTACTCTATTGTCTTTTAGAACACTATATCCGGCAGTTTCAACCCAGAATGGCCATGGCTCGTGATACACATTGGATATGACTATATTACTTCAAGACGGATGCATCCAGCTTACATGAGGATAATCTTCAAAAGCCTGATGTAAATGAGATGCACTTCACCATCTTTCAAAACCATTAGAAAGATTTGTCATAGGCGTCACTATATAGCCAAGTACACATAAACACCACTAAGCAGAGCGAAGAATGCCCCTTTCATTCATAACCACAAACCTTGGATAATTTTCTCCCAAAAGGGACACACCAAAACAAAGCTCCTGCGTCACTTCCTTCACAAAGATTAAGAATCGAGCAAAGCACCATAAGACTTACTAACCTGCAAAATTAGATATCCAAATGCATTGGTTTGTACAGATAGCAAAAAACTACAGAAAAAATAGAAAAGACATTTGTAGAAAACAGAATTCCCGATTCTCTCTCTGCACATATATACATATGAGGTACACTGTATAACAAGCAGATCTCAAGTGAAGCCAAGTGCCCAGACAAAATGGCAAGAATGAATCTGCAACAGATGACTGAATATCCTCATTGGTTATATATGTGGCAAAGTTTGTACCCTTCAAAGAATTACACTGCTAATAAAAATTTGAGGTTCTCTGAGCAAAACAAGGGAAGCTAGACCCACACCACCGAGTAGAGGCAACCTTACAGCCTGAACACTTGCTTAAGCTTCAGCATGTGACAAATAAAGGGCTTCGCAATTCCTGATAACCATTGTACACAAAAAGTTAGAACTACTCGATAATGTCAGAAATAACACCAGCACCTACTGTTTTCCCTCCCTCTCTGATAGCAAATCTCATCTTCTTCTCAATAGCAACAGGCTGGATTAGCTCCACTGTCATTTTCACACGATCACCAGGTAACACCATCTTAGTCTCCTCTCCAGCATCTGTCTCAACAGAGGCCACCCTGCCTGTGACATCAGTTGTCCTCATATAGAACTGAGGCCTGTATCCAGCAAAGAAAGGAGAATGCCTTCCACCTTCTTCCTTCTTCAGGATGTAGACAGAAGCAACAAACTTATTATGGGGTGTGATGGTCCCAGGCTTTGCAATAACCATACCTCTAGCGATATCAGCTTTCTGTATACCTCTCAGAAGAAGTCCTACATTGTCACCTGCCATGGCCTCATCTAACAGTTTCTGAAACATTTCAACACCAGTGACAGTGGTGTTTCGAGTTTCCTTCAAGCCGACAAGGTCAACAGTCTCTCCCATCTTGACCTTACCTCTCTCCACTTTCCCAGTGGCCACAGTTCCACGACCAGTGATCGAAAACACATCTTCAACAGCCATCAAAAATGGCAAATCGACTTGTCTAACAGGTACTGGAATGTTCTCGTCTACAGCATCAATAAGCTGATAGATTTTGTCCACCCATTCATTCTCTCCTCTCTTAATGCTAGGATTCTTCTCAAAGGCTTCCAGTGCCTTCAGTGCTGAGCCTGCTACTACAGCCACATCATCTCCAGGAAACTCATATGACTTAAGTAGGTCACGAATCTCAAGCTCCACAAGCTCAATGAATTCGTCATCATCCACCTGGTCAGTCTTGTTGAGGAAGACAACAATGTGAGGGACACCAACCTGCTTCGCCAACAGAATGTGCTCCTTGGTCTGCGGCATGGCCCCGTCTGCACCCGACACAACCAGAATAGCACCGTCCATCTGTGCCGCTCCAGTAATCATGTTCTTGACATAATCGGCATGGCCAGGGCAGTCCACATGTGCGTAGTGGCGGTTAGCAGACTCGTACTCAACCACAGCGGTGTTAATGGTGATACCACGGGCACGCTCCTCAGGGGCAGCATCAATCTGGTCGTACCGCTTTGGCTGGGAGCCAAGTTCAGAGGCCATGGCCATGGTGAGGGCGGCGGTGAGGGTGGTCTTACCGTGATCGACGTGGCCGATGGTGCCGATGTTTACATGGGGCTTCTTGCGCTCGAACTTCTCACGCGCAGCACGCACGAGGAGGTGGCGGGCGAGGGAGGCGGGGTGCCTGCGGCCAGGGGCTGGGGAGAAGAGGGCCTCGCGCGAAGTCTGGAGAGAGAGGGAGGCGGAGGAGCTGAGGGCACGGAGGGAAGGGGACAGCGAAGGGGCCGAGGAAGGAGCCGGAGACGAAACCCTAGCCAGCAAGCGCTGGTTGTCGAGGGAGCACAGGGTCGAGCTAGGGCTCTGGCTCAGAGACGAGGTCGCCATAGCTAGAGCTCTCTCTGTGTGTCTATCTCTCTCTCTGTGTCAGAGACTAAGATAGTGCGGCTATGGCCACGCTTCACCCTCTAAAGAGTGCGAGAAAATGCGAAACAGAAGATAGAGCATAGCGTATCATCGCTAGTATTATTAGCGCCTTACCAAAAACAAGGGCCCTCCGAGCCGTCCGATCCCCTTCCCATCCTGCCGCCCCCCCTTCGCCACGTTGCAGTACCTAATCCACTTGTCTTTCGCCCCCCTTGGCCATTCACATTGATATCTTGATGATGATGATTCTTGTTTTGTTCCATGAAAACATCACCCTTAATCCCACCGTTAAGTTTTTGTTACCTTTAAAGCTAAAACTAAGAGGTGAGAAACCTTCAAATTTTGAACAATTTTGTCAACAAGATCTTGGAGTAGAGGTTTTGGTGTGGGTCACTTATAAGGGTATGCTAGTTCAAATCCTACACCCCGTTGTCGTGGACATGGCATGATCAAGTGTACGGATTAATTCTTGCTCATGCCATATCAATTCACACCTCATGCGAATACACCCATAATAGGACATCCTCAAGCCAACCATGCAAACCTAGCTTGCCATGTCATCATAGAACATTCTAGAATATATGTTATGTTGTCGCATGCATCATTGATGATGTCATCATGGAACGTTCTAGAATATCTTTAGTCGCCCTCCAACACCTATGAAAGGAGAGGCTCGCTATAGAGCTCCTCAATCTTGCCAATGCCAGTCTTGGGAGCTCAAGGAGTCGAGGCCTCCAAGTAAGTAACTTCGAGTTCCAATTCTAGTTCTTGCCTGGTCATGGTATCTAGTCTTGTCTTATCTTCCATTGTCTGCCACCTCGTAATCTCATAGTACAATAACTTGTCTAGTAATGTCTTATATCTTGTTCATTCCCGTCAAGGGAGATCTTGTAACTCTAGTATCTTGTATCCATACCTACGGTCCCGTGTTGTGGTATCCTTCATATCCTATCGAGTCATGTTTACGGTCCCAACTTGTGGGATTTTCTATACCTTGTTAAGTTATCATTGTACATTGTTCCCTTACGTGGGATTATCTTGTAATTAGAATTCTTGTAACAAATCTTGCATCTAGGCTAGTCTATCGTGAATAGTCTAGTGCTCCCACCATAACACCCGCTTCCTCCACAACATCTCTATTTGCATCCAAAATTTTAAGGATTTTACAACAAAAACCTTCAACACAGCAATTTTAACTCTTAAATATTTCATCGAAAGGCTTTTCAACTGGGCAAAAGGTTTTTCCAACATTGTCCATATGGATAAGTACTTACAACACACCATCTTGGTGCTAATCAAAGGAAAAGGTCTCTCAAAGCCTAAAAAATAGATACTTAACAGTGTTGCAAGCAAGGAATGGGCATCTAATGGGCTCTCTTCTCATGATGGGAGATGTTACGAAGGGTTCATATTAGTTACGTCCCCAAATGTGGTGCTTGAGCTTCGAGATTGAATTATCAAAAGGTTGATTCAAACATGTAAGGTACTTAAGAATGCTGATCCAATGCTCCCAAACAGATTTTGCAATGCATACCACTAAAATGAGAGAGATCAAAACATTTTCCTCCCCATGTTAAAGAAGTTAACTGCGATTATAACACATCAATGCCCTTCCATATGTTTTCGAGCATGATCCAAAAGCTTTACAAGACTTGATCATGTGTCCATAAATACAACATGAACATTTTGTTTTCACACACCACTTCACCCTTCTAGAGTAATGTTAAAGAACCATTGTGTAACCTTATAGGGTAACATCACCAACTCTATTATGTGACTAGTTTGAGGGCCATAAAGTTATCAACCCCCTTACTCCCTAGTGCTCTATCTCTATCACAGCTTGCCTTGTAAGTGGCTCTTTTGAAAAGCAATTGTTAAGTTTTCTAGGCCACATGTAGACATGGAAAGGTAGACAACTCACTCATGGATGCTTTCAAACCCACAACCCATAGTATGGATGTCCCAAGTTCTTCCTCTTAACATTAGTTTGTCACCATTACTACTATTGTCAATGCAAGAAATAATAGCTTGTAAGAGTAGGGTACACTAGGGGGCCAAACCAAATGAATAGCGCTAATTTAAGTGATGATACAAGAATTGATGATATAAGCAATGATGCAAACCTTGATGGCATGTATGATATAAGTAGTGCTTGCATAAGTGATTATCTAAGCAATCTTTTTAGAATATTGTCTGAGAAGCTTCTAGACTTCAAGGCCTTCTCTATCTTGAGCATCAATGACATCAACTCCTTCTAGCACTGGGTTTCATGATGTGTAGTGTTGGTTCTCTACATGGGCTTTCCATCATATCCTTTCTAGTGTACAAGGTATTATAGGCTACCTTGTGAGATCCTTGAATCCAAAACTATCTACACTTCATAGCTTGATTATCTTCTATCTCAACAAGAGCAGTGGTTTCAAGGTTCTCCTTAGAATACTCAATGTATGACATGGATCCAAGACTAATAGATGAAATGCATCATGGATTTTCATAGATTGGGGTAGTTGTAGGTAGTAGGCAACTAGATTTACTTGGTCGATAATTTGAATTGACCAAATCTATAATAATCCAATTTCTGGCACGGATATGAGGGTACATAGGTCATGTAGCAAAAGCCAACCTCGGTCTCCAATCTTATACACTAGATGTTGCATGCAATGTTGATCCACTTTTGCCTCGTACTTTTCTTGAGCTTTTTTAATCTGGACTTGCAATTCCTTGTAGATAGTAGATAAGCATTGAGCTATACCTATAGTGGTTGGATTCTTTTTTATAATGTGTTTTCTATCAATAAAGGTATTTACATCATCCCTAGGGAGATGGATCGAACTAAGTAACCTTAGCTACAATGCATAAGGGCTTTATAAAATCCCTATAACCGAGAGCTTTGAGAATAATGAGGGTCTCAAATTGACAAAATAGGACACTAATGGCCTTGAGTTTATCAACCATAGCAAACACAATTGTCCTATGGGACCATATGGTTCTAATCACAACTACTATGATGACATTCTGATGTCTTGCTTTCACCTCTTGTAAATGGCCAAAATCACAAAAAATGGCTACTTTGGCATCCACCTTAAACTGTAAACATGCCTTATCCACCCACAATGACATGACTTTCCATAGACCTTTTACCTCCATGCAATCCCATTAAGGTGCTTCAATGTCTCTATATCCCTTTCACAAAGTCCATGAAGAGAGGAGACATTAGAGAACTTTGAGACCTTTTCCCTGGTGGTAGGCCATCTATTCATCAAAGTCCTCTAGAGGTTTAAGTTCGATCTCCTAACCAAGATGCTTCTCCAAATGCATCTAATTCTTCTTTTCCATGTCCTTATCCTCATCCTTGAATAGTTCTTCCTCCATGATTCTTGAGTAAACATGGAAAATCTGCACAGGTGTTCTCATCTAGATCATCACTCTTGGAGCAATCAACCAAGGCTTTTGCCTTTGGCAACCTAATGCATCTTATTAGTGAGAGTGGGAAGGACTTAAAGGAGGTGGGCCAACCATCCTTCATGTGATTCATGACCATAGCAAGCCATCTTTTCTCTTCTTGCATCAAGCCATAGTCCAATTGGTAGTCCTCTAGGGATCGCCATTGAAGGTGCTTTGAATCCTATACATCCCTCCAACTCCTAACCCCTTTGTCATGGAGCCATTTTGATAGTTTGGGCTATGCCTTCACTCATAGAAACTCTTGGTGGTAGGCCCTTATTGTAATTTGTAACCCCTTAGAGAAGATAACATCTTCCAATGAGAGGCATGACCAAATCCTTGTTGGCAATATGGCCTTTGCAATTATGTGCCTAGAGATCTTGAGGAGCAAAAGGGTGGCAAAAGGGGTGGCTTTGCCCCTTAAAGTTTGACCCTCAATCCTCCCTCTTTCTTGTTGGTTGTAATCAACTCCCAAGAGATTGAGTGCCATAGCTGGATGCCTTGGTACATCCACAATTTTTTTTTGAAATTTGTCTCTAGCTTGCCCTAGCATGAGGCCAAGAAGGCAAGGGTGGAAGCAATGAATACTATGTTGGCCACCAATATCCACCTAGTTCTTATCTACTTGAACCATATTTGAGTTATCATCAATAAAGAATTGAGCAACAAAGAAACTTTTGAGGAGCTTTAGTGGCCTAAGAGTCCATCCAACTAATCTAGCTTTAGTGGCTTGAGAGTCTATCTTTGCACAAACTAATCTAGCTTGTGCAGGAGTGGATTAGTAATAACAATGAATAGAAATGAAGCAAGGGGCCAACCTTGTCACACTTATCTGCATAGGGAGAATTTCCTAGTTAATGAAAGGTGAGAAGGATCAAAGCTTGCACGTGAGCTATGGCGGGAGAGCAAGATCAAGAAAGAGAGAGACAAGAAATGGGAACTCCAACAGTCAAAATGTGTCACCGGGCCTTCCTTTATTTACTAGTCACTAAAATGAATGTAAAGAATAAAGTGATGTGACGGGCGCCCGCCACCTGCAGTGTGCAGTGGCGGGTACTGTCAGTGTAGTAATACACAGGGCGGCACGGCGGAGGTGCCTTTACCCCAACAACCTCCCACTTAAAGGCGAATCTACCCCAGTGAGAGAGAAAAGAAAAGAAAAAGACAGTACAACTATACATAGGTACAAGGGATGAGGAAAGGCAACATCTCATCCAACGCCCATCAATCTCCTGAGGAAGGCAAAGCGCTCAGTAGTGAGGCTTTTCGTGAGCAGATCTGCAGGATTCTCGTCAGTGGAGATCTTGACAAGGTCAACAAACTTGTCCTCCATGACACCACGTATGAAGTGATGCCTCACCTCAATGTGTTTCGTCTTCGCATGGAAGACCGGATTCTTAGCCAACTGAATGGCACTCATAGAATCCGAATGCAGTGTAGGTATAGCATCAATCCCAAGGTCAGCAACTAGACGACCTAGCCATATATCCTCCTTGCAAGCCTCAGTGGCTGCAACATACTCGGCCTCAGTGGTAGACAAAGCCATACACTTCTGAACCCTGGACATCCAAGAGACAGCACCTCCAGCATAGGTGAATACATAGCCAGAAGTGGACTTCCTACTATCTGCATGTCCTGCATAATCGGAGTCAGTGTACCCCACGACCCCTGTATCCTGGCTGCCATAGAAAATACACATATCTGTTGTGCCCTTCAGGTACCTCATGATACCCTTCACGGCATCCCAATGTTTCCTGCCAGGTGTAGCTATATAGCGTGCCACAACACTTGCAAAGGCAATATCTGGACGAGTGGCTATCATGGCATACATCAAATTGCCCACAGCTGAAGCATAAGGGATCTGGGCCATCTCGGCCCTCCGCTCATCTGTCTATGGACAATCGTCCTGTGATACCTTCACATAAGAAGGCAATGGACAACCAATAGGCTATACGTCCTGCATGCGGAAGCGCTGAAGGACTTTATGAATATACTCCCTCTGTGACAAGTAGAGGAGTCCCTAATGCCTGTCGTGTCTAATGCGCATACCAAGTATGTGAGAGGCCTGTCCCAAATCCTTCATTTCAAAGCTCTTCTTCAGCTGAGATTTAAGAGCATCTAGCTCATCATGAGCTTTCCCTACTATCAGCATATCATCCACATAGAGTACCAAAATAAGCAATGAACCATCATGGGCTTTCTTCGTGTAAAGACACGGATCCATAGCACTCCTGCTGTAGCCATGTGACTGCATAAAGGCATCAAACTTATGATACCATTCCCTAGGTGCCTGCTTCAAGCCATAAAGACTTTTCTTCAACTTGCACACTAGGTGCTCCCTGCCAGGTTCTGCAAAGCCCTTAGACTGCTCCATATAGATCTCATCATGCAAGTCCCCATGTAAGAAAGCCGTCTTGACATCCATCTGATATAGATCTAAGTCAAGCTGAGCAACCAAAGCCGAGACCAATCGCATGGTCATCTTAACCACAGGAGAAAAGACTCATCAAAGTCTACACCATGCTCCTGCTTAAAACCCTTTGCTACCAATCTAGCCTTGTATGCCGGCTTGGGGTGTCCAAGGGTACTTTTCAGCTTGTACACCCACTTGCATGGCAAAGCCTTCTTGCCCTTAGGCAAGGCAACCAAATCCCAAGTCTCATTCTTATGTAAGGAGTTGATCTCAGACTGCATAGCCCTCTCCCAGGAGTGACTGTCACCCCTGCACATAGCCTCATCATAAGTGAAAGGCTCTCATGCATCTATAACCAAAACATAATGCATAGAGGGCTGAAATCTATCACGTGGATGTCCATCTCTAGCAGACTGTCTCATTGCAGGCTCTGCTGCCTGCCTAGCTGCCTATCCAACACCCTGACCATGAGCATCTGCTGCAGCTGTAGGCTGTCCAACTGGCTATGCAGGAGCTCTAGGCTCCTCCTGAAAGATCACTCTGCGGATCTCAACCACCTTCTCAGGCTGCCTATGCATCTTGTCTTCATGGAAGACTACATCATGGCTGCGTACTATTTTCTGCGCCTAGGGATCCCATAGGTGATAGCCCATCTCTCCTGAATCACCATAACCAAGAAAGATGCATTTAATGCTCTTTGGATCCAACTTACTCCTCTTGTCCTTGGGCACATGGCAGAATGCCTCACATCCAAAGACACGGAGATGCGCATAAGAGGGTGGCTTACCAGCCCAAACTTCCTCTGTGACCTAGAAATGTAATCCACTTGAAGGTGATCTGTTTATGACATGCACTGCCGTACTAACTGCCTCAGCCCAAAAGCTCTGTGGTAGGCCTGCATGGCTAAGCATAGAGTGGACACGCTCCTGAATAGTCCTGTTCATGCACTCAGCCAAACCATTCTAGGGTGGGGTGTAAGGGGCAATCAACTGACGCTTAATACCCCTGTCATCACAAAACTGCTCAAAAGCATGTGAGACATATTCTCCCCCATTGTCAGTCCTAAGGCATTTCAGCCTATACCCAGTCTGGTTCTCAACAAGAGCAAGCCAACGCTGAAAGACTGCCAAGACATCGGACTTTTGCTTTATGGGATAAGCCCACACTTTCCTAGAAAAATCATCAATGAAGGTAACAAAGTACTTCGCGCCACCCATAGACATATACGGCATGGCCCCACAAACATCTGAATGCACCAAAGCCAAGGGCTCACTCATGCTTTGCTACCCGATTTCTTATGCATAGACCTATTCTGCTTACCATAAAGACAATGATCACACGAGTCAAAACGTGCATAGTCTAAAGGTGAAAGATACTGCAAACCAGATAACATTTTCATTCCCTTCAAAGACATATGCCCCAAACGGGCATGCCAAAGTGATACATGTGGGATAGAACCCACTGCCGAAACATGGTCTATAGAAGACCCAGATACAACAAGAGGATAGAGGCTACCAGCCTTGGCGCCTCTAGCAAGCACAAGTCTGCCTCTGGTAATCTTCCAAGCAGAATCCCCAAAACAAACATGAAACCCTGCATCATCCAACTGTCCTGCAAACATAAGACTGCGTGTAAGCGCAGGTACATGATGTACATCCCTGAGCAAAAAGGAACTGCCAATGGAAAACTGCAACTGAATATCTCCACAGCCCACAATATCAAGAGACCTATCATCTCCAAGTCTTACTGATCTAGATACAGTACGGTAAGAGTGAAACCACTCATGGTAAGGCGTCACATGGAAGGACGCACCTGAATCCAATAACCAGCACTGTGCATACATACTAGGTGTCTTAGTCAAGTGTGAGGCATCAGAAGAACTAGCTGCAAGTATGAACTCATCACCACCATCGGAATCCTCGGTCTGCGTGACATTGATTTCCTCAATCTTGACGCTGGACTTCGTAGGTACTATGCAGCGATCAGAGGACTTCTCCTACACTTTCTCTTTCCCCTTGTCCTTGCGCTTCTCATTGCACAACTCATGACACTGTGGTCTGATATGGCCCTTTTTCCCACAATGATGACAAGTGACATTAGCGTTGCGCCCACGCGACTTACTACGCGACTTTCCACGAGATTTAGACCGACCCTTCTACGAGTCACAGCCACGGCCATGACCATGATCATTCCTGTCATTCTTGCCTCTAACTGTCAAAGCATGTGAAACACGAGAGGCATCCAAGTTTTTGCGATTAACCTCTTCTTGCAGAAGAGCACTCTCAACATCATTCAATTTCAGAGTAGCACTAGAGGCACATAGGGCAGTGCAGAATACATCCCATGACTCATTCAGAGTCCCAAGCAAGAAAAGAGGAGTTACTTCCTCTCCAAATGTGATATCCTGCGAAGTCAGGTTCTTCAGTATAGCATGGAATTGGCTCAAGTGAGCAGACATAGTCGCATTATCCTTCATGCGCAGATCCATAAGCTGCTTCAACCAGTACATCTGACTCGCTTGACTTTTCTTATCATAAAGATTCTTGATCTTATTCCATAGATCCCATGCACTCTGTGCTTCCTTAAATACATTATAATGTACCTGTTCAGTGAGAGACAATACAATCGTGGACTTGCATAGCTCATCAAGTTCAAGCCAGTCGTCATTGTCCATAGTTTCAGGCTGCTCCCCACTCAACCGAAGTGGCTTAATCTGAGATTTCTACACCAAGACCTGCCAAATTTGACTCTTCCAATAAGAGTACTTGGTACCATCCAACTTTGTGATGTTAAATATGGCAATATCAGTCGAAGAGGACGTCATAATGCAGGCTGGAAATGCACAGACAATGTAAAACTACTGGCTATTTTACTACAGAAAATGCCCAAAATCCACTGAAATGAGCTCCAAATGGTGAGAAAAGTATGCCAAAAGATGCTGCCCACTTAGTACTAGGTGTGATACACCAAATCAAGATATTTTAGCATAAAAAATACTGCTCAGTCCACCAATAAATGCTTGCTATAATAAATTTCAGAATTGCAATAATGAGAGCAAACTGTCCCAAGACCGGATCTAATGTCAACTAAACAATGCTAGGTCCAAAGCCGACATAAAGAGGACAAAGCAAAGCCAAATGACAGTGAAAATACATGAGCATAACACCAGAGATGTCAAATAGCATCTGCCAGTAAGAGGCACACCCCCAGACAATCTAGGCAAAATGTACCTGCAACTGCCAAAACCTGACACAAATAGGTGTCTGCTCAAAGGAAAGCGGATCCAAAACTGAGACTCAGCTCATAAGCATTCTGTGAACCAAGACATATACTCAATGCATCATCCAATTGTCGGAGTATAATCCCAAAGTCTCAATACATCTGTAACTGCTCAATGACATAGACTGCTCTAATAGCATGTAATCTTTGCTCAAGGTCAAGTAAGCATGCAAGATGCTCCCATTGGCACAAAAGGCGTACAAATGAGCTCAATGGCTCAAGCAACCCAAGACAAAGTACCAGTGACAAGTGACCAAGTCAATACGTCATACGCATCCCAAGAGCATGACATACATGAAGCAACTGATGGAAGCAACCAACGAGCAATACATAATTCCAAAATAAGATCTTTGTCAACTCAATGACATCCGATAGCAACCAAGTAAATGATCAAACTGAGTCGGAAATGCTCAAATACATCCAAGGAAAAGCTCCCAATGTCGGTAAAGCATAGACGAACCAAGCGGCATATATCACGAACCAAAGCATGTAATGTATGAAGCCTAATTGTCAAGCATAGACATGAGGCATAAGCAGTCCAAGAGCATGCCAAGTCGGTCCAAATGCCAGTGAATACCAACCAAGACGGATCTTATGCGTAGCTCAAATACATTCCATAGATTCAAACATGAGCTCAAAGTTGTCCCCAAATGTCAGATACATGATGGCAAATCCCAAAGCATACATCCAGTACCAATAGGTAAGTGATAAAGCGTCCAAAGTACCTTCAGCCCACTGTTATTACAGCCAAGTTTGACTGTCAAAACTGAGAAATTTCAGCCAATATTTCAGGCCAAAATCATGGCATAATCATGTGCATACATTCCCAAGGCACTAGGCATCATGTAGGCCGCATGCGGGCATCAAACAAGGTAACCAGAGTAGAGTATAAGCATCAAATGCCAATGCCAAGTGTGGTTGCCCTGTTTCCAGCACTGTATAACAGTAAAAATTTGAGCAAACAAGGGCTCAATCCAGCTCCAAAAGCCTATCCAAACAATGACACATCATCCCCAACCATATAGGCATTTACCGAGCACAAAAGGGGCATCATCGGACCATCACCACTGATCTCAGGCATGAGAAGCAGGGGGTTGCCCTGTATTACAGCATGTAGACCTGTGATTTTTAGCCTATTTGAAAATGTGGAGCTCAAAGCTCAAAGGTTAAGTGCCATAGATCAGTACCAAAGGGCATAGAGCAAGGCCAAGGTGGTTATTGAGTGCCCAATGAGCTCCAGGAGGAAGTGGGAGCTGGAGGAAGAGGAATGCCACGTGTGTAAAGTGTTGCCACAGCAGGGCGCAGCCTACGTGATCTCAGAGCAGGCCTGGACTGCCACGTGTGCTGGGGAAGACAAATGGGGAGGGTAGGTAGGCACTAGTAGTGCTCCAAGAAGCCTTGAGTGGGCTCAAACCACATGAAGCACAAGGGGGAACTGCTGACGGGCTGCCCGGGGAAGCTTCAAATGATGGCTGCCCCTCTTCTTCCACCTGTTTAAAACTGAGAACTAAAGTAAAACCCTTCAAACTCTGATGCAATACCTCAAGGGCAAGGCCCTGAAGAAGCCCAACAATGCTGGGAGGGAGCTCGGGAAGCCGGGGAGTGTCGGAAGCTCGGGAGATCGACTATGGCTGCCGGGATGGAGACCCAATGCGTGAAGGGAGTCGATGTGAAGGTAGAGAAGCACCAAGTCGAGCTCGAGCAAGAGGAAGCCAAGCTCTAATACTAGTTGAAAGGTGAGAAGGATTGAAGCTTGCACGCGAGCTATGGTGGGAGAGCAAGAGCAAGAAAGAGAGAGACAAGAAATGGGAACTCCAATGGTCACAATGTGTGACCGGGCCTTCCTTTATTTACTAGTCACTAAAATGAATGTAAAGAATAAAGTGACGTGATGGGCGCCCGCCACCTGCAGTGTGCAGTGGCGGGTACTGTCAGTGTAGTAATACACGGGGCGGCACGGCGGAGGCGCCTTTACCCCAATAGTTAATTCTTCATTAATGCTTATCTGAATTGCTGCAATCTTGATCATATCCTTCATCATTGGCAACTCCATGACCATCATTGGATACTTGAGAGCTCACTCTTCAGCTTGGCATTTGATTTGAGCTCATTCGACACTTTCAATTTCCGATGCTTTGTTGTTCAACATAGAAGGGCTCGATTTTGCCTATGCCATTTGGAAGTGACTGAAGGAATTGTATGCTCAAAAGAATGCTACAAGTAAAGTCTATTGGTTGAACAAATTGATGGATTTATGCAAGAAGAAGGGGACACCCATGTCTGTACACCTCAGTGAGTTTAATTCCATTTTCAGCTAGCTAGTTGCCTTGAAGTTCAATATCGATGATGAGTTCAAGGCTACTTTTCTACTGTGTACTTTACCTGAAAGCTGGGATACTTTTAGGACAGCCATGAGCAACTCGAATGCTATGCTGCTCTACTCTGTTATAGAGAGTTCTCTACTTATGAAAGAGATGAATCGGTAGAACAATGCATTTAACAAGTCATCCACTGCTTTGCATACTAGAGGCAGGTCTCAACAAAGGGGGAAATCTAAAAGCAATGGACGCAATAAATCTCGTGGGAAAGATGTGGAGTGCCACCATTGTGGTAAGAAAGGACACTTTAAGTGGGAATGCTTTACGTGGAATAAATAGAAAGGAAAGAGTAAGAAGATTGATGATAGCAAGGATGAAAAGAAGAATAGTCAGCCATCTAAGAAGAGCATTGTCAAGATTGAAGAAGTAAATGTAGTTAGCCATGAGAGCGAGAACGGTCATGATGTACTCCTTGTCTCTTCTTGCTTCAGTTCACATGCCTTGGTAGCAGACACAAATGATGGCATGCATACTTGGATCTTGGATTCACATGCCTTATTTCATATCACTCCTTATCGTGAGTGGTTCTCAGACTACATTAGGGTAGACATGGTCTTGTCCACTTGGGGGACAACTATGCATGTGACATTGCAGGCATTGGTAGTATGCAGTTGCAGTTTCAACATGTCTTTACTCTTCAGAACGTATGACATGTACCCCAGCTCAAGAAGAGCTTGATCAATACTGGGCAACTAGATGATGATGGTTTTCATATCACCTTTGGTGATGGGAATTGGAAGATCTGTAAGGGATCTAGGATTATTGCCAGAGGCTCAAAGAGTGATACTTTGTATCCACTACATGTGTCTAGTGGCTTGACCATGTTGTTGCCATGATTTAGCAACTAAGTGTTTCGTTGTGGCATGCCTGGTTGGGAAACATGAGTCAGATTGGAATGAAAGTACTTACTCGTTTGGATTATTTGCCTTGTCTTCGATATGTTGATTTTGAGCATAGTGATCATTATGTTTATGGTAAACATGCATAGACTTCACATAAAAAGTCTCTTCATTGAAATCTTTGCCTTTAGAGGTAGTACATTTACATGTATATCAAATGCCATGGTTATCTCTAGGGGGAAAGAAATACTTTGTCACCTTTGTCAGTGATGCTACATGAAAAGTCTAGGTGTACCCTATTGGTAATAAGACTAAGGTTCTTGACAAATTTAAGAAATTCCTAGCATTGGTTGAGAACTGGTAAGACACTTAAGTGTCTTCGCTTTGACAATGTTGTCATGTCTAGTCATTGCTTCCTTGAAGCATGATGGCTCACCACAGTCAACTACCATGACATAATCAACTGAATAATGAGCACCAAGAACAAACCTATCAGGTGGTCTTGAAGGTTGGGTAGATCTACAAAGTGAAGGTTCAGCATTTGCGAGTTGTGGGGCCTGCAAATCTGCATTTACAGCTTGCTATCCTGAAATTTCAGCATGCTATCCTACCACATCTGGCTATCCAAACTGCATGTTTTCATGCTAAGACTATGGGCCATCATGGGCAATACCTTGTCGACCATTTTTTGGTATCATTCCCTACATTTTTAGGGTCATTTACATCAAGTATTTGCTATTGTCTACTAGGCACAATTTGTTGTCCAACATGTATATCTTCCTTGAAAACGACCCTTCTGACCTCCTCTATCTTTTCAGGCTGCTTATGCATGCGATCTTCATAGAAGATTATATCATTGCTGCGTACTATTTTCCTTTTCTTGAGATCCCATAACTTATAGCCCATTTCACCCTTGTCACCATATCCTAGGAAAATGCATTTACACGTCTTTGGCTGAAGTTTAATGCATTCCTCCTTATGGACATGCACAAAGGCCTCACAGCCAAACACTCTTAGATGAGAATATGAAGGTGGCTTGCCCAATCACTCTTTCTAAGGGACTCTCCCCCTGCCCCCTGCCCCCCCCCCCCCCCCCCAAAGACCTATTCGGTGATGACTGATTAATAAAGTGAATGACTGTCATAATAGCCTCTGCCCAAAAACCATGGGGTAATGCAGCATGAGACATCATAATACAGACCTTATCATGAATGGTTTGATTCATACGCTTTGCAACTCCATTATGGGGTGGATTATGAGGGGCAATGAGCTTTGTCTTTATCCCTTTGCTGTCACAAAAGTCCTGAAAGGCTTTGGACATGTATTCCCCATCAAAAGTGGTTCAAAGCTATGTTGTCAAAGGTGGAATCTCTTGAAAAGAATGGTACTTGGGATTTGGTGCATCTGCCTAAAGGCCATAAGATTCTTCCATGCAAGTGGGTTTATAAGATGAAAGTCACTTCTAGTTCCTTGCCAAAGTACAAAGCACAACTAGTTGCAAAGGGATACAAGCATGAACATGGGATTGAATTTGATGAGATATTCTCTCTTGTAGTCAATATGACTACTTTGAGAACCATCTTGGGCTTGGTTGTAGTCGAGGATATGGAACTCATTCGGATGGATGTAAAGACTACATTCTTACATGGTGATTTTCATGAGGACATACATATGTAGAAGCTTGAGGGTTTTGTGGCAAAGGGTAAATAGAAGATGGTATGTAAACTCAAGAGGAGTTTGTATGGGTTGAAACAAGCACCTTGAGAATGGTATCACAAGTTTGATACATTCATGCAATCTCAAGGCTTTCACAAGAGTCAAGTGGATTACTACTTGTATACCAAGAAGGCAACAGGATGGCAGCCTGATTATTTTGGTCTTGTATGTGGATGAAATGTTGATTGTAGGTAGGGATGTTCATTCCTTGGACTCTCTGAAGAAAAGTCTACATGGTAGCTTTGACATGAAGGATCTTGGTGATGCAAATCATATTCTTGGGATGCAGATACTCAAGGATAGACCAAAGGGGCTTCTCTATCTGTCCCAGCATGAGTATGTATCCAAGGTTTTGTAGTGTTTCAATATGGAGGTGGGGAAAGCGATTGGGGTTCCATTGCCTCCATATGTGTAACTTAGTGCAGAGGACATCCCTACATCTAATGATGAGAAGGTTGAAATAGCCAAGATTCCATATGCTTCAACTGTTGGTAGTTTGATGTTTGCTATGGTTGCTACATGTCTTGGCATTGCCTTTGCAGTGGGAGTGGTTATTTAGCAAGTACATGGCAAATCTTGGCAAGAAGCATAGGGAAGCAGTGAAAGGTATTATGAGATACCTCAAAGGCATAAAGGATTTGTGCATCTTCTTTAGTAAGCGCAATGCATCTGTCATTGGCTTTCCGGATGTAGAGTATGTTGGACATGCGGACTGCACGAAGTCCACCTCAAGGTATGTATTTACCTTCATGGGGGGATCAGTCTCTTGGATATCTAGGTTGCAGAAGTGTGTTGCACTGTCTACTATAGAGGCAGAGTATGTGATTGTCACTAAGGCATGCAAAGAGGCCTTATGGTTGTCACATTTGATTGCTGAGCTTGGTATTACTAAGGTTCCTATCCTCCACTACGATAGTAAGAGTGCTTTCATGTTAGCACGGAACCCTATCTTTCATCCAAAGACAAAGCACATACATGTGAAGTATCATTTCATTAGGGGGTACTTGATAGCAAGAGCATGAGTTGGTCAAGCTACACACTAATGATAACCCTACAGACCTTCTCATGAAGGATCTTCCAACAAAGCAGCTTGCCCATTGCCAACAAATGATGGGGATTGGATATGTATAGTCTCTTTAGCTTTGTACATACTTAGACTTAGCTGATTCTTTTTCCTCTACCTTTGGGCACATTGCCTTTAGGGGGGAGGTTGTTGGGAATAAAGGGCAATGTACTTGACCATTAGGCCCACTCGCCCAACATTGTACTCTATGTACTATATACCTATCCAGAAAACCAAAAGAGGTATACTATTGTACCCACACATTGTGTCATTGTCTCTCTCTCTCACACCTACATAGCATCCACCATTGAAGCTTCATTCTCTCTTCGATCCGTGCACTTCACTAAAGTATAACTCCACCTCCTCTAGCAAATAGCACACAATAGCACATTAGGAGAGTTAAAAACAATAGATAGCAAAATTGAGCCTAACTTTTGTGGCATGATCTAGAGAAGCTCCCCATATCTTGGTAGGATTTCTACCATGCCCCTAACTCCAAGGATGTGTTAAGCTTAAAGAGCGAAGTTCCATCCTTGGAGCCAATGCTTATGATTGAACAGAAGCAGAATTGAATGGGGACGAGGTGAATCTGGAATTAGGGTGAACTTTGAGTCCGATGAAACCCACCATGCCCCATCATTCAGGTAGGCTCTATCCAAGCATGCAGCTCTCCACCATTCTCCTTTTTTATGATTGTGCCAAGTGTGCAACTTGTCACCCTTGCCAAATGTACTTATAGCATTGACAAGATCATGCATGCATTGGAATATCTCCCAGTTCCTTTATTCCTCCACTGGCATCAAACTTCTACCATGTGATCTTTCTGACTCTTTAGTGTGGCCATGTTCCAATCACCCATGAGTAGGGTTGGGCTTCCATACATCTTTTCTGCTAGCCAAGTCCACTGGATGCTTCTTGTTGGTAAAGCATTAGCCACATAGACTAAGATTAGCAAGAGCTAGTTGCCACACATATTGACTTCCATTGTAATCAAAGAGCCTTCTTCATGAACCTAAGATAACTTGAGGGCCATATAGTCCCGCACTATCATCATTACACCACCTCTTCTCCTTCTACAATTTTGAGAAAATGTGAGATAGCCATGGTAAGTAAGCTTCAATGCCTTTTCTTCCCCTAGCTGAATCTCCTAGAGCATTAATGCATTAGGTCTCTGCTTCAGAATACAATATATCACTTCATTTCTCTTGTTAGAGCATAGGCCCCTTACATTCTAAGAAACCACTGTGATTTTCTTCATTAGGATATGGGATGGGTTAGGTTGGGTTATTCTTAAGCTCCATCACCTCCCCCAATGAGGTGTAATAGTTTTGATTGAGCCAACTGCTTGATTGAGAGCTTATTGTTTTTTGACAATTTGGTCCTCCATTCTAAGGTGGGATCAATATTGTCCTTGTCTTTGCCCTAGTTGTCCTTTAGACCAACTGTTTGTGTCTGTTTTGGGGCCTTATGCACATCTTGTTGCATTGATGGTCAATATTCCTCTTGTTTTCATCCTTCTCCCCACCCTAGGATATTTTTGCCTCTTAGTGGATGATTCCAACTGATTGGGTCTTGATTCCTTGGTAGCCATAGTTTGAGTTGCAGTCACCTTTGCCTTGGATGGGTAATACCTTGCAAAGTGGCCACACTACTTACAAATGGAGTAGGAGTTCAGGAAGTTTCTAAAGCACACTTGCACCACCACCTCAAATCTGTCTAGGTATACCAATTCTAGATACTTTGGGGGCTCATTTCTTCTATCCAACAAGTTACATACCTTTCTCTTTGGCTTGAGAGCTCCATAAGTAGAGATGTTTGCAAGGATGTATAAGACTCAACCTAGTGCACTAGTAATTGGTGTGACCTCTTTGTCTAGCCATATCATGAGATTAGCAAGCATGACCCACACAAGGTATTTGTGTTTTAAGATTGTTTTAGGGGCAAAGGAGGGGGGCCATGGCATTGCAAGGATTAGATTTCCTTTGTACCGAACTGCAAAGCCTAGGACCCAGGTGTGCTCCATCAAGGAGCTAAGTAGTGCCACTAAAAAACCTTGACCCATAAACCTATATTGTTAAATGAATGCCCTTTCCTAGTAGGTAGGATGCAAACTACCTATTGAACTCATCCTCAATTGGTGGTTGGCCCATAAAATAAAAGAACACATTGCAAGAAGCATAATTAGCAAAATGTTGGTAGATCCTCTGAAGAGAGAGCGTGACCATGACTTTGAAGCAGTGCTTCCTTGTTGCGGCATTTGCTTCTCTCCTCTAGGTGTTGATAGTCTCTTGTTTGCTCCTCTTGATGACTTTCTCTAGCTCTTAACCCTCAGCCTAGGCAGCTACTACATAGTCCATATCCATCCCTCCACTCCCATTCGCTCTTGATAATTGCTTCCCCAATTGGTTGCGCTCTCCATTAGGCAATCCCATCCACTTCTCACCTCCAATGCCCTACATGCCTGTAGGGGAGAGGGGAGCTGCCATGATCTAGGCCTCCTTATGGCCTTAATGCCCTATGTTAGGGCATTAACTAGAGCAGCCACTATTTAATGCTAGTGCAATCCCAATTCCTCGTATAGTGGTTATATCCTTCACATCATGATTTACATGGTCATCCATTCTTGTCTGTTGACCATAGTTGGAAAAAAACAAGATATTATCTAGTGGAGGCACAAAAGAAATTGTTGTAGGCAAACTCGACAAAAGATATTAGATCCACCCAATTGTGATAGTTGACTATGCATTAGAGATACTTGTGGGTGGCAAGAAGAGAGATTGGCTTATACTCTTCGAGGAGCTTCAAAAGGCTTCTCCAAAAATAACATGTGAGTCTTAATCACATGTAAAATCATTAGGCAACCCTTGGTGCCAATATACACATTCTAGAAATTGTTGTGCCTTCTTCAATGATTGTTTTAGTAGCTAGAATGAAATGTGCCATCTTTGTGAATTTATTAGCCACCACTAGAATAACATCAAAAGTTGTAGCCCTCACTATATAATAAGCATTTATTAATTGAAAATTGAGAGAAATTAGAGACAAGATGCACAACTAAACAATGGGTGCAAGCTCCCCCATGCATGAGTGAGAATGTTTGTCATGCATGTATTTATGGATTTGTGTTTCATAGCTTTTGTGCTAAAAAATAATGAAAAGTATCCTTTTAATATTTTTGCTTTTATTGAATGAATAATATACTTTTGGTTAATATTTTTTCTAAAATCATATTTAATAAATTTATCTTTAGAAAATATTATCTTTCCCTTAGGCCTTAGTGCAAAGGTTACAAAAATAATAAGTCTATATGTGAGTGCACAATAAGCCCACACAATAAAAGTGCTTAATGTAATAATAATTCCCTCACACCCAAATATAGTCCTTTGATAAAATCTCCAAATATGTCATTTGCATGACAATTGGCTCACCAAAACATAAGGCACATTAGTTACTAGCCATCTATCTAACAAGCACAATGAAATCAATGTCACACACAAAATACTTGGTGCAACAAGTCACTAATCATGTGGCCAATAGATAAAAGAAAGTCCATTAAAATAAATAAGTAACACCTTATTTTCATAAAAATGACTAATTTCCTTATCATAACATCAAATTTCTTTAAGAAGGCAAATTGATTTTATAAAGCTTGTGGATATAGACAAGCATGGTTTTTCTAGAATACACAAAGGATAAAGCAATCCATGAGGGCAATGATGAGGAACTTTTGATCTATTACAAGTGGCAAGTGTACATATAAACTCTTTTAAAGAGCTTCCATATTTGGGGCCACCAAAAGTCATATAAGTCATATTGTATTGTTGGCACCAAAATAAGTTGTTGTGGAAGGATCATGCCTCTTTATTAACAGTATTTTGTAAAGGCTAAAGTCAAAGAAGGTCAAAACAAAGTCAAAGTGCAAGTGATGACTACTTTTTTTGGAAGGATTATAATTTTGTGGAGCTTCATTGTATTATTATCAGATTATTATGATTGTATTATTTCTATGAGAGCTAACCATGCACATTGTATTTACCACCCACAAGTGTTGAATGGGTTGTACACATGTATTTGTGATTAGATTAGCATAGGATTGGTCTATTTAGACTAAGGTACAAGCATGCTATGAAGATTCACCGGCCTAGAGCCTATTAAGTGGGTAGGATGCCCAAGAGAGGGTGTAAACCCTAATTTACAATTGTGGAAACCCTAAAATGCAAAAAGGGACACAAACCCTAACCCTAATTTTTATCCATATAAGAGTGGGAGGTCTCAATTGTAATCACCCCTTTTGGTGCATCCATGCTACGAAGCTCTATCAATGCAACTATTGAAGCTTTCTATTCTCTTCTTCTATTCTACCATCTTGCTTCCATTGTTGAGAGTGAATGAGAGAGAGTGAGTGAGAGGTGTATTGAGTGAGGGACTAAGGTAAGGTGAACCTCTTCATTGTCTTCTTACTTTTCTCTTCTTCTCTACTAGCTTCTCAACTTGTTGGTATACTTGGTGGTGGATGCAAAGGGACAAAAGCATTGGATCATGTTGATCATGGTCGTGGAACCCTCTTTGAGCCTTTAAGATTTTGGACTACAATGTGGGAAGGTAAGCTAGTGAGCTTACTCCACCTCAAAGCTAGTCTTATATTCTTACTTTTTTGGGATAGAGAAGAGGATGCATGGTTAGTTAGAGTGGAGTGGTGAGAGACAAGGTGAGAGACCGAAGTGAGTTGCTACTTCTGAAAGAATAGAAGTCTGTTGTCTAAAGTCCTAACTATTGGTGCCTTTGGCTCAACATTTTGGTTCCATTGCTAGGACCAAGGATAGTGCAACCACCAAGGTTCTCATACTCCTACTATGTGGTGGGATAGGAGGCTTGTGCATGGGCATGGATGGGATACCTATCATTCATGTTTGTGGCTAGCATTCTGAAACGCACTTGGCTAGGTTAGGAAGGCTGAATCTAAAGGAACTGGTCTGTTTGATTGAGATTGAAGCAAAAGGAATTGTTAGGATAGGAAAAACACAAAACTCAAACTAAAAAAAAACCCCTATACTCAAAACACAAACATGAAAAACAAAACTCAAAACCCAAGCCTATTTTGTTGGACCTCTTATGTGGTTTTCTTGTAAGCTAAAGGTGCATTTAGATTCATTTGATATCTAATCTGACTTATATCTCACTCTTATGGTCTTCATGTCAGTCATTAGGGTTGAAGGGGGTGAAGAGGTATAGCTCACTCTTGAGGTCTTCTCATCAATCCTTAGGATTGGTGAGGGGTGACAATAAGAAGAAGGTGAAGAAGTAGGAGTGGAGGTAGAGAAGAAGAGTAAGATATAGAAGGCAAAAGAGAGGAAACGAAGGTGAAGAAGGCAAGAGAGATTAGAAGAAGAAGGATAGAAGAATAAGAGAATGTAGAAGAAGAAAAGAAGAGGGAGAAGAGGTTGAAGAAGAAGAAGAAAGAGAAGAGGAATAAATGAGTAGAAGAGAAGAAGATGGAGTGAAGAAGAAGGAGAAGAGGTTGAAGAAGAATAAGAAGAGAGGGGTAGGAGTAAGAAGAAGAAAGGAAAAAAGAAGACAAAGAGAAAGAGGACAAGAAGAAGAAGAAGAAGAAGAATTTTTATTTTATTATTTGTTCTAAAAAACAAAAAAAGATAGTTGAATCTATACATACATACATACATACATACATTCACACACACACACACACACGCGCGCGCGCGCACACGCACACGCACACGCACACACACACACACACACACACACACACACACACTCTCTCTCTCTCTCTCTCTCTCTCTCTCTCTCTCTCTCTCTCTCTCTCTCTCTCTCTCTCTCTCTCTCTCTCTCTCTCTCTCTTTGCATTTGAAGAATAGGGTGGCCTGGCAGACAGGATGGCGGGTTGAGCACAAGCCTGGTGGACCAAGCAGCGAGATGAGTGGTGGTGTTCTGGCGGACTGAGCAATGTTTATACAACGACATCTCGACGGGCAATGAACATAAGGTAAGTTTTTCTCTTTTGTTCTTTTTTTTTCTTTCTTTCCCCCATTCACACATAATACATAACACACCTCTTACACAACTCGCATTCACACACTAACACACACCATTAACATGCTTATGCACACACATATCATACACACACTAGTTCCATAACTCACACTCTTGCACAAAAACACCCATTCACGTTCTTACATCTCAGGTCCCCGTCCCCTACAAAGCCCCACATACACATTGCACCTAAAAGCCCATTCATACACATACATGGATACACACATGCATATTCACATACACTAAACCCACTAAGCATCCATTTGTAGATGCACGCACCCATTCACCCTTATAAACACACTCACACTCTTTCACTAACACCCCCCACACATTTACACTTACTAACACACACACTTTCACACCACATTCTCACTCACTCATACACTAACATTAACCTTTGTACATAGTCATAAGACTACACATTAGAACTTACACACATGCACTCACCCTCACACATAATAAACCAACCACACACATGCAAACACATAAACCCCATTCATCCACTAACAACACACTCACTCACCTAAAACAAATCCACACCCTACACACATTTATTCTCATACCCTTGCTCATCACCTCTAGACCTCATTCATGCACCAACCACTTGCACCACCCACAAAACTAGGATGCACTACCCACTTGCACCACCTCGGTCACTTTGTACTTGCACCACTTGCACCACCTAGGCTTCCATGTGCACTACCTACCTAGGCCTTGCACCACTTGCCACCCTCACAATACCACATACACATTACTCCCACATGCACCCAAGTACACATAGGCACCTGCATGGTCTCGTCTGCCATTTGTTACACCTACATTCATCTTGATGTCTGGTCTTGTAATGTGTAAGGGTAGTCTTATATTATGCTTCCACACACACCTTACTTTTTGAAAGGTTGAAAGCTTGATTTTACCACCACACCCTCTTTTGTGTTGAAGAACAAAGTATGTTAAGCATCTTAAGAACTTGTCTTTTTATCAACTATTCTTGCAACATCTAGGGTGCCTTTAGAATTAAAAATAACAAGATTGTGTCAAGAAAACCTAGAAACACCTTCTCACATCATACAACCCAATTCGTAGAAAAATATAGCACTCCCTGGCCTCACCTCAAGGATCAACTTGACCTTGTTGTATGCTCTTGTGAAATGGCAAGGTAATTCCCTCTCCTCCCCAAAGCAGACCTCTAGCCCCGATCCTATCCAAACAAGGTCCAACAACCCTGAATATTCTCTTATCACAAGTTCAATCCTAGAAACCACATCCCTCAAGAATCCCATTAATCAAGTAATTGACCTAGTCAACCAAGAGACCTTAGGTCACCAATCTAACACAATGGATGAGGCCACATTTCTAGACTCTCTTCCACGAGATGTCTAAGAGTCCCACAGATCTTCTCATTGTAGGAGCACATATGACACAAATATTGTTGACTAGGATAGGTAACCCAGTGAGACGAAGCTAAAGTACCCCTAGTGGTCAAGAAAATTGATAAGTATTGTGCTAGAGATGACCCATACAACTTCATAGAGAAATTTAAGCAGGTTTGTGAGGCCAACAACCTTCTAGGTGATGCCAAGCAGGCTCAAGCCTTTGGGCTTACATGGGCAAAAAGGGTCATACTTGGTTTATTGGCCTCAATGGAGTTGAAAAGGCTTCCTTTGCAGCTCTTAAGACTCTCTTCATTAAGTGATTCACAAAGGAAAGCTATGGGGATAATCTAATTGTTTGACTCATGAAGATTGAGCAACAAGATGAAGAGAGCATGTAAGACTATGTGTCTAGATTGTGAAGACTACACAAGTGAATCCCATTAGTAGAAAAACTAGCTGCCAAAGCAGTTACAAAGGCTTTCACCTACTCACAATGAAAAGATCTATGAGGCACTAGTGGCTAGCAATTCCATACTCAATTGAAAAAATCTCAATGAAGTATTAAATGAAGCAATTTGAAAAGAAGACCTACATAAGGAAAGAACTCGAGACAAGACAAGAAAAGGTCTAGAATCTAAATCCCAATCCAATAGAGGAAAACTAGAGATCAGCACCACCTAAACTTAGAATCTCATGGCTGATGTGATAAAACAACAATAAGAGCTCTTGAAAATGATCAACTCATTCATGAAAACTCGAACTTACCATCAAAATGTGTAGTGCATACATTGTGGTGGCGATTACTTGCTGTTTGAATGCTCTCAATAGTGTAGGACTTGCACAAATTGTGGGCAGTTTGGTCATGAGGCACCTACATGTCGAGCCCCTTAGTGGGTTTCGTACACTACACCTTATGTAAATTGTGGGCTCCCATATCCCTGACCACATCAAATGGCTCTTTCTACTCCCCCAAATCAAAGACTTGTAGCCCCTCAAGCTGACATTATCCCATCTAGCATCCCATGGCATCCAGGCATGATCATAACTCACCCACCTATAGTCATGCCCCAATCCATTTTATTGAAGAGCCCATCGAGGAGGACGATTATACTAACTTGTATGTCTCATATGATGAAGAAGGAAATGTGATGCTTATGGACTATAGATTAGCCCTAATTATGATATTAGGATGAGGTCAAGGCTATGGCATGATGCTTGAGAGACCCTTGTTTATTGGATTTGTGGCCAACTTGATCACTTCTCCACATGGTGCCCTCTAAAATAAGAACAAGCAAAGGAGAATGAAGCTAGCCAAAGGTGCCATGAATGTGGAATCACTCACATGTATCTCGATTTTCCAAAGCAAAAAGCTAGCTCTAGCAAAGCTATAGTACATAGTTTTCCCTTGACCCTCTTTGCAATCAAAATATTGAATGATGAGAATGTGATATCCATTCCAATTAATGCCATTACTTGGGCACAACCTAAGTGGGGTGGAGTTAGTATCCTTGGCCATCTTTGGCCATTGGCTCAGACATTGGGAAGAAGAATGCAAATAAGAAAGCTAAGAATGCTGCCCTCAAGCTCAAGAGTGATGAGGAGACTTCCATTCTCTTAGTTGTTTCAAGTGCTGACACTAAAAGAAGCACAAAAATGTCCATGCATATATCACAATTTCATCTTTTGTAAAGGGAATAATATTTACATTGTTGCAAAATCACTAAAATACACCCTTACACATGAGGGGAGGGGCCACATCCACATCCATAATTAATAAATGGTATACACCAATGTGTATGTGCATGAATTTGTAAAAAGCTAGAAAGAATTGAAATGTGAAGGTTAAAGCCTTATGAATACAAATGTATCAAAAAATCAAAGAAATAATAAAAAAATATGAAGGATTGTGTGTCTTTTGGGCAAAAGGTGGGGTGGAGTGCATTGTTACTTATGTGCCTCTTTCTTCCCTTTCTTCCAAGATTCCCACATTCCCCCTTTATGGTGCCAATCTTTCTCTTTCTTGTCTCCTCTGTCTTTTGCGCAAAAATTCCTCTTTTCCCTTTGCTCTTTCTTTTGTGCATAATGGTTGAAGCTATGGATGAAGATGAAGAATTTATTCATTATTAAGAGAGAGATTTATGATTTCTTTTCAATTTTGAGATTAATGGTAGAGCCATACACATAGATTTTGTGTGCTTTGTCCCTAGTTTTCTGTTCAGTTTATGTTGTGGGAGGGTTGTTTTCATTTCGAAGAAGAAGCTAATCTCAACAACTAAAGCTAGAGTGAGATCTTATGAACTTTGAGGAACTTTGTTGAAGAATAAGAAGAAGTTGCTCATATCTTTTGCCTTTTTCCCCAAACTTCAATATGGTCCTTTGTCTAACTAACTACCCTTACCTATGGTTCAAGATTGAAAAGAGAGGCAAACAAGGAGAGAAAATAACAATACACAGATAACTCCTACCTTGTTCATGATGATTGTAATTTACAAGGAGTCAACCGACAATTAGAAACGAAGAACAAGAGTGGCAAGTCCTATTGTTCCTACAAGTTATAGGAGAAAGAGGACATCTTGAGTCTATGCATCCAGATTCCAAAGGGATGTAAGATTAACAAGAGAGAGAGACACCCTTCGTCTTCATCAATATTATCCCTCCACAACCCCAAAGGCTTCTTTCATTTATGTAGCATGAACTCAGTGAATTGAAACCCAAATTGATCACCACAGTGGAAGAGGTTGAGAAGCTTATGATGAAAGTGGAAACAGAGAAAAAAGAGATAGTAGAACCAAAAAAAGTTGATTGTCCAACGTGATGAAGCAGAAGCTAGCAAACAAGCAGCTGAAGCAAAAGTTATACGTGATGAATGTGAAGCTGCATTAGCAAGGGCAATGCTTGTACTTGAAGAAGCATTAGTAGCCCTTGACACTATTGGAAGCCATTTGTCACATTGGTAAACAACTGTGATTTTCTTTTAAACTTGAAAGACTTTGATAAAGACAACATAGACCCTAAAATTATGGTAAAAGCTCGGCAAAACTATATTAGCAACCCAGATTTCACACCAAAAAGAGCTACCAATGCTTCAATGGAGGCAGATGAAGGGCTTTGCAAGTGGATCATTGCAATGGACACATATGATGTAGTAGCAAAATTTGTTGCACCAAAGAGATAGAAACTAAAGGCTGCTTCAAAGGTTTCAAATAATAGAAGAAGAAGAAAAAATTGATGGAGGAATCAAGAAGAAGAAGTAGATGAACCTATTGTATAAGAAAGAAAAATTAACACTAAATTTGGAGTTTGAAACAAATGACACTGGAATAGGGCCCTAATCTACATAGGCACAATCACATGATGAGGATGAGGAGTAGGGGACTGTGTAGGTAGTCCCATGTGGCTTCCACCATTCATACATCATGCATACCTATCACCTTCAATGTTTTTGTTAGCCCCAATGGGTGCCAAAACAAGAGCATGAAATGATTTCTATAGCACAAACATTTACTCCCTTAAGAGTTCCTTCGCAAAGGAAGTTGCAAAGAGCTTTATGTAAATCTATTGTTGCTAAAGAAGAAGAAGAAGAAGAAGAAGAAGAAGAAGAAGAAGAAGAAGAAGAAGAAGAAGAAGAAGAAGAAGAAGAAGAAGAAGAAGAAGAAGAAGAAGAAGAAGAAGAAGAAGAAGAAGAAGAAGAAGAAGAAGAAGAAGAAGAAGAAGAAGAATTAGGGCTATAGAGAGAAAGGACAACCTTGTCTCCATATTTGTCCCCAAGAATCCCTAGGTCATCTTTCACCAATGGGCCCCAACTTCTTGGTCATTACAGAAAAAGAGAGAGAGATCTCTAAAAACTATGGATATTGGTTGTACTAGCATGTTAGGTTCTCTGTCATCACATGCATGCCAAGGCAGAGAGAGCTAAGGGACAAGGAAGGCAATGATGGGCTATAAGTCATAATTGGGTAGCCGTTTGAATGGTAGCACGATGATGAGAATGGAAGGCACCATTCCTTGAAGTAGCGGCAACACGAGGGCATATGGTGGATATAGGGTTCCTTGCAGGGGCCTATATCCAACAAGAATTGTGAAGGCCTGAGAGTGAGAGAGAGACAGAGATAGAGAGAGAATAAAAGACACAACGAGAGAGAGGGAGAGAAGGATTCACAAGACAAGAACATGCAAAACAACAACAAATGTGTGTGTGTAAGAGAGAAAGACACACACAACTATGAGGTTGAGATAGAGACAGAGAAAATTTCCCTCCTCACCACAATCTCTTGGCCCCCATGAAGGAAGAGAAGACGAAGAAGACGAAATTAGTCATTGCCCAAATACCCCAATGCAAAGTTCATTCTAGAATGAAGACATGCTTCAACTTCCCCTTGCATGATAGGGAAGCACCTTCTCCTTCAACATCATCAACAAACAATATTGAAGAAGAAGACGACGAAGAAGAAGAATGAGAGGAAGATGGATAGTAGGAAGAGGGCCAAGATCTCTTATTGGCATTTCACGCCATCATCAATTTTGGGAGAAAGAGAAATAGAGAGAGAGATAAAAAATGGTGCGAGTCCTTCGACTATGGTCCCCATATCCTCCTCGTGTTCCTCTAGTGAGACGACATGATAGGAATGCAATCTGCCTTATCATCATCCACGCTGGTCCACCTTCATCGAGTCCTAGTTCTTTCCTTATCTCTAAACATTAACCATTTAAAAAAATCACAAATTAGGATAAAACATTTAAATTCAATGAACTGCTCTTCATGTAAAAGCTTGTTCTTATAGCGCTTCCTCATTTATCCATCTAGTGAACCCCTATCATTTTCCTCTATCCCTCCATGCCCTTCAAACTCCTTAATAATATCTCCATAACCCATTGAAAGCAACATTGTTGCCTTGTTTCTCAACCACAATGCTTTCTACCACATGCTACCATCATCAACTTCTCCTTCTACTATATGCCCCACTCTATCTCCATGTTCTATAACAGTCTACCCCCTCCTCATGCTCCATGTGGGGGCCACATTCAGATCATATTTCTTCTCACCCTCATTTTCCAAGCAACAATAGCCACAATAAAATTTAGATTTAAAATAAAATAACAAATTTGAAAAAATCACTAAAAAAGGTAACCTAAAGCTTAATAACCCAACACTCTTATCATTCATATTCAAAATGAAGACATTTTTGCAAGGGTTCAACTCTTATTAAAGCTTTGTCCTTCACATCAAACTAAACCAGTAAACCCCTACATTGGAAGATACCTAAAGACACATCTATATATATGCCCTAACCCTTTTCTTTCGACTAACTTTGAAGTTTTGGGTGGATTTCTTGTGATTTGTTGTGGAAGAAAAAACCCTATATTTTGAAGACTGCATAAGTTTTTCAGTGTGGGAGTATGATTGAGCCAGGAGTTCCCTTACTTTGGTGGTCATAGATTTGGAGTCCCATACCCTACCATGGCTAGGCCTTGTGATCGAAGTTGTTTCACTAACAATTTTGGAAGTGTTTTGTGTTAGACACTGGTACTTCTTTGACAAGTTCGTGGGGACGCTTCACATTTTAGTGTGGAAGGAAATGATGACACCAAAAGAAGCACAAAAATAGTGCACAAAAATGTCCAGGCATATATCACACTTCATCTTTTGTAAAGGGAATAATATTTACATTGTTGCAAAATCACTAAAATACACCCTTACACATGAGGGGGGGCTACATCCACATCCATAATTAATAAATGGTATACACTAAAGTGGATGTGCATGCATTTGTAAAAAGCTAAAAAGAATTGAAATGTGAAGGCTAAAGCCTTACATTACGAAGGGTTGCGTGTCTTTTGGGAAAAAGGTGGAGTGGAGTGCATGGTTGATTATGTGCCTCTTTCTTCCCTTTCTTCCAAGATTCCCATATTCCCCCTTTATGGTACCAATCTTTCTCTTTCCTCTCTCCTCTATCTTTTGTGTAGAAATTCCTCTTTTCCATTTGCTCTTTCTTTTGTGCATAATGGTTAAAGCTATGGATAAAGATGAATAATTTATTCATTATTAAGAGAGAGATTTATGGTTTCTTTTCAATTTTGAGATTAATGGCAGAGCCATACACATAGATTTTGTGTGCCTTGTCCCTAGTTTTTTGTTCAATTTATGTTGTGGAAGGGTTACTTTCAGCAAGTTACATCTACCCCCACATAGAAATGGCTCCATTAGCCAAAGTAGGGGAGTACCTTGACTTGATCACATCAACTTAAGTTGATGAGCAAAGTGAAGAACTAGGTGGAAGAGGCTCAAGCTAAAATTAGGGATGAAGAAGCCAAGGACAATTTGCAGCCACATGGCCTCAATAGCACACTTCCCTTGGCTCAACACTTGGACCTAACACCCTTGGAAGACCTACCACTGAACTCGGAGCACAATTGCCTGGCCAAGATAAAAAACCACAAAAGTTTTAGTATTAGGACATAGACCCTATGCTTTTAGCTACCTTAGCCTATATAGGTGTCTCCATCACATTGGGTATGCTCTTTAAGAACAATCATGCCATTTGGATAACTTTCAAGACTTGGATTGATGGAAGTAATGAGACCGAGTCTATTGAGGAAAATATGCAAAATCCATTACTTAGACCCCCACTTACTTTTGTCCTTGGTGCTCTGGAAATTGCCACATTCTAGGAGGGTGTTGAAGAACATGCCATTTTGCTTGTGGAAGTTCTAGGTGACACCATGAGAAGAGGCATTATCAATACAAGAGGAGTTATTGTTAGCATTGTGAGCCAAGTAGTGCTTAAGACTTGGGGCAACCCTCTGATTAAGCTTGTTCACTTTAATCTCAATGTCATCAATGGTTCTAAGGTCCAACCCCTAGGTGTATCGAAGGATTGGCTAGTGAAGATTGTTGGTGTCAGTTCTTTATCACATTTGTGATCATGAAATGAGTTGACTATGATCTGTTGCTTGACCATCCCTAGATGTGCACTTGATGACTTATCTAAGATTGGGGCAATGGTCTAGTCATTTTGGGAAATTGAACTGAGGTTGTCCACATTGAAATGGATAGTTGGAACACTACCTCAATTGACTTAGATGCTATTTTTGGCTTGCTGTGGGTTGACGGGTAGACCAATATCCGTGGTACCTTCCAATGTCTCATGTGTGTGTGCCATCTTCAAGGGCATCCTCAAAAAATGATTAGAGGTATTTGTCGATGATTCGTGCATCCACACCAACTAAGAACAATACTTAAAAAATCTATGAATAGTCTTTGAACAATGTAGGCAATATGATCTCTCACTTAACCCCTTAAAGAGCCAATTTTAGGTGAAGCACGGTTGTATTTTAGAGCATGTTGTGTCGAGGAATGGGATAGCCACAAACTCCTCAAAATTTAGGGTGATTATAGACCTTTTCTCTCTGACCAACTTCAAGGGAGCTCAATGCTTCTTAGGCCACATAGGGTAGTACCCGCGGTTTGTGCTGAACTATGCATTGATTGCTAGACCTTTGTACAAGCTATTGATAGTATTCAAGTGGATGGAAGAATATCACCAATCCTATGAAAGGCTTAAACAAGATCTAACTTCAGCTCCTATCTTAAGAGCCCTAGATCGGTCTATTACCTTCCATGTACACATTGATGCATCAAAGTTTACAAGGGGGGGTTTGTGCTGAACTATGTAGTATTGATTGCTAGATCTTTGTACAAGCTATTAATAGTATTCAAGTGGATCGAAGAATGTCACAAAACCTATGAAAGGCTCAAACAAGCTCTAACTTCAACTCCTATCTTAAGAGCCCCATATTGATCCATTACCTTCCATGTGCACATTGATTCATCAAAGTTTATCATGGGGGCAATGTTGTGCCAATTTGGTGAGCATAACCCTGATTATCCAGTGAGCTTTGCTAGCAGACAACTCATTGATACGGAAATGAACTATTCCACAACATAGAGGGAAGGGTTAGTCATGGTGTTTGTTGTAAATAAGTTTAGACATTATCTTCTAGCAACACCCTTTACCTTCTTCATGGATCATCAATCATTACTACTTTATCTTGTGAACAAACCATGTGCAAAAAGCTGCATTGCTTGATGGTTACTTTTGCTTTTGGAATTTGACTTCTCTGTGGTAGTACACAAAGGCAAACCGCACTATATGGCATATCATATGTCCCACATACCCATAGGTAAAGCGGTTGGATAGGGCATCATTGATTACCTACCAGATGTACATCTTTTTAGAATGTCTAGCAAACGAGACTTGTTTAAAGCAAAAATCACACCATATTGGCAGATAATATAGTCCACATTTTAGTGAATGGATTGCCTAAATGACCCATAGAAAAAGCTAGGTTAAAGAGACTATTTTTGAAGATCCAACCCTATCAATTGATTGCCGGTCAATTATATCAGTTAGGACAAGATGGATATTTAAGGAGATGTGTTTGCAAACATGAAATGCATGATGTGCTCATGAAATCACATGGCAGGATTACTAGATGACGTTTTAGTGGAGACACCACAACACGCAAGGTGCTCTAGTCTCAATTGTGGTGGCCTACACTATTTTGCAGATACAACTAAGTTTGTAAAGCATTGTGATGAGTGCCAATGAGCCAAAGTCCCTATTCATAAGGATAAAATGGAGTTGACCCCTATGATCTCATGCCAACCATTTGAGAAATGGGGAGTTGACTTCAATGGTCCAATCAATCGTCTTGTGGCATAGTACTCACAAGCCAAGTACATAATTGTTGCCACAAACTATCTCACCAAGTGGGTGGAAGCTCAAGTAACTTGCAAAAATGATGGTAGGACCACAACCAAGTTCCTTTGGGAGTAAGTAATCTCATGGTTTGGTTGTCCCATAGATTTGATTAGTGACCAAGGCACATACTTCATCAATGAAGTGATTGCTCACTTGTTATCCACCTTCTTGATAATCCATAGAAAATCCTCACCGTATTATCCTCAAGCTGAATCCACTGATAAGATCTTAGTGAATGTCCTAACAAAGGTAGTGAACAACCATAGGATAGACCCCGTTCAAATTAACTTGTGGAACTAAAGCGACTTTACCAATGGAATTCTTTGTTCCAAGTTTGACAATAGCAATTTAGAAGAGATGGAAGGGCAAATAAGCATGGACAAATCATTTGGTAGAGCTAGAATGACTATCCGAGACTCATCTCATTGCAACCCATGCCCTAATTCAGAACCAAAAATGGGGTCGCCACTGGCACTAAGGCTCTAGCGAGGCCTCCTAAACTTACCTAAACAACCCTGCGGCCTCTTGGCTAGGAGCATATAGACACTATGGCCTAATTTAACCAAAGAATGTGTTGGTAAATAACATCTCTAGATCATAGTCCAACATGATGCCCTTCTTGACTCTAAGCAATTGGAGTACCCAAACATAACTGTGTCTAGCGCCTTGTAATACAAATGAAGGGAGTGCCCTGCAGCTTGTCACTGTGGCCCCACTACGACTCTCCTACACCCAAGGATTGGCCATATGATGTGTCATTTCAACATAAAGCACATATGCGACATAGTCCTCTCTTTTAATGAAACATTCAAGGAGATAACTTAATCCTCACCACATTAGGTCCCAAAGGAAACAATAATACTAGACTTAGGGCTTAGGGAACCTCACTGTCAATGTGGATCAATCGTTTGAAAATAAGTGATGTGCATCCAAGAGATAATTCTCTTAATATCATGTATGAAAGTGCAGATGCAAAGTGAATGCCACATGTGCTCAAACAATTGTTCATTTAAAGTAATTAACATGGATATGCACAAACAACCCTTTTATGATTTCATTCTAACGCAACGACTCATTGCCGAGGTAACATCGAAATAATCCAAACTACTACCCTTTTTAAGGACTTAAATCCAACGAATCCTATCTAATAGAATATGCATAATGATCAAAATTCAATTGATACTCAACCCCCATAATCCCCTTTCACATACCATTCAAGGTTTTGCTTGTGGTGGTAGGTGTAAAGAGTATTTTTAATGTGTTTTTTAAATGTGAAAAGTAATAAATATACACTACAATATAAGAATGGAGATAAGCTAAGGCTAAATCTCGTGCCCTAGCCCCAACATACATTTAGAGACATATTTATAAATTTTAGTAATTTTTATGTGTAAATTTTATTTTTATTTTTATATTTTTCATGATTTATCTTATTTTTTATTTTTTATTTTCAAACATGTAGTGCTTCTATGAATCAAGAACCACCATTATATCCCATACGACCCCATTTGAACACTGTAAGAATCATCAAAACTCATAAAACCCTCAATTTTTCCAAAATGCCACATCGCAAGTTTTTTAGATTTTCATTTTAATTTATGAACAACAAGAACCAACTGATAATTCTAAATTTTCAAGCAATGGAAATCATGTTCAATCATTTTAAACCATTTTCCATAAGATGCACAAAAGATTCATCGTGAAACGTCAAAATCAAGCACTTATACAATTAATCTAATATAAATCCACAAAGATTTCAAAGTCGAGAAGCTACTAATGCTCTTTTATGGCCATTGATGCATCCTCAACCTTTGATCTACACTCCATAACACTTCAGCATCATCACATGTCCAAAATCTTTTGCCTCAGCCCACCCCTCTCTCACATAAGGGAATAAGGTGCAGAGAGGAGAGAGAAATATTGAAATATGAAAAATCCATTTCTTGCATCATTTTTAGTGTGCATATAGTCAAAACGGAGAGCCTTCCACGTAGATTGGACCCCCCAATTTCCATCTCTGATCATTTTCCCTGCAATCAAAGAGGCATAATCATGGGAATTGAAGGGGTGCAGCAAAATGTGTCCTCCTCCTCCCCTCTCTTCACACCAATTTTTGATTAATTTGAGCCTAATAAGGCTTAACCACTAACTACTAAATTATCTGATTCAATTTTTGCATGTTCACACTTCTTGGCAGCAAAAGGTTTCAGCCTTATTGGAGGGGTAAATGAGCTCTGACTCATGAACGAACTAAAGGGCTAGCTTCATGACATCAAAATCTATCAATATGGCCTGCATCACACACTTTTTTGGCTCCCTAATCCAATAGCCACTTCACAACATCGCATATTGCGACCATTCAAGGGGGGGTCAAATGACCTCTGATTGATAAATGGATACTTGCATTGGATTCCTGGCATTGAAATAATCTAGCTAGGAAAACTAAAACTTATTGATTTGCATTGAATTCATTTTCTATTAAAATTTTCTCTTTTATGCCTCTCGAACCACTTTTACACTCTAAAAATAGCTTCAAAAGTCAGCTCTCAATGGCGACCATGGGATAGGGCAACTCAACATGTCAAATCCAGAAGTGACCTGCACATTCAGAAACCATAAAGAGCATCAATCTACTTCAAAGAAGAATACATAACAAAACACAAACATAGCTCTAACCCTATCTCCTAACAAAATCAAGGCATGAAGGCCCACAAGGGATAGGCCAAGCATAATCTAATAGAAATCCACAGTTAGTTGCTAACCAACTGCTCCAACACACAGACTGGCTAAAAAGAACTATCAAAGGAGTCATCCTAAGTGGTGGTCACTTGCCTACCTAATCGAGGACAACTAGATTAAGAAGTCCTACTAGGAGAGGACTTCTATAGCGTAGTCTTTCAATTTTAGATACTTTATTTATCACTTGTTTATACTTCAAGACTTGATACTTGGGCATGTAAAAAGGAGGGACCTGAGCGTATTGTGACCCAAGGAGAACATGGCATTGATCTCAAATCTTATCTCAGCACCCAAGAACCTATCAAGCTCTCGCAAGGCAACAATAAATCCTTTTCTTTCACTCATTTTTATTTTTGCTCCAACCATCCTTATTTTATTTTCCTTTTCGGCTAAATGTCACCCCCAAGAACACAAGGCGTCCAGGGCCTAGGTCTCTAACTTGTCCCTAGGAATCTACCAAGCCTTCGCAAGGCAATGACCATCTGCTCTTGGAACTGTTCTTTTTTTTTCCCCCAGGGATTAGAAACCCTTTTTACACACCTTTGTATACTATATAAGGTTCTTCAGGTATATTCATTGTTGCTTCTCTTTCTTTTCTTTGGCAAGCTTCTCTATTTGCCTCACAACTAATAGGAGCTCCTAAAAACAGTTGCATAGTAGACTAGCAAGGCATGGTTACTAAGGACTACTCTCAAAATAGATCTTTAAATGTTGGGAAATGCCTTTACAAGAGGTGGAGAATTGCTCAAACCTCCCTATACACACATAACCTAAACTTTGGGACTTCATGCCTTGACTTGCATGTCCTTAAAAAAAAAATCCCCCTCCCTCCCTCACACACACACACACACACACATGGCACAAAGGGAAAGAATGCGTAAAGGAAAGACATCACCTAGACTTTGTAGTAAGAAGCTTCTTTGTAGTAAGAGGCTCGTTCTAAGTTCTCCATTAAATCTATTTAGTACGACATTAAGACAAGAAACCATTAACCACACGTGCACTAAACAAATGCATGGCCCTCTTAGCCTTATGAAATCAATTAGTGCACTGCAAAAAAAAAGGCCCTCTTGTCCTAATGAAAATAAAGCTATAAAGCACACTATCTAGCAACCTACTGCTAAGAACAAACCCTTGGCCCTCACATAAATCATACTAAAATATAGCATTAGACTCAGGGATGGGCCGCTTAGGCCCTATACTAGATGCATCGGATTATTAGCTAGGCCCCCTGTATAAATAACAAGGGGAGTTTGGTGAATATGTCGTTTAGCGATCCTATGCATCCATGACAGAATAGGAAGATGGTCAATTGCTACCTGACTCATCACCCATACTAACCACATCGATGGCCATAACAAGACATATCAGCAACAAGTAGTCCCCACTGCAATCTTGGGCTAGTAAGATCGAGCAAATCTAATAACCCCTCAGGACCACATTTGAGAAATACATCCTCAACAAAGGCATGATTTGCCAATGAATCCACAAAGCAGTTCCACTAACAAAGCACTAGCTAACAAGTCATTATCTTAGAAATCTCAAGTATATCCAAAGCTGCACAATTATACATCCCCAGAATAGGATCCCTCACCCTATGAGTCCCACTCAATTGATTGATCACTAATTATGAGTCACCTTTCACCAATAAATGACAAATACAACCATGTCGGGCTATATTCAACCCCATGATTAAGGCCTTATATTCTGCCATGTTATTAGTAAAAGCAGTTTTGTTGAGATTTCGGCAATCACACCTAGTTGTATGCTTCTTTGCATGGAGCATTGGGCATGGAAAACACTAGCAGTTTAGGATGAGGTCCTGAATCCCATAAGCATAATGGTGCATAATGCTACCTATGGAGCCTCTATAAAGCATTGTACTTGACTATCACTTTCACAATGAGTAATGCAATATCATGATGCTTTTCTCTTTTAGTTAGTATCATTGTCATTGTCAGTTCAATACACAAGGTTGTCTTTATGAGTCCAAGCTTCCATCTTGGAACCTAATTCACTTGTGTAACAGTTGTCTACTCATTGTCTATGCCAACATGAATCTAGCCGTACTCTTTGATGGAGGTATACAACTCTTGCCGAGCTTGCATAAGCTGTCCCAAGACCCGAGGACAGATGACGCAACACGTGAAATTATAAATTTTCTCCAGTATGGGCAGGAGAACACACATTATGGAATATAATCAATGAAATTGTTTTATTCTGACTGTATGTCCATGAGTAAATTACGTAAACAAACAACTGTGGATAAAATGATTTTAATTAATGAAGCTGTTTTTATATGTTTCACGTAATGTGGTAGGTAATTAGATAACTAAGAACTTCCATCGAGGGAAGCGATGTCACAGCGGGTAGGGTTGAAGGTCACCATAGGGGTTTGGCAAGAAAACTGGACAAGATAGATAGAGATGTGTCTTCAAGAGATAAGTAGATTACAGTGAATGTTTAAAGGTTCAAGAGGTACTTCACGGTCAATCACAGGGGTTTGAGAGAGAGAAGAATGTATGGGGGTTCAAGAGCTTAGACTCAGGAGATGGTAGAGATAAGATAAGGGTTGAAGGTTTCAAGACAAGTTCTTGAAGATGTTAATAGAGCTTCCACTTGCATGTTCTTAGCAAAGATCACAAGAGTATTATCTTATAGGTTCTAACTCAAATCAAGCTTGTTTTCTTGACTGTAAGAACAATCACAAATTATAAAATCAAGTACAATACGCTGTCATGTATCATAAACAACTCTGCATCCCATCATTCATACATGATGCCATAGCATGAATCAACTTTGCATGATTACATTCAATGTAGACTGTTAGGGACAAAAGCTTATGAGTCAATTACAAGGCTTGTAGGGCAAAGAGACTTGCTTCAAGAGAGCTTCAAATTGAGTTGCTGATAAGGATAAGTTACCACAGCCAAGAAATAAGAGAAAAAAATCCACTTAATTCAACTCAAAGCATCTATGAATGATCTACAAACATTGCCCTTCCATAGGCGCACATAATACTTGCATATTTTGACAAGATGTCTTCTGTAGAGTAAGAAATGAATTAAAAGAACACTGCTGTAGCAAATTCTTTGAATATGGTTGAAGATATCAACCCCAAATCAGCCCAAATATCTTTTAGAATTCACCTTTGATGATAGCATAAACTTCCCCTAACACGGTGTTAGTGAGTTTGGTGTCAAAAGTTTACCATGGGGGTAAGAGACAGCAAGGTGAAGGGAGATTCAGGGAGAGGAGTAGACGGAAGAGAAGGGGTTCGAAGAAATAGAAGACGTAGAAGAATACCCATAGAAAGAAATAAAAAATGTAGAAGAATACTAATAGAGATGAAGCTTGTTAGTTTATTTCCGCATTATGAGAAGATAAAACTCTTGTAGACAAAATCCTGTATAAAATAATACCTTCCTCTATGTTGCTAAGATCACCAATCTGATGCTTCCATTGGCTCTGAAAGGGAGGTAAAATACCAACACACTTGGCCAGAATTCTGCCAAATCACTCCCTTTTCATCTCCCACTTCAGAGTGCTATTCACTGCTTGAAAACAGCGGTTGCACATCGTGCGATTTCGCTAATCTTTCTTTTTACATAAAATCCTCTCAAAATAGTTGAAAGCTACATGCTTTCTTTTACATGTTATCCTAATCTAGAAGTTGTCTACAGTTTTATGGATTTTTACAAGAGATAATATCTAAAATATCAAAAATTGGCTGAAACTTGTCCAAAAATCTAATATTTTTGAACCATGGACACTAACACTAATGCCCAAAGTGGCATTGGCTCTCTAGATCTACAAGGAAGCCGCACTCTAGAGTTTTTCACATGATATGCACGTAGTGGTATGACATCCACCCCCTCCTAACTTGCACATCCTCTGGCATGTGCCAAAGTCTTACGGATCTATAGTGTCAGAAGAAGTATCTTCTGCCATATCAATGTCTTCATCTTCTGCCTCTTCTTCTTCCTCTATGTCTTCATGCTCTTGAATTATATCCAAGTCTTCTAACTCATATGTTGAACTTTCTATTTATTTGAAGAGCTTGATTCTTTTCCAGCTATGGGTATCTTCATGCTTGTCCCATCCAATTCAGCCAATTAATATGTGGCATTGTCATGAATGACCTTTACCACATATGAGCCAAACCAACACTTTACTATCTTTCTAGAAGCACTGTATTGATTATCCAGGATGCTGTCATAGACAAGCTAGCCATTTTCTTGGATAACTCTTGGCCGAAGTCGATGTTGGCTATCAAATCTTCTTTTGATTTTTAGTCTTGCTATTTTTAACTTCTTAATAGTTGCTTGAACATCTTCAGGCCTTCTTTCTAGCTGCCATATGTGCAAAGTCAGCAACTTTTCTCTATTGATGCCTTCCTCCCAAGGTAGAAGACTCCATGTGAGAATAGATTCTTCAATTGGCATAATTGGTTGTTGTCCATGCATAAGTTTAGCTGGCATATAGCCAGTCACTATACTGTGAGTAGTCCGGTCGGCCCATAATGCAAAAGGTAGCATTTTAGGCCATTCTTTGATATTTCCTCTACAAGACTTTGCTAGAGCTTTGAGAATAGGTTGATGTCCTCTCTCACTCTTTCCATTGCCTTTAGGATTGTAGGCTGATGCCAAAGCCAACTTGATACCCAATTGAGCAAAGAAGTTGCGTGCCTCATCGACATCCAATTCTTCTCTATCTGCGGTTATCTTGCCAACACAGCCATATCTGCAAAATACTTCTTCAAGAAAAAAACAACAAATAGCTTGAGCGGTCTTGGTTGTTAAAGCTTTACTTTCAACTTGATTGGTTAGATCTTTTCTTGCAAGCACTAAATACTGCATATTCCATATCCCTGTAGGCATGGTTACAAGATCAATAATCCATCTATAATGTATAGATAAGGGATAAGTCGATTGTAACCCATCTCGATGCTTGACCATAGAATACATCTAACACACATAACAAGTTTCAACAAAATGCTCTATATCTCGATACATGTTTTGCCACCAGTATTTTTCTTTGACTTTAATAAAGGTTCCCCATATACCTCTATGGCCAGCCCACAAGCTTTCATGAAACTCCTTCATTACCTATAGTTGCAATCTTTTATTACCTAAAACTTGGACAGACACTCCTTTCTTCTTCTTTGCGTGCTTCCATAGATGCCCATTTTTAAGAAAAAAGCCATAAGCTTTCCTCTTAATATGCTTGAACTCTTCATCAGTCCAAGTCTCTTGATTCTTCATTGTGCTCAAATATTAGCCAATCTTTAGCCAATCTTCTTCAAGGAAATGAACTAGAACTTGAGCAATGCAATGAGCATGCTGGCTTCTAGTTGACCACCGTTCTTCCATAGATAAATCTTTGATCTTTGTTGATGTATGCTGATTTACAGCAGTACCTTTTCCTTTCTTACTGTACTTAATGATATACCATTAAAAAGATTAGCTTCACCTGCAAGATTCAGCTTTGGGTTTGTATATGCAGCAATTGAAAAGGTACTTTCAATAGCCATGGAATGAAATTCAGCAAGTATAGATTCTTCAGCTTCATCTTCTTCCATCAGCTCTTCTTCATTGTCATATCTTACACGTGATAGCATGTCAGTAACTGGATTCGCCTTTCTTGCAATATGCTTTAATTCAAGGTTGAGAGATCTAATATATACAATCCATCTTAGCATAGCAATTTCGAGTGTAGAGAAGTTGACAATCATGCCTAAGAGTGGATGACAATCAGTTTCTACCATGACGGAAGCACCTATAAAGTATTCACGATCACACTTTAATGCTGTTACAACTCCCCACAATTCCCTTTTTACTTGTGCATACCTTCTTTGATGTTCATTGAGAACCTTTGCTCCAAAACGAATTGCATACCTGTTACCTTCAAGGTCTTCTTAGCCAAGAGCCCATCCTATCCCAATGGGACTTGTATCCATAGTAAGGATGATGGGTTGACCATTTGAATAATCAGTCCTTTTGAGAGTGGAGGGGGGGCTGAAATTAACAACTTCTTTAGTTTGCATACAATGAGAGTATGCTCTTTTCCCTAAGAGAATCTTTGGCCTTTTCTTAATAATTGATGGAGATTTTCGACTATATGAGAAAAATGTGGTATCCATAAGAGATAGAATACACATGCACCAAGAAATATTCTCACCTCTGAAATATTTGTGCATGTTTCTTGCATTCTGCTGATGGCATCTATCTTGATTGGTGAAGGTTCACGTCTGTAGGGGCCACACAGATGTCCGACCACTAGGACTTCTTCTACTCCAAAACTCGACTTAGCTCCAGAAAGGGTAAGATGTACCTCTTCTAGCCTTGTCAAAATCCTGTCACAATCATGAATATGGTTAACTACAAATATCTTGTAGCCATCTTCGTCAAGCTCCTCATTCTTTTCATTGACTTCACATCCCTTGATAAGTACATAATCAAGAAATGGAAGAGTAAGTTGTGGTAAAGTCCTTAAGACTTTGTGTATGGCTTTCATCATATGGGCTACGGAGTTTTTTGCACCTTGTGGTAGAGTGCACATGTGGACCAATCCAAGAGGTATCTTCATTGTGGTAATGTCTCGGCTTTCTAATGAAAGTTGAAATTGGTCATATCTTGAATATAGGTCACCCATAGAATAAATTGCTCTACTTACAAAAGCTTCAGCAAACTCATCAACAATTGGACCTGAACCAACATTTCCGATTGTGACACAATTAACAGGCTATAGATCTTGAATGAATTATAAGGATCCATTTTTCTTGGGTATGGTAAACCATGGATTTGAGTAAGGTAATGAAGAAGGTTCTAAAATCTTCATTCTGATCTTCTCATTTAGAAGTTCCAATAATTTGGGTAAATGTGCCCTTGGAACGAGAATGGGCACTACAAGATATAGGCCTTATACCGATGTTAAAAGCGACAAAAATGTAAATAAATAAATTTTTCCCCGTCGTCGCAAAAAGGGTCGTTATTGGCGACGCCATAGAACAATCGGTATTAGCGTCGTTATCAGCATCGCTATTTGCATCGGTATCAGCGTCGACACTGATATCGGCACAAATAATGACGTTGATAACGATGCTTTGCGACACTAATAACGACGCCAATAATGACGTGTGTAGGTAAATTTGCGATGCTAGTAGCGACAACAACAATTTTTTTTTGTGATAGGACAGCTATGTGCTTTATTTGGGCCAGACAAAATAGTTTCTGCACTGTGTACAATGCTTGTGTGAATAAAGACAAAGTGTACTTAAATCACAACACTGATACATGAAATAAATACATGATCGCATAATGAAAGTGACTGGTACAATCATGGCAAGATATCACTACTACATAGAAAATGCCTACACAGATCACGTGATCAAAAAAGAAGGGTGTGTGAGCTCTAGGGATCCAAGAGCGAGCTATAGATCATCGCCATCCAAAAGCTTGTCCTGCTGCAAAGGAGCATCGAACGGACTCTGCAAAAAAAGAAACAACTATCCATCAATCCACCATACAATAATGCACTCTAATTAAATATGGTAACTACGGACAAGAAAGATGAGTGGCTTACAGGGCCGCCACGTCCATACAATCGGTCAATCAATGCAGTGAGACCGTGCCTCTCTGCATATCGAGTCTCAAGGCCGGTCGGATCGCGATGCTACAAAGGAAACAAAATACTAACTGTTAGAAATATGATTGTCAGTACAAAGGATATTGCAAAAAAATAAGCAAGCAAAACAAAAGAAAAACTTACAAAGTCCTCTAGATATGTCATGTGGCCACCACTCCCAAGATGATGGACCACTTCGGCCTCTAGTCATGCCCTCGCCGCCTCGCACTACTGTCTCCAATGTCCTGGAGAATTTGTAGCCTCCTCCCTCAATCAGCGCCAGTCGTCCGCGTCTAGCCACTCAGGCTTTGCAATCCCACTCTTGAGTGCCTTACGTGCGTCCGATCGTCTATGTGATATATATGCACGCATGCACGGCTGGTACCGGAAACTCCTCATGTAAGGATGCTACTATGTAGTCCTTGCTCCCCTCCGGTATGCTTTTCCAATGATCCAAGACAGTGTGTCGAAAAACTCGTTGGCACAACTCTCTCATGTGAGCCATCACCCTCCTCCCCTCATCATTCATGATGATGGCTCCTGACCTATCATCTACAAGGTAGGCATAACCCTCTAGGGTATGCCTAAGATGGGTCCTCTCCCACCTGTGACCACGCTTCTGGGCATATCCAGGAGACCCTTGTACATATGGTGTACCAACCGGGGTAGTATCTATTGGAGTAGCACCCATAGGGGTGCCACCTACGGACGACTGACCAAAAGCCCGAGTGACTAGAGTAGATGTTCCCACAAGTGTGACGAATCCTGGAGGTGATGCAACTCTAGCAAAATGATGAGACGGAGACACCGTGTTCGTGCCTCCACAGGAACCATCTGAGCCACGCTCTCTGGAACCGCCACGAGAGCGATGAGTAGCACTTGTATCCCGAGCCGACTGCGGGCTCACTGTATCTGTATCTCTGTAGCATCCCCCTGACCCTGAAGCACCTTCATCTAGCCCAAGTCTGGAGCGTCGACCTCGTCTGCTCGAAACTAAAGCATCTGATCGTGCTGAAGTAGATCTAATAGAGTAGCTCGACGATGTCTGAGACAGCTCCTGGTCCGCCATGTCTTTGAATCTCACCATCTGATTTGGAGACATGCGCATGAAGATATCCTACAATTCCTCATCGCTCATCCCTCGACTTATCCTGATGATCTAAGTATCCACAAAGGTTACCTGCACAGACAAAAAATAATGTTAGCATAATCAATTTAAATCATACAAAGCACGGTAATATAAATCTTAAAAAAATGATCTTACTTAAAATGCATATCTTATGTATCCTTATAAGCAATTAGTCAATGAATTGAGTAAGTGGATGCTCCAAGTATGAAGTATCCTATGGTCCCATGTCAATCTCCTGACACAACTTGGGATAAACTGAAAGGTCGATATACATGTCACCATAAAAGGATGAGTCCACCTCGTTCCCAAAGAATTCTTGGACTCCTGTATTTCCATCATTGTTACCCGATGCTAGCTCCTCTATATGCTCCAAGCTTTCGGTGGCCTCCATCCCTTGCAATATCGACCCCTCTATTTGCATATTGTCCTCATCTATGCTCGGAACATCTCTTTGATCATATACTCTCGCATTTCAGGGAGCTGAAGGTGTAATATACCACTATCAAGGTTGTCGGGGGTTTGGATAGAAGATTACATGTTCACAAACATGTATAAGAGAGATTTAACTATTGTGACATGTACCATGTCATAATACAATTAACAAACAAATGAGTTCATGCATCTGTTCACAATGGGCCGGCAACACAAAGCTGTCGCGCAAATCTGTCCATTTTTTTTCGGAATCTATTTCGAGAAATCCAGATGGACCTCGTCGAACTGTTGCTCCAGCTCCTTCAAGTACCACTTTAAACCACTGCACATCTCGAATAGTATCATAGAGAAGCTATGATAATCCACCGTAACAATACTTTGCAAGTTCCCAAAATACTCCATCTCATCTATAACCGTGTTTGGATCAGTTGCTCGTCGTCGCCTCTCTTGCTCGAACCTTGCCATGATAACACAGTCTATTGTGGAGCGCATTTTGTTAATACGCTCCACACGGAAATGGCATCTGCGCTACCACACTGCACTATATATTTTGTAATGTACATTGAAACACTCAATTAGTTGTTGTATATAAAATATAGATACGAGAAACCCTAAACACGTATCACCTTTGGACTACATCCCCTCGAGAATTCCCACTTCTCGGTTGAGACCTCCGTCCCTTTGCGAGATGCTGCGGTCAAAGCTCCATGCAACCATCGCATTGACATAAATCGGGGCATCTCCTCCATGCCCTCGGGATATTGAATCGGTCGATGGCGTGTACTACATCGAAATTCAGATCATGTATTTCTGGAGTAAGGCATCCTACAATCGCGATCGGTAATACAAACTGCCACAAATGAGAAAGCATTATGAACAATGACTACACTCCAAATAGCAAAATGCGCAGGCCACTTACAATCCATTCGTAGTACAAACCTGTCATATCTTATGACAATCATGGGATTTTAGCCCTGATAATTGGTCGTCTTTAGAAAACGCAGACTTGAGAGAATGCATCATACCCATCGGAGTGTGGATAGACTTGACTATTTGTTTCACAATGCGCTATTCTTTAGTAGGCAAAACCCAAGGAGCGCGAGGTAGCTGCACGCGATCATCAGTACTCGACTGTGGCCAAAGCGCCTCCATCTTGCCTACCTCCTTCAAATCCATTCGTGCCCCTATAGTGTCTCTCTTTCCTGTGATGTGGTCCCATAGCAAGCTGCCCACATTCTTGAAAATATGCATGGGACCCAACAAGTGGTTGATTTGTAAGTGGGTCCAATATGGCAACTCGTAGAAAAATGAGAACAGTCACATTCCATTTGGATGTGACTCTGCGTGGATCATTTTCAGCTTGTACTAGCCTTGGGCATTCATACGTGTTGGAGGTCATCCAAGAAAACCTTCCCTGAGTTCATGACCCTCTGGCAAGAAGGCGGTGTGTCCTTGATATACCATCTTCTTCATGGTTCGTGACCTTCGGGAGTCTAACTATGACCCGCACAATGGACATGCATGATAACCTGAGGTAACCAGACCTATCCCAATACCTCTATCCAGTGAATACAAACTTGAACGAGCTATGATAGATATTACCAACGAGAACGGAAGCCTATTTACCTGAGCACTCTTCGAATCCGAAAAGTCATACATCGTCCACATGAGAATGGCTCGAATATTGGGGGACCATCGACCATCGCGCTTGCTCATATCTTGCATGGTAACCCCCTCCTTCCACAATGAAACATGTGGTTTATGTGGGGGATAAGCGAAAAGTGTTTAAGAACTTTTTGAGGGATGGTTTTCCCTTGCAAGTCCTGTCGATACCTGTGAGAACCACACTTTGGACATGTCTCCATAGTCTCGTATTCTCCTCGAAACAGTATGTAATCGTTGATACATGCATGGATATTGTTGTAGTCCATGCCAAGCTTTCGTAAAACATGTCGTGTATCATCACGAGACTCATACATGTATTTGCAAGTAGTAATATATGGTATTCAATCAGCTTGCAAGTACAATGCATGATTGATATTAACTTTTCTTATTGTCTGTTGAAAATCTAAGATTGCCTGATCAATGATCTCAGATTGAAACTCGCCGAAGTGTCGTACGTGTTCTATAGACAATCAATGTTTTCGTCTAATTTCTAGCTTACATTGAGAGCAAGGACATAGGATATGCTGATTAAGATACGCCTCACGATCTTGAACATCAAGACCTTCATCGTTTTCCATTTTGTCTACACTACAATAAATAATTTGTTTTTGTTATCATTCCTTTTTTCTTGCTTAAATTGTTTGAGAAGGGATTTCTTCTCTTGTAACTCAGCAAAAAAATTAATGTATATAAAGTCTCCATCCACCCACCCACAAATTAACATATGTCGGAGTGTTTCCCATCTCGTGGTGTTGCACCGGACCTCGCCACCACTCTCTCTTTGTTTTTTATCCATTCATTATCTCCTCCTCTTCCATCTCTCTCTCTTTTTCTCTTTCTTTATTATGCTGTATGTTTATTCCCTCTCTCTCGTTCTTTCTTCCTTTTTCTCTTCCTCCCCCTCTCTCATTTTCTTTAACAAAACATATATCTCTCTCTACTACAACACAACAACAACAACTACTACTACAACAACAACAACAACAACTACAACAACAACAAATAAGAAAAGAAAAAAAAAACTACTATTACCACCACTACTACAGCAACAACAACAAATAAGAAAACTAGACAACAATAAATAAGAAAACAAAAAAAACTATTACAACAACAACAACAACAACAAACAAGAAAACCACTACTACCACTACAACCACGACTACAACAAGTACAATTATGACCACGACTACGACTATGACTACGACCACGACCATGACCATGACCATGACTACGACTACGACTATGACTATGACTACGACCACGACCACGACCATGACCACGACCACGACCACGACCACGACCATGACCACGACCATTACCACGACTACGACTATGACTACGAGTACGACTACGAGTACGAGTACTACTACTAGTACCTCTATAATAAACAAGAAAAGAAGAAAAAACTACTACTACTACCACTACTACAACAACAACAACAAATAAGAAAACTAGACAACAATAAACAAGAAAACAAAAAAAACTATTACTACAACAACAACAATAACAACAACAACAACAACAACAACAACAAACAAGAAAACCACAACTATTACTACAACCATGACTATAACGACTATGACTACGACCATGACTATGACCATGACTATGACTACGACTATGATTACGACTACAACCACGACCACGACTATGACTATGACAACGACTACGACTACAACTACAATTACGACTACAACTACGACTACGACTACCACTACCACTACCATTATAATAAAAAAGAAAAGAAGAAAAAACAACAACAACAACAACAATAACAAGTACTACTACTACTACAATAACAATAGATAAGAAAAGAAGAAAAACCTACTACTACTACTACAACAAAAAATAGGAAAACTAAACAACAATAAACAAGAAAAGAAAAGAAAAAACTACTACTATTACAACAACAACAAACAAGAAAACAATAACCTCTCTCTCCTTTTCTCTCTCCCGCCCTCTCCCTTTCCCTCTCCCTCTCTTTCTCTTTTTCCCTATTATGTTTAATGTTTTCTCCCTCTCTCTCTCATTCATTCATTCTTTTTCTCTCTTCCTCTCCCTCTCTCATTTCCTCTCCCTCCCTCCCTCACTCTCAACCTCTCTTTCTCTCTTTCCCTATTATGTTTAATGTTTTTTCTCTTATCTCCTCTCCCTCTCTCATTTCATCTCCCTCCCTCTCCCTCTCCCTCTCTTTCTCTCTTTTCCTATTATGTTTAATGTTTTTCTCTCTCCTCTCCCTCTCTCATTTCCTTTTCACTCTTCCTCTCCCTCCCTCACCCTCACCCTCTCTTTCTCTCTTTCCCTATTATGTTTAATGTTTTTTCTCTCTCTATTATGTTTAATGTTTTTCCTCTCTCTCTCTTCCTCTCCCTCTCTCATTTCCTCTCCCTCCCTCTCCCTCTCTCTCTCTCTCTCTTTCCCTATTATGTTTAATGTTTTTTCCCTCTCTCTCTCTCGTTCCTTCTTTCCTTTTCTCTCTTCCTCTCCCTCCCTCACCCTCACCCTCTCTTTCTTTCTTTCCCTATTATGTTTAATGTTTTTTCTCTCTTCCTCTCCCTCTCTCTTTCCCTATTATGTTTAATGTTTCCCTCTTTTTCCTCTCCCTCTCTCTTTCTCTTCCTCTCCCTCCCTCACCCTCTCCCTCTCTTTGTCTCTTTCCCTATTATGTTTAATGTTCTTTCTCTCTCCTCTCCCTCTCTCATTTCCTTTTCTCTCTTCCTCTTGCTCTCTCATTTCCTTTTCTCTCTTCCTCTCTCTCTCTCATTCCCTCTCCCTCTCCCTCTCCCTCTCTCATTTCCTCTCCCTCTCTCAATACACATGAATTTTAACAAAAACAAGTAAAATAGAAAGAGAAAACACAAAAACAAAGCAAGAAGGAACAATGCACTCACTGTAAAGGCTCAAAGAAGGGTTCAGTGGCTCCTCTTCATGACGGCGGCTCCTTCTCGCCCTCCGTACACTTCCTCTTCTTTGCGAACGGCAGCGACAACGATGAGAAGCTTTCCTTCTCCCTCTTTCTCTCTTTCTTTCCCTCTCTCTCTCAAATGCAAGATGTTCACTTTCCCTTTCGCTCTCTCTTTCGTGTATGTGTGCAAAATAACGCGCTCGGGTTTCGGTCCGTGTTTTTTTCATCTGAGTACTGTCGCTATTTGCGTCGCTATTAGCGTTGCCTGCTATTTTACGTCGAAAAGCGCCGTCGCTATATCTCCATATCCTTGTAGTGGGGCTTGAGGTTCCAAGGCACATGTGGGACCGTAAAAATGACCACAGGAGCCATAATATTTGGATCCACATAGCCTATTTCACTTGGCTAAAATGCAAAAGCTTTTCCAAGTTTCATTAGCATTTGCATAAAAGAGCGTTTTTCAGCTGACGAAAGGAAATAATTTTCACATATTTTGAGCTCTTTTATACTTTTAGATGTGAACTTGTGACCAATGTTGGAAGGATCACGAAGACTTGGTTGATTTACTACCCTATCAGCTAGTCCTTCACTTTCAGGAGGCAGTGAGACTGCCATAGGCTTGACTTTCTTATCCACCCTCTTGTATTTTGTCTCCACTTGTGCTTTAGCCTTGTTGAGTAAACCAATGTCTTCCTACTCAACAAATTCTTGAATTGTTTGATAAAAATACAATGTGCATACTTCTATGGACTGATTTTCAGCCTAACTTTTTGTATGAGCAGCTGCATATATTTCAGCCAATGTGTTAGTAGTAATCAGCCCAAAAAAAAGCATGAAATATCTTCATTTTCAACCTCATCATGTCATAAGTTTTTAGCACCCTTTTTACATGACATAAATATTTTCTTTCAGATTTAGTCATGGTTGGAAGAAACTTATAACGACCCATATTATTGGCTGTACATATATACAGATTTGCTAGAGACACAGTTTCTATAGCATAAGGAGGTTCAATCTTTTTACATGACGCACTGCTATAGTCTCCTTTTACAGCAGTGCAGCAAGAAAACCCTTGAATTCTCAGGCATTAGGAGGCACAGGATAATCATGTAGTCGATCTCTGTTTCGATGATGGTTAACACACAGAGTAAGAAATTGGACAACTCGTTCATTATCCTTGCTTCAGATTCGAGCATAGGAAGAACCATCATCAAGAGCTTTTGTTTCCAAGCGGGCTTCAGAAATGTAAGGTTGCCGAAGAATGATAGGGTAATTACAAGAGTCTTGAACAAAAAAGTGAAAATTGTCTTTTATGTCTCCAATAGTTACCTGCACATTAGGACATGCAGCATATAACTCTCCAGAAGAGCTGTTTGCAGCTCTCATTCGCCAACCTGGATCAACATTATGGACCATCTACCACTTTCATAGAGACTTCTTGCCATGACGTTTATCTCAGAACCATGGTCTAAGAGTGCAATACATGGTGTTTATTTTTCTCCAATTTTGACGACTGTCTCCGTCATTGCTCTTGCCCAATGTGTACGGGAGTAGTGACGACTTGGAATGAATCGTTTGGAATGAATCAGGCCTCTTCCTCATCATGCATGTGCTGTAGAGGACCTTCTTTCTGAGAGATGGACTGTCTGACTGGTTTAGACCAGCCGACCATTACATTTTTCACCTTCACTTCTTTAATTTTTACATCCATGCTTTCTTTATCTTCAACTTCAATTGCTGCAATTAACTCTTTAATTGCTTCAAGCTGAATTCCTTATGTAGTCAGCTTCTCTTCATCCTACACAAAGACTCGAAGAGCTTGCAAAAAAGCATGCACTGTTTCTTTAGCATCATCACCAACATATTGTCTTTTTCTTTTGATTACATTAATAATTACATCATGAAATTCACGTTTGGCAATTCCAAGAATTTCACCTAAGGTGAACTCAATTTTACTTCCTAAAATTCGTTCTTCTAGAACTCGTTTGAGATCGGTCTCGCAGATCCTATGTTAGATTGCAATTTGTAGCCTGGCTGCTTGTCTTTCTTCTTTCCTTCGGTCTTCTTTGTTTGTGGCATATATTCCATCTCTTGATCTGGGGTTATATTTTCAGCAAGCTTTGGTTGTTCATGCATTCTTCTAGTTACCCGTTTCGGAGGGCCAGAAGAGGAAAGCCCTGGTTCATCTTTTCTTCTTCTCTTTTCTTCAATCAAGACTTCTTTATGATTGATGTCATCTAAATGTGCAAAGGCAGAAAAAGAATCTACCAGTTCTTTCCAGCTAGTTATTCCTTGAATGCACTGATTGGCATTAGTCAAATCATCTTTGGCTACTTTGCCACGTTCCATTTGATCTAATGCATGCATCCATACTTTAGATTGTACATTAGTTTTACAGGCTTTCAAATTTGATTTACTTGACTCAATTTGTAGCCCATAGGTACCTGTATCAATTGTTGCATGGGCATTATTTAAAGCTAAATCTTCTAATCTTTTCTTCATTCCACCATTGCCAAAATTTGGCTCCAGTGGAAGACTAGTTTCAGTTGCATGAATTTTTCCATTTTTCCAAAAGATGAGCTTTTGTGCTTCAGCCTCACGGAAGGCATAACACTTCCTCTTGTCATGTTGTTGGTTGTCACACCAAATACAATGCTTCTTATAGCCTTCTCTCATGGGTTTTTGAGTTGATGATTGTCCTTGTTCTTTGACAACATGCTTCTCAACCTTGGAACTAATTTCTGTAAGATTTAGATGAAGGTCACACATGCTTTTAATGAGTTCATCCATGACATCATTTTTAGAAGGAACAGAAGAAGAAAGAGTTGGTTGATTAGTTAAAGGAATAGGGGATTTTGAAGGTGGAACAAGCTCCATCAATGGAGTTGTTAAAGTTGAAGTAAAGCCCAATCTTAGTTGCATGTGCTCTCTTCGAGCAATCATGTTAACTACATCAGTAACATCTGTCCATGCAGTCTTGACTCCTGATTCAGAGGTAGCATCTTCTAGGCGATCAACAAGCTTCTCTTGCAAAATGGGATTTCCAGCCTTAAGGAATAATTCAATCTTCTGACCTTCCATGCTTTGTTGGTCTTCAGCATCAAGTTGTCCAAATTTACTTTCAAACTCATGGTATAAAGTTATTGTAGCTAAACCTTTGTTGGGTTTCTCAACCCAATTAGTGAAACTTTTCTTCATCATTAGGCCAGAGTCTTCCAAGAAGAATTCTTTGCGTAGGGATTTTTTGAATGCAGCCCAATCCACATCTCGTTGAAAAAGACCAAGGATTGTTTCTTGAAGACAATGCTTGGCTAGTCTGGCAAAATAGTGACTCCATGCATGTTGCGGTACACCAAAGAAGAGAATTTTCTCAACATATAAGTGAATGAAAACATAGACATTTTAACCATTAAATTGTTTTAATTTTTTCCCAACTTCCTCTAGGGCCTTGATAGCTGTGGAATCAATCTTCTCTTCGTCTGCCTTTGTTGTTGTTGTTGTTGTTGTAACATTTGGATTTGTTGTTGCTGAGTTTGTTGTAGTATGCGCACCAATTGTTGTAGAGTATCTCTTGGAAGAATCCCCCATCTTGGAGTTCTCTTACACCGATCTTTATGTCGGGTTCCAATGTCGCAGTGCATAGGGTTGAAGGTCACCACAGGGGTTTGGCAAGAAAACTGGACAAGATAGATAGAGATGTGTCTTCAAGAGATAAGTAGATTACAATGAATGTTTAAAGGTTCAAGAGGTACTTCATGGTCAATCACAGGGGTTTGAGAGAGAAAAGAATGTATGGGGGTTCAAGAGCTTAGCCTTCGCAGATGGTAGAGATAAGAGAAGGGTTGAAGGTTTCAAGCCAAGTTCTTGAAGATATTAATAGAGCTTCCAATTGCATGTTCTTAGCAAAGATCACAAGAGTATTATCTCATAAATTCTAACTCAAATCAAGCTTTTTTTCTTGACTGTAAGAGCGGTCACAAATTATAAAATCAAGTACGATATGTTGTCATGTATCATAAACAACTCTCCATCCTATCATTCATACATGATGCCATAGCATGAATCAACTTTGCATGATTACATTCAATGTAGACTGTTAGGGACAAAAGCTTATGATTCAATTACAAGGCTTGTAGGGCAAAGCGACTTGCTTCAAGAGAGCTTCAAATTGAGTTGCTGATAAGGATAAGTTACCACAGCCAAGAAATAAGAGAAAAAACTCCTCTTAATTCAACTCAAAGCATCTATGAATGATCTACAAACATTGCCCTGCCATAGGGGCACATAATACTTGCATATTTTGACAAGATGTCTTCTGTAGAGTAAGAAATGAATTAAAAGAACAATGATGTAGCAAATTCTCTGAATATGACTGAAGATATCGGCCCCAAATTAGCCCAAATATATTTCAGAATTCATGTTTGATGATAGCATAAACTTCCCCTAACACATTGTCGGTGTGTTTGGTGTCAAAAGTCTATCAAGGGAGATTCAAGGAGAGGAGTAGACGGAAGAGAAGGGGTTCGAAGAAATAGAAGACGTAGAAGAATACCCACAGAAAGAAATAGAAAATGTAGAAGAATACTAACAGAGATGAAGCTTGTCAGTTTATTTCTGCATTATGAGAAGATAAAACTCTTGTACACAAAAACGTGTATAAAATAATACCTTCCTCTATGCTGCTAAGATCACCAATCTGATGCTTCCATTGGCTCTAAAAGGGAGGTACAATACTAGCACACCTAGCCAGAATTCTGCCAAATCACTCCCTTTACATCTCCCACTTTAGAGTGTTGTTCACTGCCTAAAAACAACAATTGCACATTGTGCGATTTTGCTAATCTTTCTTTTTACATAAAATCCTCTCAAAATAGTTGAAAGCTACATGCTTTCTTTTACATGTTATCCTAATCTAGAAGTTATCTATAGTTTTATGGATTTTTACAAGAGATAATATCTAAAATATCAAAAATTGGCTAAAACTTGTCCAAAAATCTAATATTTTTGAACCATGGACACTAACACTAATGCCTAAAGTGGCATTGGCTCTCTAGATCTATAAGGAAGCCACACTCTAGAGTTTTTCACATGATGTGCGTGTAGCGACACGACAACAGGTGGATGGATTCCCGATGAATCTAGTCCTATGGCAGGGTGGTCTCGGTTAGCCGAGAGGTTTTTCTAAAAACAAATGCTAGGAAAAAACTTTAGGAAGGGCCGATTCTCTGACTTACTTAGGGTTTGGTCTCAGAACTTGAACTGTAAATTATCTTAGGGGAAAGTTATGGTGGCTGTGCTAGAGCACTGCGAGGGATTTCATAGATCCTTAGTCTACTACTAGAAAAAAGCATTGTACTCCATGAACCAAGGGTAATGGCAGTCGCTCCTTTCAGACAAGAAGCCTCTCGAAGGACACCTTTGAATGTGAGTTAGTTGTTGATAGGTGACTGTTAGGTCAATTAGGAACCTTCAGGTCCGGTTCTCTGTGGGTAACGGCAGGATGCTTCCCTTGTAGGGTGGACGTAGGGTTAACTAGCCGGTGCACAAAATCCGATCATTCTGATTAGAGTATGGATAGTGACAACTAGAAGGTAAAATTTGGGCAACTACTAAAATGTTATCCATCAAGAAAGCAAGGCGGGTACATTACAAGTGGTATCAAAGAGAAAGGAAATTAAAAAAAAAGAGGTAAATGTAGCATGACATGTGAGATGTTTTCCCTTTCTCTTGCTGATATGTGTTTTTTTAAAAATCATACCATAGAGAGATGAAGATTGGAAGCAATTCATAGTCTTCCGATCAATGTTTACATTGGCAATGCATTCTATGGATTATGGATGGAGAATGCAAGTAATGTGGACTCTGGATCGCATCTACGATCCTTCTCCACTATACTGGGAAAGACACTGGATGAAAAGCGGTGGAATTTGTTATATCGATGCAAACCGTCTTGCCTTCCTTCAGACTAGTTTGAAGAGGATAAGATGGATGGAAAACCTTAAAGTCGTGAAGGTTTATTTATTCCATGAAGTCAAAGCTAATTCAAATTTATTCACTAGAGGTTAGGAGGTTAAACTAAATCGATATATTTACGAGGAAGCGATAAAGGTCATCCCAACGGACCGAATCATAGTTATTGGCCGTTCTAAATGCCACAATTACGTCAAAGATGGACTTCCTGATCTTCCTTTAAAGTACCAATTTTTAGATATCCATTCTTGAAAGCCCGATTATTACCCAATGGATGTATCCAAATGCCATGCCTAGATTCTATTAGGGAAATCTTATCTCCCAAATAACCAACTATCCCAAAATAAACCATGTATTTATCCCCTACAACAAAAGAAATTATTTTATCTATCCTTTGAATATGAAATTGGTTACCATTCTAGCAATTAAGAATTATGAGTCAGTAGATATATCTGAAATCCATGGTTAGATTCCTTAAGTTAATTCGAAAAACTCTATCATGATGTAACACTTCTCAAGTATGCACCATCTATGGACATTGCACAGTAAGTATCCAAGTTTTGCCACAGATTGGATGATCCCCTGAACACATGGCTTGAAGCAATGAGTCCATCCGACCTCCAAGATGCATTGATAAGAGTAAGACCGATTGTACAGGAACTCCAATCCAAACTAAGAAACAATAAGCCTTGGAATAATAGGTTCCAAAATAGAAATATAACTAGGGGCTATGCAAAAAGACCCCGAGGTCAATTCCAATCTGCTAATAGTAAGAAGGCTAAGACGTCGGTGGTAGAGAACTTTACTGGTGGTAATAAGGATACTTTCAGGTGCTATTATTGTAACGAACTTGGCCACATCCAAAGGCGATGCCCAAAATGAATGCCAAAGCAAGTTCTGTAACAATCAGAGCCAAACAACCACAGCTAGAGGAAGAGTTGCTGGCATAACCCTCAAGGAAGTAGAAGATGATGAAGGTCCCACCTTGGAAATCGACATGGAGAAAGTGGGAATTCATGCCTCTCTCAACAAGAAGGGACCGAATCGACAATTCTCAGCGATTCAAACACCGTCAACCTATAACGGTAAACCCTTTAAAATTTTGATTGATTGTGGAAGCACACATTCATTCATATCACCAAGGTGTGCTAGAAAACTAGGCATAGACAAAATGCATGCACCTGGGCTAATAGTTAAGTTAGCTGATGGAAAATAAGTTTCCTCAACACAACAGAAAAGTAAGGTGGAGTTTAATTTGGGTGGCAATCAGACCAAAATGAAATTCAAAGTGATGAGCTTGGGAACCTATGAGTGCCTGCTAGGAATGGACTAGTTAATTTCCAATGATGCCCATATTCATTGTAAAAAGGGCTAAGTCACATTCTTGAATCTTGTAGGACAACAAGTGACCACACAAGGAGAAGTAGGAAAAATAAAGATTCAATTAGCGAAAGCTTCTTGAATAGCTAAAGGTTTAAGAAAAGGCTCACATATATACCTAATAAAATTAAATAAGATTGAATAGAATAAAGAAGCCGAAGATAAACCGTCATGGCTTAGGGAATATGCTAACGCATTTTTTGAAGAATTAACTAAATTTCCACCACAGAGAGAAGTTGACCATGAAATCAAGCTAGTACCAGGAGCTGCACTAGTTGCAAAATGGCCATATCAAATGTCCATTCCGAAAGCCATAGAACTAAAGGAACAACACAAACAGCTCTTAGATTAGGGATAAATTAGACCCAGTAACTTACCCTAGGGAGATATGGTATTATTTTAGAAAAAGAAGGATGGGACTCTCCGTCTCTGCATTGATTATCGAGGGCTAAATTAGGTAACAATCAGGAATAAGTATCCGATTCCAAGTATCGATGAATTACTTGATCAACTATAAGGAGCGAATATTTTCTCCAAGATTGATCTCAAATCAGGGTATTACTAGATCAGAATCAAGTAAGAAGATATCCCAAAAACCACTTTTAGCACAAGGTACAGTCATTACGGGTTTATCATAATGTCATTTGGATTAACCAACATCCCTGCTACCTTCAACATATTAATGCAAGATATATTCAGACCTTATCTTGATGATTTCGTCCTTGTATTCTTCGACAACATGCGGACTCACAAGCTATATGCTAAGAAGAAGAAGTGTGCATTCTTCAAGAAGCAAATCAAGTATTTAGGGTTTATAGTTTCAGTAGAGGGAACTTCAGTAGATCCGGCCAAGGTCAAGGATGTACAAGACTAGCCACCTCCAACCACTGTAAGCGAAGTTTGTAGCTTTTTGGGTTTAACAGGATGGTATCGGGTCTTTATCATGAATTATGCCTTGATTGCTGCACCCCTCACTGGCCTAGTCAAGAAGCAGGTTGCCATTAAATGGACCCAAGATGAATAGTCTAGCTTTGACATGATCAAGCTAAGTTTAGTCACAGCCCCGATCCTCAAACTACTCGATCTTAACAAAGAATTCGAAGTGGTGATCGATGCGAGCTCTCTTACTTTGGGATGCGCACTCATGCAGGAAGGACATCCAATAGCATATTCATCCAGAAAATCGAAGACTCACGAGAGAAATCATGCTACTCATGACTTGGAATTACTTGCAATTATCCATGCTCTTAAGTTATGGAGACATTATCTACTCGGGAAGAAATTCTCACTGGTAATCGACCATAAAAGTCTTAAATGGATCTTCACTCAACCAGATCTAAATATGGGGCAACGTCGGTGGATCAAAGTCTTGCAAGAGTATGATTTTGAGATCAAATATAAACAAGGAAAAGAGAATGTAATTGCAGATGCTTTAAGCTGCAAATAATTTCCCAATGCACTTATCTCAGAAGAACCTCTTAGAGCTCAAACACTAACTACAATAATATCAAAGCCTAGCAATCCCATCCTTGAGCTAGCCAAGGAGAAGGCGAATAATAATCCCAAATATCAACAAATGCTGAAGGAAATTCAGAATAAAGAGATGAAATGAGAATTCATTAGTATGGATTTTGTAGTTGGATTACCCTCAGTTCAAGGAGGATACAACTCGATCATGGTAATTGTGGACATGTTGACTAAACCCAAGATACTGTGGACCTTACAAAGTCATAAAGGCTCTTGGACCTAATGGTTATAAGCTCCAACTTCCTGAAACCTTGAAAGTTCATGATGTATTCCATGTCTGTCTCTTGAAGCCCTATGTACCTAATCCTGATCATACTCTTGATGATCAACAAGTTGTAATGTCGAGCTAAGGTTTACTTGAACTTCAACCTGATAGAATCTTGGATGTAAAAGAAAGAATCCTTAGGAATAGGACCATTAGAGAATATCTCATCCAGTGGAAGGATGATCATGAAGAGGATGCCACTTGGGTCGATGAGCTAACCCTTATGAAAGAATACCCCCAGTTTCTCTCAAGATGAGGATATCTCGATTTCTCTAAGGAGGGAAGAATGTAATGTCCCCATTACTTAGTTTATTGTAAGGTGCATATACGTGGTGTTGCACGTCTACACATGGAAAAACTGCAGAATCTCTACAGGATTTATAGGAAGTAGAATTGATTTACTAGAATAGTCTGAAATCTCTAGTATTATGTTTAGATGACTTAATTCCTACTTTAGATGGATCCAAATATATATTGTGACTTATTTTGAAGGGAATAAGTCATCCAAGACAAAAGATGAATAAAAATAACATGATTTACAAAAATCATCATTTTCACCTATTTTTGATGGATTTTTGTAATTTTGCCCACGTAGACTTCTTGATCAAACGCATTCCAATCGTTTTGAGTATCCAAACAACTATATTTAGAGTCCATATGACAAAGTTATGATCGAAAAAAGTTGTAGGGGACACAAAAAAAACGAAAATAGTGAAAAAAAATCATAAGCTTTAAAGCTAAGCGCTAAAAGAAAGTGTTCTCTCTTTATCATCGATAATGTCATAAAAAATCACAAAAAAAGCAAGCATCCTCTCTTCTAACCCCCCTCCCCCTTGCAAAACTATAAATTGAGGGCTTGAGGATGGCTGGAAAGAGCGATAAGAGCAATCCTGATGGGACGAGACGCTAATCGAAAAGGAGGAGACTCTATTCCATGAGATGAAGAGACATCATTCCGTTCAACCCAAGGAGGGGGATACATTGAAGGTCTCTCATCCTCTTCTACTCTGATCCGAGAAGAGAAGACACTAAAGAACTCTATCCTATTCTATCATACCTCTACTCTTGTCTCTATTCTAGAGAGTGAAGTATTGCTCTCCACAAGGCAAGAAGAATCATCTGCGAGGCCTACATCATTGAATCTCACAATATCCATCATCATCATCGAGAGTCTTACACCCTTGTGCCAATCGATATTACTGCCATGTTCTTCTTCTTCTTCTTCTACGAATCATATTTTTGTCATGGCCCTGAAGAAAAAGATTTCAAAAGCGAAAATCGTGAATGACCCTACTAACGTGGAAGCAACAGTTGGAGTTGAGAGCATGGGAGTCACTAACGGAGTCATGTGTCGGAGGGGTTTTTGTCGAAAGGTCGAATCCACCGGGGATCATAAGTAGAAGGAAGTAGAGATAGGAGATGGAAGAGAAGATAGAGAATACCCAAGTGGTAAACACTACAAAGATAAATCACAATGAATTGAATCAATATGTATTGAAAGAACCTGGAATCTTCGCACTACTCAGAAGCAATCTCCAGGCATTAGATCTCTTGGAGCTTCTTGCTAGGACAAAACGTGCATCAAAATTACAGCTCCTTCTCTGTTGCTTGAAACCCAAATTTGATGGCTCCATTGGCTTCGAAAGGGGGGTAAAACTCATGGACACCTGCTCACGGATCTTCCAGATCACTCCTTCTTCTTCTTTTGGTTCAATCTGCAGTTTTCAGCCTGTTTTCAGCGATCGCGAACACATGTGATTTTGTCAATCTGTTTTTTTAAATGAAAAATTTCCTAACTAACTGAAAAAGCCACTTGCTTTTTGCACGCCATCCTAATCTAGAAGCTTTTCTAACTTTTTTTGGATTTTTACAATAAATAATATCAAATATAGGCTAAAATTATCCAAAAATCTAGTATTTTTTGATAATCCATGCAACTCACACTAATACTAATGACTTAGATCACGTTGCCTCTCTTGATTAATAAGAAGTCGGATGATGATGCATTCCATACTTTTTCACACTGTGTCCTCATAACATCACGACATCCACCCCCTCTGAACCTGCACATCCTTTGGTATGTGCCAAAATCCTAGTTGTCACTGGATTCTGAGTCCTCCTCATCCTCTATAACCATATCCTTTACTTCTTCATCTTCCATATCTTCCTAGCTAGCCCCTGTATCAGGACCACTATTTTCTTCCAATTCTGGCAACTCATAGGTAGTAGATTCTCACCTTTTGAATAATGTGATTCTTTTCCCTACTACCGGAAGTTTGATGGCTGTCCCATCCAGCTCATTTAATGCATAAGTAGCATTATCAAACACTTGTCTTACCACATAGGGTCCAAACCATCTTTTGGAAATGTTACTCATGGCACTATGTTGGTTATCTAAACTGCTATCATAAACCAATACCCAATCCCCATCTTGTATGGTCCTTGGTCTCAGCCTATATCTTTTGTCAAACCATTTCTTGTTCTGTATCCTTGCTGCCCTTAACTTTGCAGTTGCTACCTCTATGTCTTCTAACTTTCTTTCCAACTGTCTAATGCATAAGGCCAACAACTCCTCTCGATTCAACTCCTCCTCCCAAGGTAACACACTCCATGTGGCTGCTATCTCTTCTATCGACATGATAGGTTTTTGACCATACATCAATTCTATAGTTATATATCCTGTAACAACTCTATGAGTTGTTCTATCAGCTTACAAAGCATAAGGGAGCAATCATGGCCACTCTTTTACCTTCTCTCCACATGCTTTTGCCAATGCCTTCACAATAGGTAGATGACCTCTTTCACTTTTGCCATTTCTTTCAGGTTTATAGGCTGATGTTAAAGCAAGCTTTATCCCCAACCGTGCAAAGAAATCATGAGCCTGATTTGCATCTAGCTCACCCCTATCTGCTGTAATTTTTTTCACACAGCCATATCGACAAAAGATCTCTTCTAAGAGAAAAGTACATACAGCATTTGTCGTCTTAGTACGTAGAGCTCTCCCTTCCACTTGATTAGTCAAGTCTTCACAAGTAAGCACAAGATGCCTCATTTGCCAAAGACCTGTAGGCATTGTGACCAAATCCAGTACCCACTTAAAATGAAGAGACAATGGATATGTGAGTTGCAATCCATCCCGATGTCTCACAGTTGAATACATTTGACATGTCGTCCATGTTTCCACAAAGTGAGCAACATCCTTATACATACCCTGCCACCAATATCTTTCTTTGATCTTTGTAAAAGTACCCCAAACACCTCTATGACTAGCCCACAAGCTTTCATGAAATTCTTGCATTACTTTTACTTGTGAAGCTCTGTCACCCAAAAATCGCAATGGCATACCCTGTTTCTTTTTAGCATGTTTCCATAAGTATCCATCTTTAAAAAAAAAAACCCATATGCTTTCCTCTTGATTTTCTTAAACTCCTCATTTGACCATTCATCTCTCTTTGTTAATGTACTGAGGTATTGACCAATTCTTAGCCACTCTCCTGCGTATTTGTCTTCCAGAAAGACTTCTACACAATATACAAAACATCTAAAGTGTCTTCACTTTGTTGTCCAAGCTTCTGTTAATGCTATAGCAACACCTTGCATTGCTAAATTCACTCTTGCAACATCATTTTCAGCCATAAGAAATTCATCTTCTTCCTCCTCATCCATCATCCCATCTTCATTCTCATAACATGCTCGAGATAACATGTCAGCCACCACTGGGTTATCTCTTCCTGCAATATGCTAAAATTCACGGCTCAAAAATTTGATGTATGCAATTCATCGGAGCATAGCAATGTCCGGAGTAGCACAACTAGTAATCATACCCAATACTGGCAAACAGTCGGTCTCAATGAATACATGAGCACCAATAAAATACTCCTTATCACATTTAAGGGCTGTCACAATTCCCCATAATTCTCTTTTAACCTGTGGATATCTTCTCTGTCGTTTAGTCAATACTTTAGGACCAAAGTGAATTGCATATCTTTGTCCTTCCTCATCATTTTGCCCAATTTCCCATCTAATCTCGATTGGGCTTATATCAACAGTAATAAAGATAGCCTTTCCATGTGAATAGTCAGCCTTTCTCAATGTAGGAGCAGATTTTAAGAGTTGCTTCAATTTCTTCATTACTTTCTGATGCTTCCTTTCCCAATGAAATTTCTGACCTTTCCTTAGAAGCTGATAAAGAGCATTGGCTACATGTGCAAAGTGAGGAATCCATATCAAATAGAACACACATGCACTTAAGAATCTACGGACCTCTGATACATTCATGCATACATCTTGCATTCTATCAATCTTATCTATTTTTGATGGTGATGGCCTTCGTCCATAAGGCCCACACATATGCCCAACAATCAAAACCTCTTCAACTCCAAAGACAGACTTTGGTCCACCAGAAAGAGTTAAATGCACCTCTTCTAGATGTGTCAAAATCCTCTCACAATCCACAATATGGTTTGCAACAAACTGTCTACATCCATGAGCATCCATCTCTTCATTCTTTTCATCCACTACACACCCTTTGATTGGAACATCATCCAAGAAGGGCATAGTTGATTGTGGTATAAAATCCCTGAGTACCCTATTCATAGCATTTGCCATGTGTGCCACTGAGTTTATTGCACCCTGTGGGAGAGTACACACCCGTACTAAACCCAAAGGAGTCTTCATGGTTATGATATCCCTGCTTTCAATTGCAAGCTGAAACTGATCATAACTCGAGTAAATATCACCCAAAGAATAGATCACTCTGCCTGCAAAAGCCTCTGCAAATTCATCAACCACAGGACCTGCACCCACATTTCTTATGGTCACTTTATTGACCGGTTGCATGTCTTGAATAAATCTCAAAGCCCCATTATTTTTGGGCACAGTAAACCAATGATTTGAGTATGGGGCTGAAGAAGGCTCCAAGATCTTTATGCGAATCTTTTCATTTAGCAAATCCATCAACTTTGCCAAGCTTTAGGCACTGGAATAGGCCTCAAGTCCCATGGTACATGTGGCACAGTAAATATGACCATAGGAGAGACAACATTTGGATCCACACAACCTATTTCACTTGGCTGAAATGCAAATGCCTTCCCATGTATAGCCAACATCTACATAAAACAGTCTCTCTCAGCAAGTAAAAGAAACCCTTCTACACCAACTTTCCATTCCTATAATGTTTCAGATGTAAAATGATGACCTATATCTTTAGGATCTCGCAAGCTTGGCTGCCTTGACACTTTTTCATACATACCCTCACTCTCTGGTGGAAGTGGCAAAGCAATTGGTTTCACCTTTTTGTCAATTGTCTTATACTTTGTCTCCACAAGTGCTTCAGCCCATTGTAATCCTTCTTGCTGAGCAAACAATGCTATAACATCATACATATCCAAAGAACATATTGACAACACTCTGTTTTCAGCCTCATTTTCTGCATGTACAGTTGCTGAAATTTCAGCCATTGTGTTAGTAATATTCAGCCCATAAAAGATGCCTGAAATGCTATCATTTTCAGCTAACAGCCCCAATGTTCTCAGTTTCTTAGTAGCCCATTTCATAGATATGCGTTCAGCCCTACACATAGCTTCCATAGGCTTAAACCAACATGAACTGTTTGCTGTAAACTGAGAATTACCAATAGTAAATACATACTTCATTTCATCAAGAGGCGAGTACACCCACTAAACAACACTATTGTAGCCCCGCATTACAACGGTGCTTAATGAAAATCCAGGTCTTTGAATTCCCTTGCATTTGGAACCAAAGGAGACTCTCGAAGCATATCTCGATTTCTAGGATGATTAACACAAACAGTAAGAAATTGGACTGCTTTTCTCCCATCCTTGCTTCTGACTCTTGCATAAGTAGAACCATCATCAAGCACCTTTGTTTCCATATGCACACCTGTAATATAGGGCTGTCCCAAAATCACTGCATATGAGGAATTATCTTGCACAAAGAAGTGTTGCTCTTCCTGTACATCACCAATCGTTACTTTTACATTAGGACATGCAACATAGAGCTCCCCTGAAGAATTATTTGCAGTTCTCATTCGCCAACCATGATCAGTGTCCATAGGCCATGCACCATTTTCATACAATCCCCGCTCAATGACATTTATCTCAGACCCATGGTCAAGTAAAGCAACACAAGGTTATTCCCAACCGGTTATGCCACGAATGTCTTGCCCTGCATGAGACATTTAACTATCAGTGACCTTTCTCTTTTCAGCTGCATGTAAAGCATGTGTCCATATTTCAGCCTTGGACCAACCATCACTTGGCCATGCATTCTATCCAACTGTAGACCAAAAATAGAAGCATGTATCACCGCATACGCATTTTGGATAGCCAAGTCTTCCAACAACTTTTGCATACCGCACTTTCCAAAATTCAAAGCAAGATGCAATCCCGTTTCTTGTGCATGGATCTTGCCATCTTTCCAAAAGATAATCTGTTGTGCCAAGGCCTCCTGATAGGCAGCATAATCCTTTCTCTCATGCTGTAAATTGTCACACCACATACATATTTTTCCAAGCTTAGGGGCTGCTGCCCGTCCCCTTTCCTCTTGTCCTTTTTCGTCCAATTTTGCAACCTTCAATTAAAGATCCCGCATCCCTTTGACCAATTCATCCAAGACATATTCCCTAAGAGAGGGAACAATAGCAGGTACAACCATAGGGTTAGCCACAGAAGCGGGTGGCTTACTGCATACTTCAACTATTTTGCTCGTAATAGTGGGCAAGCTAGAGACATGCAATCTTTCTCTTCTTCTATGCTTCTTCACAAGCGTAGTAATAGCTTCCTTGACATGTCTCCACTCTGTTTTCAAACCTGTCTCTATAGTTTGATCCTCCAGCAAATCATCAAGCTTCTCTTGAAGCTCAGGATCAGCTGCTTGTAGAAACAGTTCAATTTTCTGACTTGCAAGAGCTTGCTGTTTTGTGAGATCCAATTGCTCAAATCAACTTTCAAATTCTCTTAACAATTATGTAGCCACAAGACCCTTATTGGGTTGTATAATCCACTCCTGAAAAGTCTTGTGCGTAATCAAACTGGTATCCTCAATATAAAATTCTTCCCTGAGTGTCTTCTTGAAGGCTACCCAGTCAGCATCCTGCAAGTATAATTCAATAATCCGTGCTTTCAGTTCATGAATAGTAACACATACAAAATACCAGCTCCATGCAGATTGAGCCACCCCAAAGAATTTCATCTTCTGAGCATAGGTTTATACATATGCAGATACATTCCTCCCATTGAATAACTTCACCTCATGCTCAACTGCTTGCAAAGCATTCATCACAACACTTTCTGTTTGAGCTGAAGCACATGTTGTTTGTTGTACCTGCATAAGCATATTCATATTTTGCACCAACTGTTGCAAAACATCACTGAAGAATGTATTCGAAGATTCTCCCATCTTGTCTTTCCTTCTTCTGACGACCTTTCACGTCAGGTTCACCAATGTCAGAGGGGTTTTTGTCGAAAGGTCGAATCCATCGGGAATCAGAAGTAGAAGGAAGTAGAGATAGGTGATGGAAGAGAAGATAGAGAATACCCAAGTGGTAAACACACTACAAAGACAAATCATAATGAATTGAATCAATATGTATTGAAAGAACCTGAAATCTTCGCACTACTCAAAAGCAATCTCCAGGCATTAGATCTCCTAGAGCTTCTTGGTAGGACAAAACGTGCATCAAAATTACAGCTCCTTCTCTACTGCTTGGAACCCAAATTTGATGGCTCCGTTGGCTCCGAAAGGGGGGTAAAACTCAAGTACATCTGCTCACACGGATCTTCCAGATCACTCCTTCTTCTTCTTTTAGTTCAATCTACAGTTTTCAGCGATCGCGATGCGTATGATTTCATCAATCTTTTTTTTTTCAAAAATCTCCTAACTGACTGAAAAAGCCACTTGCTTTTTGCATGCCATCCTAATCCAGAAGCTTTTTTAAAAATTTTCAGATTTTTATAATAAATAATATCAAATATAGGCTAAAATTATCCAAAAATCTAGTATTTTTTGATAATCCATGCAACTCACACTAATACTAATGACTCAAATCACATTAACTCTCTTGATTAATAAGAAGTCAGATGATGATGCATTCCATACTTTTTCACACTGTGTCCTCATAACATCACGACAACGGGTGCAGATAATAACCCTTTACCAATCGCGATACCACATGTTTTTCTCAAAATCTAGTTAAATTCCAAGGGGAAGAGTTCATTATGTGAAACTCAAGTGTCGAATGCTACTAGATTAATCATCACTTGAAAGTTGCATGATTGATTGAAGTCATAATTGCTTGAAGACATCAATCTTGTTTGTGATTTTCTAGATTAGATCATTGAATTAAGTCTTGGAACATATAAAAATTGAGGAGCCCTATACCTCCCCCAAGGATAGGTGTTGAATCCCCATACCAAGAGGGGATGTTTTTACTGTTGCAGAGGCATGGACCGGCTCTAATGGTGAGAGGTCTCCCAGTAGGGATCATATTAAGTAGGAGGTGGATAGGGTGCTAGGGGGGCTCTGGCTAGTAAATCCCCTTTTCACACCTAGGAACTATTGGTGTCCTGTATGGCCCGAGTTCTACTTGGAACACCTATAAATGCTAGCTATAGATGGAATTGATCTTGGTGACGTGCAGATGCATCGGATGAGATAGCACATGAAATTGTAATTTTTCTCCTGTATGGGTGAGAGAACACACATTATGGAATATAATCAATGAAATTATTTTATTTTGATTGTATGTCGGTGAGTAAATTATGTAAACAAACAACTGTGCATAAAAGGATTTTAATTAATAAAGCTATTTTTATATGTTTCACGTAATGTGGTAGGTAATTAGATAACTAAGAACTTCCATAGAGGGAAGCGGGTGGATGATTCCCGACGAATCCAGTCCTAGGAAGAAACAAAAAATAAAAACTAGGAAGAAACTCTAGGAAGGGCCAATTCGTTGACTTACTTAGGGTTTGGTCTCAGAACCCAAACTGTAAATTATCTTAGGGGAAAGGTACGACAGGTGTGCCAGAGCACTACGAGGGATTTCATAGATCCTTAGTCTACTACTAGAAAAAAGCATTGTACTCCATGAACCAAGGGTAGTGGCAGTTGCTCCTTTTGGAAAAGAAACCTCTCGAAGGACACCTTCGGATGTGAGTTAGCTATTGATAGGTGAATGTTAGGTCAATTAGGAACCTTTAGGTCGGTCCTCCATGGGTAACGACAAGACGCTTCCCTTGTGGGGTAGACCTAGGGTTAACTAGCTGGACAAAATCCGATGATTCTAATTAGAGTACAATTAGCGACGGCTAGAAGGTAAACTTTGGGCAACTACTAAAACGTTATCCATCAAGAAATCAAGGTGGATACATTACAGAGGAACTCCACATTGCAAGCCAAATCAACTGAGGTGACCTCTTGATCGACGTATTAACTTATATGACACAAGTGGGCATTCATCCACATAACCTGGACTGTCATCAGACATTAGAGTATAAGCCAACCTTTTACAACTAGTTCTTGAAACACTGAGGTACACCCCAAGGATGCACTGAAGGCCTTTACACCTTTACTTCCACAATACTAGGAAGGATTGTCATCATTTCCAAGGGGGAGGGGGTAATGTGGAAGGTGAATGAAAAACCAAAAGATGAGTTGAACTTTAAAAGAAAAGGATGAATTGAATTTCCCTCTTCTTTTAGTAAAAATTCTCCATGAAGTTATTGTATGGAATGTATGGATTGATTGATGTGAAAATTTTCATTTCTTGGGTTATACATTTCACCATCTAATAATGTTTCTTTCTAATCACTTTACCTTTTATGCAAGAAAGGTTCTTCAAAGAGAACTCATTGTGGGTTATTGTGTGGTGATAAGAACCCAAATGACAGGGCAACATGATAGAACCAACAAGCTCCCATTCTTGGAGGAAGAACACAATAAATATAGCTTAGCCACTAAGTTGTACATCTTCAAGCAACTGAAATAGAGGATTTGGTGACATCGAAAGAGGTAGTCAGATAGATAATGAAACTATGCAATCTTGCTAAGTACTTGGAGAAGGTGGGCCAAGACATAGATCATAGCAAATGCACTGAATTTTTGAAAACTTTTGATGTCTAGAAGAATAGTGGCATGATGACAATCAAACAGGGTGATACCACTAGGAGGGTGTAAGTCGAACTTAGCTGGAAGATTGTGGAGAAGGCCTTGGGGCTAGTGGACAAACCAAAGAAGAGGTTAAAGAGAGATGTCTATGGGATGTTAGGAATGGATAAGGAGAAAGTTTACACAAATGATGGAATCAGCTTGACTAATATTCCTGAGCCCACCATTAGATTACAAGTGAAGATGAGCCACACCCTCTTCTCGAGTCAAAGATATAATGCCCTTATGAATAGAATAGAGTGTACTTATTTGAAAGCCTTGTAGGAAATACACTAGATGAGGTAAACTTGAATGTCCAAAAAACAATCCAGGCATCCACAAAGGTGCTAGCAATAGCTCCAAGGGAAATAGGAGGAGAGTCTCTAGCTAGAACAGTGGAGTCAGAGAGAAAAAGACCAACATCCAAGGCATTGCCATAAGGTTTGAAGGGGTGTTGATAGCCATAATACAAGAACCCATGGGGGAGGTGAAAAGAGAAGAACTAGTGGAGGAGACCCTTGAACAATCACTAACCCAAGAAGAGCATCACTCTCTCGCTCCAGTGAGCCTTTTCACTTCATTCTCAACATGGAATTTGGGGAAAGATGAATTCAATAAAGTTCAGCAAAAAGAGGATGCAAAACAAGCTGCTAAGAAGAGAGAAGCCGACCGCCCCACTCACCAGCAGCAGCGAGAAACCTCAACTGAAAGGACAATCAGCAAACAGGGGGCTAAGTGCCATCAAGATAAGGAGAAAGAAGAAGAATTATGTTGAAGATTCCCATTAGGAGAACTAGGCCCACCACCAAAGGAAGTAGAGAATTGTAGAGGGTTGAAGAAGAATCTAGGAAACTTAAAGATGAATGCTAAAAGAGATAAGAGGAAGACATAGAAAGACTGAGATAAGAGGAGGAGGAGCAGATAGCTCTTGCCATTTTAGAAGATCAGTGGAGCAAGCTTCTTGATGTCAAGAGTTAGCCATGATGAGTCCCACACGTGAGTATGTGCCTAGCACAAGTACTATTGCAGAAGAGGTGGAACAAAGACTTGTGGTAGTTGGCAAGGGAAAGACTTCTGTGCACCCACCCCCACCAATCATGATCCCCATAACTACTTCACCACAAGAAACCAAAAAAGGGGCAATCAATGAAAGTAATGCCATGGCCTAGGTGCAGTATCTCATAAGCAAAGTGCAAGATCTTGCACTTGCACCAACAAAAGGAGCCCCACATGTCGCAAGAGCCAAAAGGCTAGCAAAAGCAGTAGCTGATGCAGAATCATGCTAAGGGTTGAAGGTACTCACCTTGAAGTATCTACTGCTTTGGTGCCCTTAGAAATGCACAACACAAAAGAGTATGATGTGCTAGTAAAAAAACTTCAGAGCCAAAATGAGAAGATGAATGAAGAAGAAAGGCTGCACTTGTCAAGCTAGACAAAGAAATGAATACCTTTGCAACCTATCGGCTAGAAAAAACTAAGGAAAATGACCATAATAACTAGGAAAGTGATGGAATTAAAAGAGGCCTTAAAGGTAAGGTAGGGCAAAGAAAGTCTAAAAGACTTGTATGATGAAGAAAGGGAGAGCCACATTGCCCTAGAGGCACAATGCACTCTCACATCTCAGGACATGCAACACCTTGAGGAAGAAGTCAATAGCTTAAAGTAACAAAGAGAATAATTATCCAAAGAAATACAAGAGGAAAAGGCACAAGATCAACAAGAAGCAAGGAGAAAGATGGCAGAATTACATAACCAACTTCATGCAGCACTCCACAAGCATGCCATCCTAAGGGAATAGGTAGAGCACTAGAATTAAGAGAAAGAAAAAATGATTACACTATGGTGGGATCAAGAGCAAGTAATCACTACCCTAGCCCAATACCAAAACCAAGGTTTGGAGCAAATGAAAGGGAAGGTGGAAGAATGGGTAGCTAAGAATGAGGACAAGATTAAATACTTATCTTACCACCTGGCACATTTAGAGACCGAATGCATTATGGCGAAAAGCAAAACTGAATCTATGGAGAAGGGATATTGAGCAACAAAAATCCTTCTTGAACATGGTACTAAATGACACTCAAACAAGAAAGGAAAAGACAATTGATGAACTCAAAAGGAAATTAGAGCTGGCATGGAGAGCACTTAAACATGGACTCCATGCCAAGGCACCCAAACCTAACACCAGCTTAGGAGTGGAGGAATAAAGAGCTCATTTGATCACAACTAGATTATCCATGCAAGAACTTGAATTGCTAGGGTTTGAGGAGAAATAGTAGCAATCATAGCCTCCTCCTGAAGAGTTAAGAGAGCCATTGCATGAAGAGGGTATGAACTTTGAGCATGACTACATTGAGGAAGAGTAGCCACATGAAGCAAGCCCCCCACTGCAAACACAAGCACAAATAGAAGAGCAAGGTGAGAAAGCCATACCCCCTGAGAGAATGGTGGAAATGTGGCAAGCAAATGGAATAGGTAGAGCTAGCACAAAGAAAACTCCAAGCCAAGCCATAATAAGTTCCTAATGTGGCCATTTCTCAAGGAGAGAAGTGCAATCATGTAAACTAGAACTAGGAACTTGCAATATGGGAGCAGGAAAAATCACAACTGACCCTTTGAATTCACCTTCACCTTCTCTCAAAAATTGGATAGTGTGTTATCTCCAAGGGTAGTGGAGGAAGTGATAAAGCTCTCGGCAAGGTTGGGGAAGCAATGGTAGGAGAGAAGTAAACATGCCATAAGGTGGCAACGGGAGCCTACAGACTATTGGGAGGACAAGGTGATGGAGATACCCAGGAAAGTGGAGGGGTATGAAGCACAACCAAAGTGGTGAAGAAACATTTGGGACTCTAACTTAGATGCCTAGATAAAATTCTGTACACACTACTACACAAGAGGGATAGTCCTATCTATATGTCCTATCTGCGAAGAATTGGAGTTAATTTCAACCAAAAGGTGCATGATAGGTATGATTTTTCTAAGATCTACAATGTGAATGCTACATCTTTGAAGGAATGCTTAATCTTCACAAAGAGGGACCTCCACCCATCCATAACAAACTTCCTCAAGGACTTCTCTTTTTTCCCAAATTCTACTTTCATCACCACTTGTAATTATCTCCACTTCTTAAGGATCTTAATTAAAAAAATCCTAGTGCAGAGGAAGAGCATTTACTATCCCTCTTTTTTGACATTAATGTAGGGTTAGATAGTTGCACAATGAACTACCTCATGATGAGAGTCACCCTTTTGCTAGCATTTCGTATGAGCTTATTAGAATATATGAGCGATAGTAGGTTTACTGGTGTAACCATCTATTTTTGTCCATCACATCTCCCAATGTAAGAATCAATTTGAAGGGCTATATGCAAAATCAAGCTTTCTAAGCAAATCCCTCAAGCCTCCCCACAGCTTGGCCCCTACCCATAAATGGGATGCCACTTAATATGCTCCCTTGTAATTTAAAAAAAAGAAAAAAAGAAAAAAAGAAAAAAAAAGAGAAGAGAAGAGAAAAAAATTAAAAAATGAAAGAAAGAAATATAAAATCCATTCATTTGTAGTCTATGAGTGTCACAACCACTACACCTAGGGACCACCCTAGCTTCTACCCCACTTCACGACTTAGGGCACATCAAGGGAAAGACATTTTGATAGACCTATCTCCCTAATTGATGAACATCACCTTCCTTTACATGAACTAGGTTCTCAAGTATGGGACAATACCTTAAGCTACCCATCTCTTAGTTCCAACATCACTTGCACAGTGCACTATAGGGTAAGGTAGACACCCCTTGTAGGAAGTGCACTCGTTCTTCTTTTCAGGTATATTGTACAATGGTGTGGCAAGCCAATAACTATAGAGGCCTTCTTCAACCACCAATCTATCTTTGACATCAACGATCTTAAAACCTGCTTCACATAATGTCTCCAACATGACCAATGTCCCCAAAGGCTCCAAGAACCATTTCACATCAACCCTCAACATCTTAAGCCCCCATACCATCAAGTGCCATGGGAAGCAAAAGATTAGAAGACCAAGATGAAAAATTAGAAGTAGAAAATAGTCCCAAGGCAAGAAAAAGATGGAGGACAAAGGTGCACTAAAGAAAATTCGAAGACACAAAGTGAAAATAAAAATTCTAAATGTAAAAGGAAGGCACACAAGAACAAGTGCACCTTATATTTTTGCAAAAAGAGCACCATGCACATTGTAATTTATTTTGTAAAAGAGCATCAAGCTCTCTCCCGTGCAATTTGTAAAGAATGAGAGGCATGGGCTAATAGAAAAAGAGGAGGAAAAAGAGTGGAGGAATGGAAAAAGGCCGGATAAAAATGAGATGGCTACCCAAGGAGGAGACATGGTATGCATAAAAGTCAAAAAGTGAATGAAGAAGCTCATTCTTAGTGTGTAGCCAAACTTGCTCTCTTCTTGTTTCTTGCTTCTTACTTCATTCTTGTATATGAGAGAGGGAGTTTGAGAGAGGGAGTGTGTGTGTGTGTGTGAGTGAGGGACCATGGAGAAGCTCTTCTTCTTCTCTCATCATCATCATCATCATCATCTTCTCTTCTCCTTTCTTTCATGAGTGGCTATGGAGCTTGGAGATGGAGCTTGCTTGAAAGAGTATATTGGATAGTGGAGCTACTAGCACATTCATGGGAGGAGGCAACTCAATCGAATTCAAAGGTGAGCTCACTACACTTGTGTGGGAGATAGTGCACACGGCCATGTGATAGGTAGCCATAGCTCTTGACTTGAAACACTTGAAGCAATAAACGATTTGTGGGTCTTGGCAGTGTGCTCACGAGAACAATGATGACAGATATGGTAGTGTGGATTTATGGAAATGGATAAGGATTGAAATGACTAATGAAAATTAGGTTTGTGATGAGGATTGCCAAGGATTCCTTTGAAGCCAAGGAGATAACTTAGGCTTTGGATGAAGTGTGTGAGCTCTTTTGTGAAGTTGTTTTGGGTTGTAGGAAGTTATAGCTAGGGCTTTGGTCTCTTGATTAGAAAAAGTGGAAAGATTATCCCTCATAACTTGCTCTTGCTTGATTCTATTGATGAGATATTGAAGCTTGAGTCTATTAATGGAGGTTGATAAAGGCTCTCTAGGATAGAGGTAAAGAGAAGAGAAGAAACATAGCTTATAACTCTTAAGAGATGAGCGATCCAAATATTACAATTTTATCTAGTAGGGACCACCATTGCTCTAAGAAGTTATTAGCATATTTATCTTCATGCGTAGTGGTTGTGGCTAACTTTTTGAACATGGTCATTTGATACACAATATATGTGTGTTCATAGGTATTATTGATGAAATCTCAAGTACCTTTTTGTACGGATATTGTTCTTACTAGTTGCACTTTTCAATCTCCACAATAGATCAGAATCTCCATCCTTGTAGCTGCATCTCTTTGCACCTAATCTTCCTTGTCTGGTCCTTCTTGTTCAGGGCATTCTTCCTTGACATTGATGATGATCCAGAGGTTGGCTTGGGGCTTGGGATAGGTATAGTGTTAGAATATAAGAATGCACTCATATGAACATGTACTTAGAGAATATCTAGGAAGACAATATCTAGATATTTAGGGGAACTACATAAGATGGATCTAGAACATGTGGATGATACTCCACTAAGAGAACCTACCATATCCACACCTTTATTGTATATATATGTGTAATCTTAGCTATTGTAATGTGTAAGTGTGTAAGAAAGTGAGAAATACAAGTTTGCTGTTCATTCTCCATCTCATTGTCTCATTATCTCTCTCTTTCCATCACTTTCACTACATGGTATCAGAGCACACCAAGCTCCTAAGGGCCTAGGTTATTAGCTTCCAACTTTTGTCTAATCAATTAATCCTTAGATTTATTTCTTGCATGCAATACAAATCAATTGCTTTACATGTAGATTAGTAGGATTTGAATCCATGTCAAGGTAAACTAACCTTATCCACATGCACCTTATCTTCATCATCTTGATCTCATTTTATTCTATCCACCTACTTCTTGTCTATTCTTATAATCTTCAACTACTCTTATCTTCTTCATTATCACTTCTCCTTAAGAGAGAGATATATTTATTATCTTTATGATTATTTCCATCCTTATCTCATCATATTTCCTCTCTCCACCTACTTGCCAACTTTGGCATTTTGACCTATCCTCTCTTCTTTTTCTTCACCAATCACTAGTGGATCCCATTCATCTCCATTTTTGCCTAACCCTCACCTACACTCTCCTCTTTATTATCACCTATCTCTTGACTTTCCATCTTTGGCAACCTCATCTATTTCCTTCTTCCTTTTCTCTCTTCTCCTTTTGTCTCATCTACTTCACTACTTTTGAGAGAGAGAGAGAGAGAGAGAGAGAGAGCCATTCAACACTACATTCAGCCCCGCCAGTAGCTGCAATGATAATCTTAGCACTAATTTAGCTTAGCAAGCTAGCTTGTCATCAACATGGCAACCTCATCATAGCTACAATTCCCACCATATTTGATGTTATGACCTCGTGATCAGTGGCTTCAGTTCTAGTTATTACCATCGCAGCATATTTAGCTCCACCGGTGGCCTACTCAACGCGACAGCCATTACTCAGTAGTTTCAGTTAGGCACCAGTGTCACTCAATGTTGCAACCAGGCCACCATGCTCCACGTAAGCCTATCAAGTGGCACCATCATAGCAATCTACATCATCAACAAGCTATTCTACTGTGGGAGCTTTCGCTCAACCGCAAAGACCCACGGACTGCTTATTGTTTCAAGCGTTCCAAGCGAGCTCTAATGGCTATCTCTCACCTAGCCGGCGCCCTGTCGATCCCATGAGTGTAGTGAGCTTACCTTGATGCTAAAATGAGTTGCCTCCTCTCTCGCACACACCAGTAGCTCCACAATCCTAGATGCTAGCTCAAGAATCCTCAAGCCTCCTCCATCCACCATAGCCGTGCGTGCAAGAAAAGAGAAGAGAAGAGAAGGGGAGATGGTGAAGAGCCTCACCCTCTTGATCCCTCACTCCTACACACTCACTCCCTCACACTCTCACACTCCCTCTCTCAAGATCACACACAAGCAAGGAGAAGAGAAGAAGAGAACTCTTGTTAGTCCCACACCAAAGAATGAGCTCTCATTCACTTTTTGGATTTTATATACAAAACCCTAAATTCCCATGGGAACCCATTCCTATTTTTACATGACCGGCCATTGTGGCAAGGTCCTTTCTCTATTTCCCTCTTCTAGCCTTATGCCTCTAGCCTACATCCGTCTAGTATTTTATATTTGGCATAGGAGGGAGCTTGGCACTCTTTTACAAGAGTTTTTAGAGCTTTTTGAGACGCCCCAGCTTAGCTTTAGAGGCCACTTGCATTTCTTTGCTCTTTTTTCCTCTTTTATCCACTTTTTCCTTCCTTTTTCTTCCATCTTTCTCCGCCATCTCAACTTGTCCGAGACGAGTGTCGGTCCCATGGCACTTCTAGCTACTATTGGGGAATGGTAGGCAGTTGGCAAATTGTTCGGGTGAGGGTAGGGCCACATGTAGACTCAGGTGCTTGTGGAGGCTTGGTAATGATGTCCATCGGAGAAGCCAATTGGATGCCAAGTGGATGATGGGGGCCTCTGAAGTTGGTGGTTTATCACCTTTTGTAATGCCTGAAAGGAGAAGGTGTGGTGCACTACCTAAGGGGGGTGGCTACCTTATTGTGTGGTGCATCGTGCTCGTGCTAGTGAAATGGGGAGGTGGATCTAATCACAAGCAAGCCTGGGTGGTGTCCCACACTTGAGGACCCCATTCGTGCAAAGGGAGATGCGGTGCAAGTAGCTTAGGGTGATAGGTCTAACCACAGGCAAGTGTTACCTCCCTAGGTATGTCTTGCCCTTGATGGGCCCTAAGCGTGAAGTGGGGGAGAAAAAGACTAGGGGGTTAGGGGCGGAGCCGGCCGATCGAAGCCATCGGGCATGCCTAACTTGAGGACCCTTAGGTGTAGTGAGCGTATTTTATGTGGTGCTAAGTGCTTCAAGTGAGTCGTTTTTTCCATGCCCTTGAGTGACGTTCCTCTTGCTTTTCCTTTCATGCTTCTCTTTTTCTTCTTTTTTTCTTTCTGTCTTTCTCTTTTTTTTTTCTTTTTGTTTGTATAAGTATTACACTAGTAGGATAACAACCAATGCCTAATTCTCATCGTTTGAATTAGGTGGAGAAGGGGGTCGGATGGATTTGCTCAAAAATTGCTAGCTCTACATGTATCCTTTAAGATTCATGGGAATGTGGAGTGAAGTGGTGGAGAGAAAGGAATGATTACATCTGGTGAACTGGCTATTGTTCATGTCTTCCAGGAGAGCTAGGCAAAAAGAAGGGAGGAGGCTAGCCCTCATCATCAGGTGCGCCATGGCACAACTATCGATGGCGTTAGGATCAAAGAAGAGGGGAGGTAGGCCACGTTCTTGCGAAGTCGGGTCCTACTTAAGTAATAATTTAAGAAGCCTAAGATAGTTACATGTAGTTGTGAAAGCTGGATTAGGGCAAGAGGAGAAGTCAGCGAGGAAGCGAGTCACGGAGTCATCCAAGCTTTCCGAGTTGAAGATGAGGGCATGTTTAAAAGAAACAACATTAGATTTATAGATAATAGGAAAATCATATCGCTCATGGAGGGGGGCAGCAAAATCCACTCCTACCCTACGAGGGTAAGCCATAAACATGGGGTTGTTCCTCTCGTAGGGCAGGGTGTTGCAAAAAGCCATCTAGGCAAGCATGTTGATGTTCCACACCCGCCTTCTCCATAGGGGTTGGCAGTTATAACCTTGCACGGAATGCGGCACTTCAAACACTTTATTTTGCCAGAACTTGGTTTCTTCAGTTCCCCAAAGGGTGAGGTTCTTCTCTCTTTCTTCTCGCCACTTCTGTCCTAGTCGGCTACCAATCCCAATCACGTCCTCCATCACCTTGAGTGATAAGACCCTCCACAAGATGTTGGGCATGAGGAAGCTAAAAGTGAATGGCTCTTTTTCTCTTTCCTGTCACTCCTAAACTACCAGTTCTGCGTGGAATCCTGCGGGAATGTCCTCAAGGCATGGTGGGAGGGGCGCGGATGGTTGTACGACTGGCTTGGCCCTTAGCTACTTTCTGGTTTCTTCTACTAATTTTTTCATTCTTTCCCTGATCGCGGCTTGTCTTTCCGCAGATGTGTCAACTAGTTGTTGCTCTTGGGGATGCGGCGAGGGGGGTTGTGAGATCACCTCTTCTCTAAACCTTCCCATATCAAATTGAAGTTCAGCTTTATCCCCCTGCCAATCTCCTTGTTGTGTTCCCTCTTCAAACCCTATCGCATCAATTTCCTGGGGGGTTAGGCCGGCCATGCACTTTCGTTGATCATCCAGGCTCAACTTAACCTCTGCAAGTTGGGGTGGCATGTGCAACCTTGCGTGCGATACTGAGTTTCTTCTTAACCACTTCCAATGACTCACCTGCGTCAGGGCAGGTGGTGTCCATCATTGTATCTAGGAAGGCCTTTTGCTGGGGGTGTTAAAGGCTACCTAGGTGGCTTTTGCTTTGCTCTCTGCAAGGATATTCTGTTTCTCTACTAGAGCCAGGCGCCGCACGAGTGTCTTCATCCTTCTTTCATTTTTCTCGGCCCATTCCTCGCTCTCTTCTTCATCTCTTCCATGCTTTCACCTTGCCTTTGGACCAGGGACACAAGTTTTTTCTCTTGGTCCTTTAGCTCTTTGCTCATGGTTTCCTATTCTTTCTTTCCTTGGTCCAGCTTGTCGGTCATGGTTTCGATCTCTTTCTGCTGCAGCTCTAACTCCTGCTTTCTTTCCTCGTCCATGGTGGTAAACTCGGCCATAAGTTTTCTGATCTGATCGATTTTTGTAGTCAACTCTTCAAGTTGCATGATCAGGAGCTTGTATTCTCTTTACATCTTCATGAGTTCTTGTGTTTCATTCTCCAGCTACTACTGCCTCCAGCCCTATTCCCTGTCATCCTTAGCCTTCAGCTCATGTTTGAGATCAGAGATCTCCCTTTGCTGCATGGCTATTACTTGGGTCTTTTCGAGCTGAAATGTAGCCATCAACTCCTTTTCTGCCGCCAACTCAGCCATAGCTATCTTCCTTTCCTTCTTAGCCTTCTCCAATTGTGAGAGTAGCTTGGCGATGTACTCGTCGTAATTAGCTGGTGGTGTCAGTGTTGTGTGGATGGGAGTGGTCGAGGCCTCCATTTTCTGGCCCTTCGGATCCTGCCTTGACTCGGCGTCCGTGATCAGCCTTTTCTGCCTTGTGGCTGTGGTCTCGGTGCTCTTCCCTTGGGCCAGTTCTTTGTTAATAAAATAATGCATCCACGTCACGAAGTTTGAGACATCTACGCTGGTGGGGATGCTCGGGGTGAGGGTTGTTGCTTCTGTGGGAGGCACCAACAGGGTCGAAATAGGATGAATGGGAGCCTTGCCTTTGCCCTCAGTGACAGCCGGCGATACAATTTATGGCACCTGTGTGCTGGAATCAGGCCCCTCCTTTTTGGGCGGGCTCATAGCTCCCAGGTCGTCTGCCCTATTTTGTTGTTCGATTGATCGGTGTGTGGCTTCAACCAAGTCTTTCTCCTCCTTCCGTCTTAGCTCCTCCTCTTCTTCAATAGCTCTTCTCTCCCTTTCTTTCTCTGTTTTCCTAGACTCTTCTTCTAATCTATATGCTTCCTATTTTTTCTTCTTCTCCCTCTCTTCGGCCTCCTTGAGGGATTCCCTCTTTGCCCTCTCTAAATCCTCTTTCTCTTTTTCTCAGCCTTCATCCTGCTTCTTCTTTTGTGTCGTCCTTTTAACAGGTTTCTTTGCTATCTTCTTGCTCCTCTGTTCCTTCTGTTCTTCTCCTTCTTCTTCACTCTCAGTTCTGCACTGGATAACTCTTTGTCCTGGTGAGGGGGTGATCTCTCAGGTGTTTCTCCTTCTCCTTCCTCTGCATCTTGAGCTTGTTTTACCACCTCTTGAATGAGGGGAGTCAAAATGCTTTTGTAGCCAATAACTGAGGCTTTGGATGAGGTCTTTTTTCTTTTTATGGTCTTGGACACTAGGGAATCCCGACCTGCTGGTTTACTACCCAAAGCCAACGCTTTTGCCGCCTGGTCAATGGTCTTACGTACATAGCCATTCCAGTCGACTTCGTCCAAGGTACGAGCTGCCACATTCTCTAGCATGCTGATTTGATGCATCAAGGAGTTGTAGCACTGGCTGGAGAAGAGCGCATGCACTAGTTTTGCTTGTAGACGGGCTTTTGCGTCAGGAATGTCCTGGATGCTGATGCCGTCGTTGGTCAGCACTTCTTTCTTCTTCATCTTAAGCATGGCATAAACATCTCTCTTATGCTTTTTCTCTACCTTTGGCTCCAACCCCAACGCCTTCTCCACCAAGACTAGGTTTAAGTGTACCTGCACGTGCTTGGCCTTGTCTCCCCTTCCCACCGTCATGGTGCCGCACTCTTGGTCTGGGTTGTACGTCCTGAGGAACTTTGTGAGGTTGCATTGCTAAAAAATCTCTTGGCTGTTCCCTCCTTGGCCACCACACCCTCTATATTATGGATGGTTCAAAATTTGAGCTGGTTGTAGGTGCGATTTTCTGGGGTGATGCGATATCGCGTCCTTTCCTCCTCTATGAATAGGAGTTAGTGGGCACGGTCTTGTTGCGACATCTTTCCTTTCTATCACATGAACCCACGTTTTTATTAGTGCTTCCAACATAATAATTTGTTGGTAAAGAAAGACTCTATGTGTTTATTGAAGGAAGGCATTAAAATCCAATATAGTTTTTTTTTTAAAATTTAAGTTCTCGTGCTATTTTTTCTACCTCACTCATTTTTTACATGTTTATACGTTTGCTTGATTTTCCTTGGTTTTGATTTGATTCACCTTATCCCCCTCCCCTTCCAGCTTGAGAAGGATCCTTCCTAGGATTGAAAGTTAGGAGGTCAAGGGCATCCTTCCTAGGATTTACCTGCGCAGGAGCCAAGTATAGAAATTGGGATTGCACTCTAATTGCACTTCGTGGTCTAGAGCAAAGGGTCGAATGCCAACTTGTATGAGGTATGTGAGAACATCTGTTAGGAAGTCACTGGAATTGACATGGCTAGCAAAATGTAACTCTTCCTCAGTCAATAGGTGATCGAGGTAGGTGTCCTTTGATGTGCGCTTCCATGGGTCGACCACGAAGAGTGGTTAACACTCTATATGAGGTTGGCGTGATGTAAGTGGGGTCATACTCCGCTGTTTTGATTGCGCAGCGCTCCTCAGCATTGGTCATTATTTGACATCCTTCAACTTCCCATTACAATCGAAGAGTGTACTAATGCCTTAAGAATGGGGATTCAGTAGCAGCAAGTTTTGATAATTCTATGATTTCTTGGTTAGATGGAAGTGGTTCGTTTATCATAGGACGTGATGAGGCGCTGTTTGATGGCTTGCTCCTTGGATATCTCCTTGGTGAGCAATTCAGTAGTGGAGTTAGAGGCTTTTGCGAATGCAAGTTCAAACATTTCCCAAGAACATGGCATGGTTCGAACTTCATTTGCAAAGGGTTCTTGCAGTAGGCCTAAATCCAAGCGAGAGTCGTCTAATGCAATCAACCACATCCTCCTTTGTGTCCTCAACCAGATCGGCGGCTAGTGTTAAGAATGATTTCCACTCATAAGGGGGTCAAAGGCCTGTGGGCAGCTGGGGTTTGATAGAACTAGAGACTTTGACAACAAATAGTTGTGGTTGCGGGTGTTCTTGAGATTGCGGTTGGACCTCTTGAATTAGGGCTGGGATAGTAGTAGTTGTTGAGATATCGAGCTCCACTCGTGATACGCCAGGGTGACCGTTGTATATTTATGTCACCGACTTGTCAGTTGCAGACGCGGTTGGTACACCGCCCATGAATAATAGCTACATGATAGCTATCCTTATCTACTCTAGTTCGTGGCTCAGTTAGTATGCCACCTTAGTTAGTTGAGTTTGGTTTGAGACCCATATATAGGGTTCTTCTATTTCTTTGTACTTGAGTTCTTTTGGCTTACACAACTAAGAAGAGGAAAACTGTTTTCAGCCTCCACCCTTGTGTGTCTTCCCCCATTGTGCAAGCAAGAAAGCTTCAAGCGAGACTCCTTCCTTCTCTCCCACAATCTTGACATGGTATCAGAGCCTTGTTCGTGGTAAGGAGCTCAAGAAAGCAAGCCAAGCTCGCGGTGGTCTGGTAAGAGGAGCAGTGTTGCTTTCATTTTCTGTTTTGGGAGCAGATCTCTGCAGGTAGCACAACCGGAAATTGCAGGAGTGCATTGTCTCAGGTTGAGATGCCCTTCGCGGTGAAGCAAGAGGGCAGTATATGTTTTTGATTTGAGGCCATCTCGGGGCCTGTTTTGCAGACGGAAGTTTTCTGCACGCACTCAGGAAAAGGCTCAGTTTTATGCTGTGCGACCACTGTTCTACAGGTCGGTGAAAAGTTACTGTAGAAATTGCATCGTATGCTTGTGCGCAGAGACATTGGGAGTTTCAGAATCATCCTTGGTTCATGTTTATGCAAAATCGTCACTAGGAAGTGACTGTGTGGTCAAATACCACTTTCGCCAGTTTTGCAGATTTGCCCTTGTGAGGGTGAAGCTGTGTTTTTTACAGTGACAGAATTTCTTGCAGTATTCTGTAATGGTGTCTGATTCTCTTTCACAGATTGTCACTGAAAAGCTTGACAAGAACAAGTTCCAGGCATGGAAGTTTAGAATGACGAATTTCCTTATGGGAAAAGGATATTGGGAATTTGTTGCAGGAAATGAAGAAGAACCAGTTCTTCCTGATGTTCCCAATCAACAACAAATGCAGGCATTTAAAACATGGCATGAGAGAGCCAGGAAAGTTATGTATTGGCTGTCTATCAGTATTTCAGACTCTATGATTGTGCATATTCAGGATGCAAGTACGCCAAAGGAGGCATGGGATACTTTGTCAAAAATGTATAGCACAAATACGCAAGCCAGGAAAATGCAGCTCAAGCAAGAGTTGCATAATGTGCAAAGAGAAAGTATGAGCATCAACGACTACCACATGAAGGTGAAGAAGATTGCAGATGCACTTGCTTCCATTGGGTCGCCAGTGGAAGATGATGATTTAGTTTCCGTGACCTTGAATGGTCTAGGAAAGGATTATGCACAGTTTCGGACATCCATTTCAGTTCGTGAAAGATTTCCTGATTTTGAGGAGTTGATTGCTCTTCTAATTTCTGAGGAACAGAGAAATGGTGGTGCATCTTCTTCAGGAGGAACTTCAAAAGAAGCTGTCTTCTACTCAAATGCTGGAAGAGGTAGAGGCAGAGGTAGAGGAGGCCGATTTGGAGGCCGTGGCAGAAATCAGAATATGCAGCAAACTCAAGAAAACCAGTCCTATGGAGGAGGACGTGGTAACTCTAGAGGCAGGGGGAGCCAAAGAGGTCGTGGTGGATGGCAAAGAGGTCAAAATGCAAACAGTAATGTTGAATGCTACTACTGTGGTAAAATGGGTCATATGGCTAAAGACTGCTATAAAAAGCAGAATGACATCATGAATGGAAAACTGCAACAAGGGAATTATGCATCTTCTAGTAGACAGGGTGATGACAGAAATGAGCATTTGTTCATGGTGCAGCACATGAACAATTCTGTGACAAGTGCAGAAGAAAGCAATGATGTATGGTATGTTGACTCAGGTGCATCAAACCACATGACAGGTCATGCAGAATGGATGGAGGATGCAAGGAAAATGGAAAAACCAGGATTTGTGGAGACTGGTGATGATACTGCACATCCTATTGTGCAGATTGGAAAAATTCCCTTGTCTATGCAGGATGGGAAAAAGAAATACCCGTCCGATGTATTTCATGTCCAGAATATCACCAAGAATCTGGTTTCTGTTGGTCAAATGGTTGAACAGGGCTTGCAGGTCAGATTTAATCCTCATGGATGCTTTGTTGAGGATATGAAAAATAAAGGTCGCTTGATAGCAAAAGGAAAGAAGAAGGGCAGAATGTTTACGTTGGATGCAGACATGTCTGAATTGAGTGCAGCAATGTTTGCACATGGGACCGGTGTAGTTGCAGATATTGATATCTGGCATAAACGCATTGGTCATGTTAATGTACAGCGACTTAAATCAATGCAGGCCCAAAATATTGTTGCAGGTTTGCCGAAATTCAAGGTTGCAGAAATGCATAAGGTATGTGAAGCCTGTCAGTTTGGAAAACAGGCAAGGAAACCATTTCCTAGACATGTTCAAGAGAGTGAGAAGCCATTGGAATTAATTCACTCTGATGTGTGGACAACTAAAGCTGCATCTCTTGGAGGCTGTCATTATTTTGTCAGTTTTATTGATGACTATAGCAGAAAAGTTTGGGTGTATTTTATGAAAAAGAAAAGTGAAGTTTTTGGGCATTTCAAAACTCTTAAAGCTATGGTTGAAAAAGAAACAGGCTTGCAGATAAAATGCCTAAGGTCAGATGGAGGGGGAGAGTACCTCTCAAATGAGTTTGCAAAGTTCTTGCAGGAGCATGGTATAAAGCAGCAATATTCATGCAGTTATACCCCACAACAAAATGGAATTGCAGAAAGGAAAAACAGGCATATTGGAGAGGTATCTCGTGCCATGCTCAATGAAAAAGACTTGCCAGATTTTTATTGGGCTGAAGCAGTTGCTACAGCAGTCTACATAATGAACAGGACTCCCACTGCAGCAATACATGGAATGACTCCAGAGGAGAGGTATACTGGTAGGAAACCAGATATTTCTCATTTGAAAATTTTTGGTTGCATTGCCTATGTACATGTGCCAGATGAGCTGAGATCCAAGTTGGATCCAAAAGCTGAGAAGTGCATCTTTATTGGTTACTCTCTGCAGCAAAAAGGGTATAGATGCTATAACCCTTCTACTCGTAAGTTTACAGTGAGCAGAGATGTTGTTTTTGATGAGATGAGTAGCTGGTATAAACCAGTAAATGTGATTGATGATGAAGATGCACAAAATGGTAATGCTACACAGAATTCACAGCAGCAGTCACAAAATATTAGTGGACCTGGAGCGTCCTCTAGCAGTGGTTCACATTCTTCGCCATGGACAGGCAGATTGAGATCAGGAGAATCTTCTCAAAGCAATGCAGATAGTGGTATGCAGGTATCACGAAAAGGAAAAGAGAAGGTTGATCAGCCCATGTTTGATGTGAATGCAGGTCACTCTTATGTGGATGGTGAATCCAGTGGCTCAGAACAGAGCATTGATGATGAGTTGGGTATTCCTTCTATTGTTACACCTGGAGTAAGGAAGACCAGGGATGTTTTGAGAGCACCTGGGAGTGAACCTACTTTGCGCAGGTCTACAAGAGCTAGGTATCCTGTGGATAGGCTGAAATATGATGGATTTACAGCCATTCACTATGCATATATGGTCAAAGTGATACAGGAACCAGAACCCACATCTTTTGAGCAAGCCATGGGAAAAGAAAAATGGGAGAAAGCCATGGATGAAGAAATGGATGCCTTGGAAGCAAATGCTACATGGGATTTAGTACCTTTGCCTAAAGGTAAGAATGCAATTGGCTGTAAGTGGGTTTATAAGGTGAAGCACAATGCTGATGGTTCTGTGAACAGATACAAGGCAAGATTAGTAGTCAAGGGGTATGCACAAACATATGGCATTGACTATGAAGAAACATTTAGTCCGGTTGCAAGGATGGCAACCGTAAGAGCAGTCATTGCTATGGCTGCATCAAAGGGATGGTCTTTACATCAGATGGATGTAAAGAATGCCTTCTTGCATGGTGATTTGCAAGAAGAGGTCTATATGGAGAAGCCACCAGGTTATGTGCATGCTGTTCATCCTGAGTTTGTTTGCAGGTTGAAGAAAGCCTTGTATGGCTTGAAGCAAGCACCTAGAGCATGGTCTGACAAGATAGGACAGTATCTTGTCACTATTGGCTTTCAGATTTCCAAGGCAGATTTCTCACTTTATGTGAGAAAAACAGAGAAAGGTATTATGCTACTTGTAATTTATGTTGATGATTTGATTATGACAGGTGACAGTGATGAAGATATCCTTCATGTGAAAATGCTATTGAAGCAGAAGTTTGAGATGAAGGATTTGGGAGAGCTGCGTTATTTCTTGGGCATTGAGGTGATTAGATCACCAAGTGGGATACAGCTCTTGCAGAGGCAGTATGGATTGGACATGCTGTCCAAATATGGGATGACAGGCTGTAAGCCTATTTCAGTTCCTTTGGAGCAAAATGTGAAGCTGAGCACAGATGCAGGTGAGCTTCTAGAAGACCCTACTATGTACAGACGCATAGTAGGAAGTTTGATTTATATGACTATTACCAGGCCAAATTTGAGCTATGCTGTTGGATTGGTAAGTCAGTTTATGCAGGCTCCAAGGAAACCACATTTGGATGCGGCTAGACGCATACTTAGGTATGTGAAGTCCACATTGCAGTATGGACTATTTTATGAGACTGGGGTTCAGATACAGTTGCATGGATACACTGATGCTGATTGGGCTGGTAGTATTTCTGATAGACGATCTACCAGTGGATATGTATTCTCTTTTGGGAGTGCTGCAGTCACTTGGAGCAGCAAGAAACAACCTACAGTTGCCTTGTCGAGCACAGAGGCTGAGTACAGGGGTGCAGCAATGGCTGCATGTGAGGTAGCTTGGTTGCATAAGCTACTTTATGATATGCATCAGTCTACAGATGGGCCAGTTGTCATTTATTGTGACAACATGAGTAGTATACACTTGGCAAATAACCCAGTCTATCATGCTAGAACAAAGCACATTGAGGTGCATTATCACTATCTGCGAGAGAGGGTTTTACTAGGTCTTATTGATCTAGTTTATGTCAGCACAGAGGATCAGGTAGCTGACATATTCACGAAGGCATTGGGCGCAGAGAAGCTGCGCAAGTTCAGAGACCTGCTTGGTGTGCAGGAATTGGGATTGAGCTCGAGGGGGAGTGTTGAGATATCGAGCTCCACTCGTGATACGCCAGGGTGACCGTTGTATATTTATGTCACCGACTTGTCAGTTGCAGACGCGGTTGGTACACCGCCCATGAATAATAGCTACATGATAGCTATCCTTATCTACTCTAGTTCGTGGCTCAGTTAGTATGCCACCTTAGTTAGTTGAGTTTGGTTTGAGACCCATATATAGGGTTCTTCTATTTCTTTGTACTTGAGATCTTTTGGCTTACACAACTAAGAAGAGGAAAACTGTTTTCAGCCTCCACCCTTGTGTGTCTTCCCCCATTGTGCAAGCAAGAAAGCTTCAAGCGAGACTCCTTCCTTCTCTCCCACAATCTTGACAGTAGTGACGTCTGATGGACTGCTGCCTTCGGTATGAATCAGGGAGGTGTGAGCGGCTCTATTGGGTGTTGAGTCATGTGACAGTGTTTGTCGTTTGGGTCGATAGGCTTGTTCGACTTTCTTGGGCGTATGTGCGGATGAGCTTGATGGATATGGGTCTTGGAAGCACTGCGGCTTCTGGCTTTGAGGCTTTATGGGGCTTGGTGTGATTAACCTTGAGGGCCGTGTGCGATTGGTGCCTTCGGTCGTGCGGCCTTAGGGATCCATATCCATGCATTTCACTCATAGTATCCTTATGCATGCAAGAGGGCTTTAGGGACCCATCTTCGCTTGATCATGCGTTGATTTCTGTAACAGTGCCTTGGCCTCCTAGGTTCAGAGTTTCTAGTGTTATGAGGGCATGAGCGTCAACTCCTAGGTAGTGGTTGCAGTTGTTTGGGCCTTCATTGAAGCCTAGGCTGTTGGACCTTAGCCTTTGCTGTTGTAAGCGGCGATTCTAGAGATTTGGTGGGTGGTGGACGAGCACTACCCCCTCCTTAGAATTGGCTGCTAACATCTCTATCGGTGGTCTCACGGACTTTGACGAGGTCACGCAGCCCTTGCTGAAGGCTGTAACAATGTGAATGTTGCCTATGGTGAGGTGGATACATTGCGATTCATAATTGACATTGCAGTGAGTTTGCTTCTTGAAGGTTCGCCCTTGTAGCGATTCTGTGCGTGCGACTTCAGTGTTCGACAACACATAGAAGATTCTTTTTTATAGTCTCAGACTCGATAGAAATGGTGGCCCTACACTTGCCGAGAAGTGCATATGAGCGGCCCCCATATGGGCTTAATTTGGCGTTGGTCGGTTGTAGTGGTGGTTTGCCCAGTTGGGTCCAATGATCATTGGTTAAGACATTAAAGTCTGCTCCCTCATCGATCAAGGCATTGAAAGCGCATGTTCGCTTGGCAGTGACCGTGATGTGTAGATATGCAGGTTCTACGACTTTCTCACCCTATGATCCATTTCAACGATCGTGGCTACTCGTACTTTGACAGGGGGTTCTAACATTGGTGGCTCATGTAGAGGATGCGTGGGAGGGTAGTACTTCTTGACACGATTGCCATTAAAGAAGCCTATGCCCTCGCCATCTAGAGTCTCGAGCTCAACATTGCCAGTTCAGCTGATTGCACGAACTCTGAAAGGTCCAAGATCTCTAAACTTCATTTTTTGCTTATGCCCTTTAACTGAGTACAAGAGTACTAAGTCTCCCTGTTCAAAATCACGTTTCTTGATGTGCTTGTCAAACCAGCTCTTGCATCGTGCCTTTTCACATATCAGTGCATGAGTGGCTAGAAGACGAGTTTCTGAGAGGCGTTCCAGCTCAACCAGGCATTGTGTCCATTCCTCCTTTTCTTCCCATTGTTCCCGAAGTGCTATTCTCAGGCTGGGAACGAAGAACTCTATAAGGAGAATTGCTTCAGTGCCGTAGGTCAACCTAAAGGGTTTGGCCGACAGCCGTTTTATAAGCTGTACGGTAAGCCCACAAGGCTGCCATCAGCTTGTCATCCTAGTCGTTGCACGAAGCAGAGACTACTTTGATTAGAATGTTTACAAGAATCTTATTCGTGGATTTTTCCTGACCATTTTCTTGAGGGTAGTATGGAGAGGATTTTCGATGAATAATTAGAAAGGTGAATCGAAGATGTGTTATAACTTCGTTGATGAAGTGTGTACCCTGGTCACTGACTAGTTCGATGGGGCAGCCAAATCGTGAAATCACTTGCTTCCACAAGAACTTGGCAGTCGTTCTACCATCGTTCTTTCGTGTCGCTCTCACTTCTACCCATTTCGTTAGATAGTATGTGACTACAACGATGTATTTGGCTTGTGAATACTGTGCAGCTAGGTTGATGGGTCCTATGAAGTCAATTTTTCATTTTTTGAAGGGTTGTCGTGCAATGATTGGGGTCAATTCCATTTGATCCTTGCGAATCGGGATTTTTGTCCGTTGACACTTTTCACAATGCTTAATGAATCGTTCTGCATAATGAAATAGCGTTGGCCACCATAGTTGAGATTGTAGCACCTTGCAGGCTATGGTGTCTCTACGAAAGTGCCCACTAGAAATTCCATTGTGCGCTTTTGAAAGCACATTGTGCATCTCATGCTCGCACACACATCTATGCAATAGTCCATCTTGCCCTAGTTGACATAGCTGGCCTGCTATCAACTGGTAGGGTTGGATCTTGAGGAAGAGTTGCCTAAGTCTTGCTTTGTCTATCGATCGCTCAGGCAGTTTGTGCTCAAGCGCTTGGACTATGTCATCTGCCGAATATGGCATTAGGTGTGCCTTAAACAAATCTCTCTCACTAGAAAGGTTAAAGAGATGGGCGTCAAGCAATTCCTTGGCAATGCCTTCTTCAGCGGTCTCTCCCATGGGGATGCGTGACATATGGTCAGCCATGTAGTGTTGTTTTCCTTTCTGTACAACCACGGAGAAGTCGAACTCCAAAAGCAAAAGGAGCCACCGAGCTATGCATCCTGTAGTGCAAGGTTTATTTACTAGATATAGCAAGGCTTGATGGTCCACAAAGAAGGTAAAGGGTGTAGCCAATAGATAATGTCGAAATTTCTTCACAGCAAACACCATGGCCAAGCCCTCTCTCTCTGTCGTCGAGTAATTCATTTCCATTTCAGTGAGTTGTCTACTAGCAAAGCTCATGTGGTAGTCCAGGTTGTGTTCTCCAGGTTGGCACAACACTGCCCCCACAACAATTTTGGAAGGTAATGATCCAATTTGGGGCTCGTAGAATCGGTGCTGTGGTTAGAGCCTTCTTCAACTCTTCATATGCTCGTTGGCATGCTTTAGTCCATTCAAAGACAATTAGCAGCTTGTATAAAGGTCTGGCAATCAATGTGTAATTCAATACAAACCACTAATAGTATCCCATGTGGCCTAAGAAGTATTGAACTCCCTTATAGTTGATTGGGGGTGGAAGATCAACAATAACCTAGACTTTCGAGAAGTCAATGGCAATGTCGTTCTTTGACACAACGTGCCCTAGGATGCATCCGTGCTTCACTCAAAACTGGCACTTTAAGGGGTTCAGGGAGAGACGATATAGGTGACACCACTCAAAGACTGCTCGGAGTTTTTCTAAGTGTTCTCTCCAGGTCAAATGAACGCACAGGTCATCCACAAAGACTTCAAACTCTTTACAAAGCATGTCTTTAAATAAGGCACACATGAGGCATTGGAAGGTGGCGGGGGCATTAGTCAACCCGAAGGGCATGACTATGTAAGCAAAGACGCAACACTCAGTGGCGAAGGTAGTCTTATGCCTGTCGGCAGGATGCACTTGCACCTGATTGTATCCCGAGAAGCCGTCCAAAAAACTATAGGCTTCCTTGCCAGCCACTCTTTCAAGCATGTGCTCAGTGTATGACAATGGATAGTTGTCCCTCTTAGTAGCATTGTTCAGTTCTTGTAATTGACGTACACTCTGTTTTTTCCGTTCTTCTTCATGACAATGACTATGGACAATACCCAATATGTGTGCTCAATTTTGTAAATGAATCCTGCTCTCATAAGCTTGTCAATCTCTTCCTTGACCGCATGAGCGTGTTTTGGATTCATAGGGTATGGTCGCTGCTTGACTGGCATAGCATCTGGTGTCATGGGTATGTTATGAGTCACTACACTCGGATCTACCCCCTTAAGTTCTTCTAAGGACCAAGAGAATACGTCTATGTACTCTTGCAAGAGAGCAACAAGACTTGTCTCCTCTTCCTCAGTCAAGTCAATGGCAATGAAGGCTGGTCGGGGTGTCTCCCCTTCCTGGGCTAGGTTCACCTCCTTGACCCTGGCTGGTCCCTCAATTGGTTCACTTGTTTGCCCTTGATGTTTGGCACTCAACAGGATCACTACCCTATCCCCTTTCTTGAATTTCATAAATCTTTTAGGGAGGTCCTACGGCTTTCTTTTTTCTTCCATTCGTGTGTCCCTGGGTTGTTTTATCCTTTTCTCTTTCAAGCGTTTGCGCCTCAAGTGGACGGGTAGGTCCCCCTTGGTGCGTTTGGTCTTGGCCGGCCTAGGTATCTCTGGGTCGCTATCGAACTTACCTCCGACTCAGAGTCGAACTCCCCATCTGGGCTAGAAGAGGTGGTCTCCCCTGGTAGTTGCCACTTAGAGGGTGACTCTGTCCGAAGCACTGGCGTCATACCGGGCTAGGCTAGGCCTGCTTGATCGAAATATATGGCCCTTACGTGTTCCAACTAGATGCGATCACAATCGCTATGCATGACCCCTTGCTCAATCTTGAAGGCACTCTTTTTCTGTAGCTTGGAGTCTGCCTTTATTTGTTCTATTTCTTGTTCCTCAGTGTCATATTCTATGGTATCTATCTCACCCTCACTTTCATCATTGAAGGATTGGAAGTCTTCGTATTCGTCATTGGAGTCCTCTTCGTTAGACTACTCATCTCCTAGGTCTTGGTATATCCCTGGTCTTTGATCGAGGATTAGGGCCCAATTGTACATGAGGTTCAAGTCATGCACCCCGTCTGCCACTTGGATTTATCTAAGAGATCCTGGAGTGGTTTGAAGTTTGCTGCTGGGTTGCCGGATAGCTTGCCCATAAAATATTCCAGAATCTCATGGAGTTCTCTCTTGTTATTGGGCACTTGGAAGGTGACAGGTTTAAGTCTCCCCTGAAGGGTTCCTGCCATCATGCAAACTGGTATGGAGGGTGCATCTTTAGACTTACCGATTGTCTTGATGGGTTGCTCGTATGTCTCATGATCCCAGAATGGCAGGTCGATAGTAGTAAGAACATGCATCCAATCTTGCTTGTCTTCTGGGCATGGAATATACTTGGTCAAGGGTCCATAGGACGTCTTGACTTGAGCATTCCCTTTAAGCATTGCGGAGATGGCATCCAAGTTGACTAGTGAGGTCTTCCAGGTGTCCATCTCTACCTTCAAACATCTGTTCTATTGCCAAGGAAGATTAAGCCATTACCCCAATCTTCGATGACTCTGGCATTGCACATCCAAGGGCGGCCTAATAGGATATCGTAGTCCACACCCTTCATGATTATAAAGTCAACAGAGAACTGGACACCTGCGATTTTCATTGGCCAAAATTTTAGCACCCCGAGTGGTTTCACTCTCATACCATTTGCTAGTGTGACATTGAACTTAGTAGTCTCAACAGGTGGGTTTCCCCAAGTCTGAAGCACTGCGTGGCTAAGCACACTAATCCCAGCTCCCGTGACTACGATCCCCTTTCTCATTGTGTCACCTAGGGCTAGGACCGATAAGACTGTATGCATCTCGGTGTCCTCCCAGAAGGCATTAATGTGCAAGGACTTTGGTATAGAGTGCAGCATCAAAGTTGGTATTTGTGTCTCTGCATCATGGTCGTGCAGATCAACATCTTGCTCTTGTGATCCCTCGACCCACTGTTTCAGGTCTTGCTAGAGGTGGGACGCTGCTTAAACAGGTCTCTTAGACTTAGCGTCACAGGGGTGGCCACCAGCCTGGTAAGGAGGTCGTTGGCTGCTCGTTTCTCTCCTAATCCAGCTTGTCTTAGCCAATGGCTGTGACTGATTTGCGGACCTACATCATCAAGACTTGGCCTAAGTAGTACTACTTGTGGTGTGGTCGCATCCCCCGACTTTGGTCGAGGGGGTGAGATTGGTGTGTTTATGCTGGAGAGATCATCGATCTCGTCCTCTAGGATGGGCTCAATGTCCTTTAGGTGCTATTGGGCCTCTTTCACTCATTCCTTCACTTTCTTTATGGTCTCTAGTTGGCGCTTTGGATGCAGGTATTCCCCTATCTTAGCACTTCCCTTTTCAGCCTTCTTAGGGGCTGAAGTTTCTGCCTCTGCATTAGTGAACTTCTTTCCAGTGGCAGAGTAGCAGACTCTCAGTTTTCAGTGCAACCTTAGCTTCAGACTTCTTCTTTCTCCATCTACGACTCTTCTTCCTTATCGATGCTACATCAAGGTTGCTAAGCCGTGGCAGTGATATGTCTGGGCACGAGTCATGACCTGCAATGGGATAGGTGTGGCCTCCCCACCATCAAGGTTCTCGGCACCAAACAGCCCCAATGGGACAGATGGCTTGTTGGTTGAACTCGAAGATGGTGTTCACTTTGGGCAGTCGATGAAGAGATGAGTAATTCCACACTCAATGCACCTTAGGTAAGCTTTGTCTCTATTCTGCTACTCCCTCTCTAGGCAGCGTGATGAGATATGTCCTAGGTGACCACACATGATAGTCCATAAGGACTGCGTTGCCTTCGTCATCGTGCGAGACGTAAGGGTATATGTAAGTCTCTTCCTCAGTTGGCTCTTCCATGTAGTGGATTGGAGCGTCACTCGATGGATGGGTTATGTAGGGGCCAGGCGGTCTAGGTATGCATGTAGGGTTTATGTCCACCCTAGGAACAACCAACTTAATGTCATTAGGTGCAAGAAAGGCCAACGGGGCTCCCCTTTCGAAGAATGGTTGTGGCCTATTTGCTAGGTAGGGTTGGCCCTATGGTTGCGAGTATGGAAGTCTTCTTGGTAATCTACAATGCGTGACATCATGACCGAACCTAACACAGTTAGCACAAGGTCTTGACCTAGGGTCCTGACACTCGGCTGGCAAGTGGTTTCTGCTACAGTACAGGCATTGGATGTGTGGGCATGTTGGTCATCTCAACATGTCTTGCAATTTGGCTATCTCCATCTTTACATCAGCCCAATCTTGATGGCTTTCCCCTAATCTTGGGTGGTTGGGCCTGATCGTTCGTTAGAGGTTGAAGCTCTCTCTAAGCTCCGTGAGTTGGTTTCCTCTGAGTTTAAGCTCCTAGAGCTTCTCTCTTTCAGCTGGTCATCAACTCCAATGGCTTCCTCAAAAACCCTAGCTAGCGTGCCTCGCTGCAAGCTTGAGTTGCCTGCCAAAGCCTTATATAGTGTAGTGAGCTTACCTTGATGCCGAAATGAGTTGCCTCCTCTCTCGCACACGCCGATAGCTCCACGATCCTAGATGCTAGCTCAAGCATTCTCAAGCCTCCTCCATCTTCAAGCTCCATCCACCATAGCCACACATGTAAGAGAAGAGAAGAGAAGAGAAGAGGAGATGGTGAAGAGCTTCACCCTCTTGATCCCTCACTCCCACACACTCACTCCCTCACACTCTCACACTCCCTCTCTCAAGAGCACACACAAGCAAGGAAGAGAGAAGAAGAGAAGAAGAAGAGAACTCTTGTTAGTCACACACCAAAGAATAAGCTCTCATTCACCTTTTGATTTTATATACAAAAACCTAAATTTCCATGGGCACCCATCCCTTTTTTTACATGACTGGCCATTGTGGCAAGATCCTTTCTCTATTTCCCTCTTCTAGCCTTATGCCTCTAGCCTACATCCATATATTATTTTAAATTTGGCATAGGAGGGAGCCTGACGCTCTTTTACAAGAGTTTTTAGAGCTTTTTGAGCCGCCTTTCATTTAAAATTGCACTTTTTGCCCCAACTTAGCTTTAGAGGCCGCCTGCATGTCTTTGCTCTTTTTCCCTCTTTTATCCACTTTTTCCTTCATTTTTCCACCATCTTTCTCCACCATCTCGACTTGGGTTAACATCTACATAGTGAAATTCACGTCAAATTTAGCAGTAGGTGGTCTAATTTAGCATCATTTTGAGCTCCTTGCATAGTGAGATCCAGTTCATTAGTTAGCATCAATCATGAATTCTTCAACTCCAATCCACATGCACAAAGCATTCGACGATCTCTAGTATCAGCATTGGCAAAATTGACAACAATACTAGCCTAAGACAACTAGCCAACCTCAATGTCATCACTTCAGCACAGTCCAACGGCTATGAGGCATCAGATTCAACATCCTAATAGCTTACATTTTCCATTAAGGCATTAAAACCTTAATACTCTCAAGCCCTTATTCATACCAAGAAGTCACTTTGCCATCAAGTGTTCTTTGATACTAGTATTGAATTTCCTTTCAATATCAATAAGAAATACATCCCAAATTTCAACAAGGAGTCAACATATAACAAGCTTTTCGAAGACATGGAGCCAAAGCTTTGAGCTTAAGAGCATGAGATCAAGACAAGAGCATTTGGAAGAACAAAACTCGAGATCAAACTAACTATAAGGAGAACATGTTCGTATTCTACTACAAGCCAAGAAGGGCTACCAACACATAGCAGTGGCATGATTGACTGTTAGTATCACTACTTATCTATGTGCCTATCATTGACTCATTGAAGTATTCTCTCCACTTCCTGATCCTTATCCACATCATAGCCTTCTATCTTCTCTTATCCTTGTCAGATAACATCATGCAACACCTATATTCCATGCTTGCATCCTCATTAAGTCCATTGTTCACTCTCTCCTGTCAACTAGTTGAATATATAGAAAATTCTTTGATGGAAAATCTCGATTCTCTAACCCATGAAGACCCCTCATAGCCATCTCTCTATAATGAATCTTCCATTTTGTGCTCTCATGCTCTCAATTCATCCATCCTAGCATGTTATAGCTCTCCCAGTCACTCTCAATACTACAATGTTTGTCACCCCTGTGAGCCTCTCCTCTTGCATCTTGAAATAGAGGACTTTATCTTAGTTGGAACAATAGTTGAAGAAGGGGATGCCCTTCATACTCTACATCTCAAGGCCCAAGGAGGCATTGTCCATGACCTCTCTATTGAATTGTATTCTTCAACACATTTGGATTGTACTTTAGTGGCAAGAAGATGGAAAAACCTCGTCAGTATGTTAGTTAACAATGTGGATATGCCTACTATTCCTCATCAACTCTTATTGGATATTTCTACCAACCTTCAAATTCACTCCCTCATCAAGTACATTGGTTTCGCTTCTCTTACATCTCTGTGTTCTATCCTATTTCCTTACATTTGTCACTCAACATCTAGCCTTTATCTAAAGTCTACTTCAATATTAAGATCACATCCCCATCCTTATCATGCACTCTCTCTATGGGCTCAATATCCTAGTATTCTTATGGTCACACACACACACATTCCACTTCAATTGTGTGCCACAATCTCTTAACCAAGTGCAATTACACACACTCTTGACTTCCTCGTACACATTCAACCTTCTCACAATGTTTCCAAGTTCACATAAAGGTCATATCTCCTTGAGTTTCTCATTTTTCACATCACTATTTCTCAATGTGCAATCGTGAATCCGTACACATGATGTTGTCCTACAATCACATTCCATCCAGAATATATTTATTTATGTCCCATCAATCCCAATCTATCAAATCGTCATTTCTTTCTATCCTATCCTATCCTACCTTCCTCTTGCAATCATCTTGCTCTAATTGTATATCCAAATCTCAATTATTATTCTATGTTACATGGCAACAACCTCATCAACAATCACAAGTACTCTTCCAATTTTCTCTCAATATCATCATGAAATGGTCTATCTCTTGACTTACCCAAATCATCATCTACAAATTGCATCTTTCTCAAATTGTCCAACTATTTTGGCCTTCCGAAGGAGGGGAAAATAATGGATAAAGTACAAAGAATACTTGTGCACATTTGCACAAACTACTTTGTATGGATAAAAGAGCACATTGACACTAAGTATGCTATTATCAAAGATGTGATACTCAACTCTTGGAGTCCTCTCAAAGACAATATGCTTCAAATTTCTCATCAATAACTTGTTATTTTACACTTCCATATTCATCAGCAACCTTCCCAAAGATCACATCACAAGCACCTTATCAATCTCTATCTTACTATGGTATCTAATGACATTGGGATCATATTTCCATCTACAAACATGCTTTCACTATTATTTCACTCCATAACTATCAAGCTCCAATTGAAATACATCATCTATCTACATGATAATCCCATCTCTTATCAATGAAGCAAACTATGGCGATCAGTTCTTCATGAAAGTATCCATCAGCCAAAGGCCAAAGATCTTCATCATATCACATGATAATCCCATCTCTTATCAAGTCTATCACGAAGCAAACTGTGGTGATCAGTTCTTCATCAAGGTATCCATCAACCAAAGGCCAAAGATATTCATCATATCAACTTACATCCCTTAAATCATTGCAAGAAAAGATTGATGCATATCTTCTACAACAACAAGGATAAGGTCTCATGCTATAGTCATCATTGTAATCTTACTTCTCTTGTAGCCAAAATGATTGGTAGAAAGTCTTTGTATTGCAAGAAAAAAATCCTATTTTCTTTTGAGAAGGGAGGAAGAATGTTAGAAGATATTATTAACATTTTCTAGAGAGGGGGGATGTTAGAATATTAGAATGCACTCATATGAACATGTTCTTAGAGAAGATCTAGGAAGACAATATCTAGATATTTAGGGGAACTAGATAAGATGGATCTAGAACATGTGAACGATACTCCAGTAAGAGAACCTACCATATCCACACCTTTATTGTATATATATGTGTACTCTCAGCTATTGTAATGTGCAAGTGTGTAAGAAAGTGAGCAATACAAGTTTGCGGTTCATTCTCCATCTCATTGTCTCATTATCTCTCTCTCTTTCTCTCACCATCACTTTCACTACAGTATAGTTCCATCCTTAGCTTCCAAACTGATAGTTGCTACCATTGAGTTTGTTGAACTTGATGTGGTGGTTGTAAGAGGTAATGGCATTGACAAGAGCTATTAAAGTAATGAGAGTAAAAGGAGATAAAAGGTTTGTGATTTGGAGATAGCAAAGAAGATATAATGGGCTAGATAACTAGAACATGGGGCTCTAATACCATGTAGTGAAAAGCATAGTCTAGAGGATAAATAGATGAGAAGACACTATGCACAATGTGTGAAAAGAGAGAGAGATTGTCATGACCTAAAATGGGCATAACACTGGCTCTCTAGCACTAGCCGTGGACCTCTAAGACACACAAGACACCCCACACGGCCTCGCGGCCAAGAGTGTCTAAGGCACACACTACACTAAACTCTAATATTGATATTGCGTTTGTAATAGGACACAATCCAACATTTGCCTTCCCCTACTCCTCAGAGGGAGATCCCATACACATTGGTATAATATGCCATGTATCACATACATAGGAGGCAACCTCTTGACTAAAACACCATGGCCCCACTGCAGCTCTCCTACATCTTGGGGATTGGCCCCTTGATGCGTTGCTCCAACATAAAGAACAAACGTACAAGCTCCACTCTTTTGTCTATCGAATGATACAAGAGTTGATATTTCCTCACTAGGCTTACCCCAAGGAACCGCTCCTCAGAGGTACAAGCTCCACTCTTTTGTCTATCGAACGATACATGAGCTGATATTTCCCTCAATCATGGAACTATACAGGAGTTGATCTTCATTTGCCTTCCCCTCAAAAAGACACTTTTCAGGTTGTAATTTAATTATTACGACTATGCATCATTACGATTCTGCATTTCTTTTATGTGCAACCCTCAACCATGATGAAAACAATATCCAAACCAATTTTCGTTCCATATTTATTTCATTTCAACCATCAAACATAAAAAAGAAGCAAATTCCTTTTATAAAAATGAGGCATACCACTTATTCACGTATTGCAGGTATTTTGATAATTAATATGGGCTGCCAATGGACCAACCAACAACCATTCTTTAGTGCTGAACACCTTCCCTTAGCCTCCTCTTGATCTTGGAGCGATTTGGGACAAGCATTCGTCAACCCCTCTTCTTCTTGATTTCCTTTGTGTGAATCCCCATTTGGAAGAGAGAGAGAGGAGAGAGAAAGACTAGATTTGGATCAGGCCATTTGAGCATCCAATTTCTAAGGTGAGAGTGGTGATGGAGAGTGAAAATATCGAGGAAGAGGCTGATCTCATCAATTGGTATGAGTGATTTGAGGTGCCATGGTCTATAGCACCCCCCCCGGCCCAACCACGTTTTCTATCGCATGCGCCCTCTTCCCTTCATTTTTTTCCTTCACGCCATGAAAAAATGGCCCCCCCATGCAAAATTTTTTTGGTGGGGGTGCTACCAAAGGGCACCCCCTTTCAACCAAAAGGGCCATTCACACTTAATTCCCTTTGGCCTCCACTATAGGCACTGCCATTTCGGTCGTCGATTAATGATCTAAAATTTTTTGTCATCTCGGGGTCCCCCATTGCCAGCCACTTCCAAAATTCTGATTTGACACTTCAAAAAATTATGAAAATTCTGCACTTGCTACTTGGTGTGTCTTCAAAGCACTTTTGAAACTCGTCTGCCGCTTAAAATCGACCCAACTGCCTCTGCCGCCTTCGAGGGGATTCAAAATTCTCTTGAAATTCAAAATTTTTGGAAAATTTTGAGCATTTTTTTGGGGAAAATATCCACCACTCAGAGATAGAGAAAGTATGGAAAGTAGAGTGAATTGCAATTGTTGATTTTATTGCTTACATGTGTATATATACATGGTACATTAAATAAAATAAGTGAGTTCCTATTCTAAATATTTAGGATATTTACAATGAGGGTTATTATGGGATCCTTTTGTCCACATGCTGCATATCCTTATCTTAATCAGACTTTATACTAATATATACTACTCAGATACTACTCAATGTGCTACTCTTCTGGCTCCTAGAGATGAGAGGGATCATGCTTTGTTATCAGTGAAGGAAGATCAGGCCATGCCAAGATGATTAGATCCAAGAAATCAGTCATGGAAGCTAAACCAAGCTTGGGAGAGCAAAAATAAATCCTTTTTTAGCAAAAATTAATATTGCTTAAGGTTTTCTAATCCCTATTAACTCTAATTAGTCCAAGGACCTCCAAAATGGGCCTCATAATGAGCATGAGCTATTAAAATGTCCAAGAAATTGCCACTTTTCTTCAAATCTTTGCCAAGAACCTCAAAGATAGTCACAACTTACTATAGAGAACCCTAACTAGTCGTGGTCTTATGACCAATATTTAACTCTACTTACCCTGTAATGGTGCTAGTAACCAAATCAAAGCTTGAAAATGACATTGCCATTGGATCAAAGCAAGACTCTAATACCATTGAAATGAACAATGCCTAACATGAATTAGAATAACCAAGAAAATCAAGAAACCATATGTGAATCAACTAGCCATAGCCATGCCATAACTAAATTTCACATAAAACTATAGCAGAAGGTAGCCATAACTGAATTGAATCAAAACACAATGAGAATCAAGATGAAAGGCTACTACAAGAAATCCACCTCTTGTAATGGTGGTCATTAAGTATCCACCCTCAATGTTGGTGGGGAGATATAAAACTCTCTAGCTTTGAGAATGGAGTGAAAGGGAGCGACAGATCGAAGGTTGGACTTGAGAGCTATGGTGGGAGAGCAAGAGCAAGAAAGGGAGAGACTAGAAATGGGAACTCCAATAGTCACAATATGTGACTGGGCCTTCCTTTATTCAAACTGTCACTAAAAGAATAAAGAATAAAGTGACGGTGACAGGCGCCCACCACCTGCAGTGTGCAGTGGCGGTGTCTGTCAGTGTAGTAATACACAGGTGGCTAGGTAGAGGCGCCTTTACCCCCAACAACCTCCCACTTAAAGGCGAATCTGCCCCAGTGAGGAGTAAAAAGAAAAAGAAAGAAGACAGTATAACATGTACACATGTACAACAGGATGAGGAAAGATGTCATCTCATCCCACGCCCATCAACCTCCTGAGGAAGGCAAAGCGCTCTGTAGAGAGGCTTTTTTTGAGCAGATCTGCAGGATTCTGGTCAGTCGAGATCTTGACAAGATCAACAGACTTGTCCTCAACGACCCCACATATGAAGTGATACCTCACCTCAATGCGTTTCGTCTTCGCATGGAAGACCGGATTCTTGGCTAACTGAATAGCACTCATAGAATTCGAATGCAGTGTAGGGATAGTATCAATACCAAGGTCATCAACTAAACAACCCAACCAAATGGCCTCCTTGCAAGCCTCAGTGGTTGCAACATACTCGGCCTCTGTAGTAGAAAGGGCCGTGCATTTCTGCACCCTGGACATCCAAGAAACAGCACCTCCAGCATAGGTGAATACATAGCTAGAAGTGGACTTCCTACTATCTGCATGTCCCCTGCATAATCAGAGTCAAGGTACCCCGCGACTCCTGTATCCTGGTTGCCATAGCATATACATATATCTGCAGTGCCCTTCAGGTACCTCATGATACCCTTCACGGCATCCCAATGCTTCTTGCCAGGTGTAGCCATATAGCGTGCCACAACACCAACTGCAAAGGCAATATCTGGACAAGTGGCTATCATGGCATACATAAGACTGCCCACTACGGATGCATAGGGAATCTTGGCCATCTCAGCCCTCTGCTCATCTGTCTGCGGACAATTAGCCTGTGATACCTTCACATAAGAAGGCAATGGACAGCCAATAGACTTTACGTCTTGCATGCGAAAGCGCTCAAGGACTTCATGAACGTACTCCCTCTGTGACAAGTAGAGGAGTCCATGATACCTGTCGCATCTAATGCGTATACCAAGTATGTGAGCGGCCTGTCCCAGATCTTTCATCTCAAAGCTCTTCTTGAGCTGAGCCGTAAGAGCATCTAGCTCATCATGAGCTTTCCCTGCTCTCAGCATATCATCCACATAGAGTACCAAAATCAATAAAGAACCATCAGGGCTTTCTTTTTGTAAAGACACGGATCCATAGCACTCCTGCTATAGCCCTGTGACTGCATAAAGGCATCAAACTTATGATACCATTCCCTAGGTGCCCGTTTCAAGCCATAAAGACTTTTCTTCAATTTGCACACTAGGTGCTCCTTGCTAGGTTCTGCAAAGCCCTTAGGCTGCTCCATATAAATCTCATCATGCAATTCCCCATGTAAGAAAAACATCTTGTCATCCATCTGGTATAAATCCAAGTCAAGCTGAGCAACCAAATCCAAGACTAAGTGCAAGGTGGTCATCTTAACCACAAGAGAAAAGACCTCGTCAAAGTCCACACCATGCTCCTGCTTAAAACCCTTTGCTACCAATCTAGCCTTGTATGCCGGCTTGGGGTGTCCAAGGGTACTTTTTAGCTTATACACCCACTTGCATGGCAAAGCCTTCTTGCCCGTAGGCAAGGATACCAAATCCCAAGTGTCATTCTTATGTAGGGAGTCTATCTCGAACTGCATAGCCCTCTCCCAAGAGTGACTGTCACCCCTGCGCATAGCCTCATCATAAGTGAAGGGCTCTCTTGCATCTGTAACCAAGACATAATGCATCGAGGGCTGAAATCTATATGGTGGATGTCTGTCTCTAGTAGACTGTCTCACGGCAGGCTCTGCTGCCTGCCCAGCTGCCTGTCCAACACCCTGACCATGAGCATCTACTGCAGTCTGTAGGCTGCCCAAGTGGCTGTGCAGGAGCTCTTGGCTCCTTCTAAAATATGACCCTACGGATCTCAACAACTCTCTCAGACTGCCTATGCATCTTGTCTTCATGAAGGACTACATCATGACTGCGGATGACTTTCTGCACCTGTGGATCCAAGAGATGGTAACCCATCTCGCCTGCATTCCCATAACCAAGGAAAATGCATTTGACATTCTTGGGATCTAGCTTACTTCTCTTGTCCCTGGGCACATGGCAAAATGCCTCACATCCAAAGACATGAAGATGTGCATAAGAGGGAGGTTTTCCAATCCATACCTCCTCTGCAACGTGGAAATCCAAACCACTAGAGGGTGATTTGTTTATGACATGCACAACTGTACTAACTGCCTCAGCCCAAAAGCTTTGTGGTAGGCCTGCATGGCTAAGCATACTGCGTACACGCTCCTGGACGGTTCTATTCATCCGCTCAGCCAAACCATTCTGGGGGAGGGTGTAGGGGGCGATCAATTGACGCTTAATACCCCTCTCATCACATAAATTCTCAAAAGCACGTGAGACATACTCACCCCCATTATCTATCCTTAGGCATTTTAGCCTATACCCAGATTAGTTCTCAACCAATGCAAGCCATCTCTGAAACATAGCCAAGACATCAAATTTCAAGTTAATGGGATAATCCCAAACTTTTCGTGAAAAATTATCTCTGAATGTAACAAAATACTTTGCAGCACCCATAGACTGACAAGGCATGGGCCCACAGACGTCCGAATGTACCAATGCCAAGGGCTCACTCATGCGTGGCCTACCAGACTTCTTATGCATAGACCTAGTCTGCCTGCCATAAAGACAATGCTCACATGAATCAAAACATGCATAATCAAGGGGCGGTAAGTATTGAAAACCAAAAAGCATTTTCATTCCCTTCAAAGACATATGGCCCAAACGGGCATGCCAAAGAGATACATGTGGGATAGAACCCACTTCATATATGTAATGATTTTGGGGTGAATTAGTTGGCCATTAATATGAAGAATGGAATTCTATTCAAAGTCATCAAATAGAAATAGTTCAATGAGCATTAAGCTCTCCATCCATTGGATTTTCCTAAGATTGATCTTGATATAGTCAAGATGATCAGTCTCAATGTAACAATCCGTCCCATATTTCTTCCAACACCATTTTGGATAGGAGGGATAAGGACCATACATTTTCTCTAAGATAGTCATAAAGTTATTCCACAATTCATAATCCCATGAATGCATGGTAGATATAAGCATATAATGAAATGCAAGGAATTTCTTCCGGGCTTCGTTATCTTGAAATAAAGTACTATTAGTTTGTAATAACCCTATTCTTACTAGGGTTTAACAATCTAAACTTCTTTAAAACTTTTCAAAATTTTGCAACAAAACAAATCATATTTTTTAATTATTCTCGGTTATTAAAGTGACAACCCATCTTGATTATAAAAAATGGAAAAAAATAATTCCTTACATCAATAGGAAGGGAATACATTATTTGAGTAGCTTAGAGGCTTATATTATTCTTGGAAGAGGATTCCATATGACAATCTAGGCATGGCACTTTGATATGTCCATTTAACAATAATTAGGGTTCTGGGAATGGAGATTAAAAAAACCTACATTTTAGGGAAAGATCAAGTAATACATCCTTTTTATAGTTGTGGTGGGGATTGGAGCAACCTACAAAACCATCACTCTGTTGGTCAGTATAACCTTTGTGACCTCCTCATAGATGTATTGGTTTAACTTGACATGTCATCCTCCAACGAATATCTTTGAGTTTACTTTGGCCTCGTAGAATAGATAAATCTTGGCAATCTTAATGTTTCTATCCATTTCACCCTCTTTAAATTGTTCTAAAGGTAAGCAAGACAGTTTGCATCAATGTAACAATATCCTTCGCTTAACATCCATCATCTTTCACAATACAAGGGCGAAGGGTTGTACATCTTGTCGTGAGCATGCCATAATCAAGTGTACATATTAATTCTTGCTCATGCCATATGAATCCATATCCCATGTGAATGCACCCTTAATAGGACATCCTTCAATCAACTATGCAAACCCACCATTGCCATGTCATCATAGAACATTTTAGAAGATATGCCATATCATCACTTACATAATCCATGGTGTCATCATAGAGCATTCTAGAATATCTTTAGCCCCTCCAACACCTATAAAAAAAAGTATTAGGTCTAGTTCTTGTCTAATCATGGTATCTAGTTGTGTCTTGTCTTCCATTATAAACATGTTGTCTTCTCGCCTTGTAATCTTGTACTATGAGATCTTGTCTAGTACTATCTTATATCCTGTTCATCCTCATCAAGAGAGATCTTATAATTCTGATACCTTGTATCCATATCTATGGTCCTAGGTTATGGGATCCTTCATATCTTATCGAGTCATGTTGTCTATAACTACAGTCCCAGGTTGTGGGATTTTTCGTATCTTGTTAAGTTATCATTGTACCTTGTTCCCCTACGTGGGATTATCTTGTAATTAGAATTCTTGCAACAAATCTTGCATCTAGTCTAGTCTCTCAAGCACAATCTAGTGCTTCCATAATAGTTCAACAAGACTCCTTTCAAAGAATCATGGCCTCCCTTCAAAACCTCCAATAACAAATTCAAGACTTGAATGAATGACAAACATGACTTCAAATACAACACCATATTCATCTAGGCCCTGCGTTTTAAGAGATACAATTCCAATTCCAAGACTTGAAAAACAACAGAGGAAGTGATCACATGATTTTGCATGTTTATCAATCCCCAATAGGGGAATGGAAGATCACCATGCCACCAAAGAAGTTCAATGGTAACCATTCAAAGTTCAGGGGATTCCTTCAATTAGTAAAGCTCTATATCCACATGCAATCTAATAGGTATCTAGATTATGCTTTCGAGGTGGGATTCATTGAGACTTTGCTTTGTAGTCAAGCTTTATCATGGTTTGTCTTTGTGAGCTCACTTTCACATTTGGAGATGTTGAGTAGCAGAAACAAAACTTCGGAAGCTATGATAAATTAACCACCATGTTTCCACTTCTGCATCTAAATTTTGGAAATTATACTGTGACCTCACTTGGCATGAGGAGTACTTTATTCAACCAATTCAGATGGGGACTTTGAGATGACATCAAAGACCTCATGCTCACTATACTCAGAGGTGAAAACACTAAATGATTATATCATACAAGCTATCCAGTGTGATAATAGATTGTTTGGGAGGAAGTAAGAAAAGAGAGAAGAATCAAGGCCTTGCCAATGGAACCAAGCCCCAATCAAAGAATAAACCAAGCTTGAAAGGTTGCAACTAGATAATACCGAATTCCAGCCCTTGATCCCACAAGAAAAGAAAAGACAAAGAGAGAATCATCTATGCCTATAGTGTGAAAACCATGGACACATCGCACTAAATTGTCCAAATAAGAAGGAAAGAATCCCAAGATTTGTTGCAACTATCCTTGAGGAGGAAAATGAGGATGTCTCGTTCTAAATGAGACCATAAAACTAGACCTTGATATAAGAAAGGGTCTCTTGATCCTAGTCACATCCATGGAAACTTTTCCTTGTCACAGGCCAAATGATCCTACCAAGAAAGACTCTTTCCTTCTAAGCCCTAGTTGACTTCAAGTCCTCTACATGTTTCATTGATGATGGCTTTGTGAATTGATACTAGATTCTAGTACTCCAGAATACCAATCCTACAATAGCTAAAGTCATGGATGGAAGACCTCTAGCGTCTACAGATATTACCAAGGAAACCTGACTACTCATGGTACCTCTTGGCGATCACAAATCTCGTGCATGCTTTAATGTCGGATTAAGTCCCACAAATCCAATCATCGTTAGGATGCCTTGGCTAAAGTAACATAGCCCGAAAATTGATTGGGTTAAGCAAAAGATTACACGTCATAAAAATCAAGGAAAGTCTATATATCTAGGAGCCAAAGCCTTTATGCATATAGCAAGGCAGGAACTAACCTACATGATATATCATATACCAACTCAAGTATGTAGTAAGGATAAGTCAGTCAAGCTACCAAGCCACTATCAAGAACTCAAAGATGTCTTTGATTAAAAGAATGCAAATCTCTTGCCCAAACATGAACCATATGATTGTGCTATAGAACTCCATGAGGGTGCTCAACCACGTCTTGGACCCATCTATAGGCTATCCCCTAATGAACTAGTTGAATTACACAAGAACATTGATGAGAACTTAGCCAAGGGATTCATTAGGCACTTGAAGTCTCTTACTAGAGCCCCAATTCTATTCATGAAGAAGAAAGACAAGTCACTTCGAATGTGTGTGGATTATCGAGGACTCAACAAGATAACAATTAAGAATCGATATCCTTTGCCATTGATACCAGAGCTCTTGGAACAACTTGGAAAAGCCAAGATCTTCACAAATATTGATCTACGAGGGGCTTGCAATCTTGTACAAATCAAAGAATAGACAAATGGAAGACAACCTTTATCACAAGGTATGGTCAATTTAAGTATGTTGTTATACCATTTGAGCCCACCAATGCTCCTAGAGTGTTTCAATATATGATGAATGACATGTTCCAAGAGCATCTAGATGATTTTGTAGTTATATACTTGGATGATATCTTGATATTCTCAAAATATCTAAAGGAGCATGAGCACCATGTAAAATTAGTTTTGGCAAAGCTTAGAGAAAAAGGACTATATGCAAAACTTGAGAAGTGTTTTTTCCATAAGACAGAAGTGGAATTCTTGGGATATAATGTCTCCTAGAGAGAAGTCTTCATGGACCCCAAGAAGATCAAGACTATTCTTGATTGGCAGACACCCACATGTGTCCGTGATATCCAATGTATCCTTGGTTTTTCCAACTTCTACATGATATTTATCAAGGATTACTCAAAGATAATCATACCACTCACCAGAGTCACACAAAACTCAAAGTTCTCGTGGACCTCAAAAGCCGAGAAGGCCTTCCACACCTTGAAGACTACTTTTACCACTTCCCTAATCCTAGTCCATCTAGATCCTACCAAGCCATTTTGCTTGGAGACCGATGCATCCAACTATGCCTTAGGAGCCATCTTGTCCTAGCATGGAGATTATGGTCATATGCCTCCAATGGCATTCCACTCAAGGAAGTTCTCCCCTCTAGAGATAGACTATGAGATCCATGTCAAAGAACTCCTTGCTATTGTAGATGCCTTTGATACTTGGTGTCATCATCTAGAGGGTGTAGCCCATAAAGTTATCATATATACAGATCACAAAAATCTAGAATACTTTATGACAATTGTAGATGCCTTTGATACTTGGTGTCATCATCTAGAGGGTGTAGCCCATAAATTTATCATATATACATATCACAAAAATCTAGAATACGTTATGACAATTCACATTCTTAATGGAAGACAGTCCTGCTGGAGTAACTTCTTATCTAGGTTTGACTTTGTCATCAACTATCAACTAGGATGCCATCAAAGCCAATCAGATGCTTTATCAAGAAGATCCTATGTGGCACCTAAGAATAGAGAAGAATCTTTTGATCAATAATGAGCAATACTACTAAAGCTAGAGCACCTCTAGCTAGCAGCCATCTCCAGTTGTCACCAAGATGACCCTACCTTGATCCAATTATTCCATAAAGCCCTCCTACTACATGATGATTTGGCCAAAAATGTCAAGAGAAAAAATAAAAAGAGAAAAGGAAATGAATTTTGTGAGTTTCAGGAAACTAACGGATTGTTATACTATAAGGATTTACTTTACATCTCTCTAGGAAAGCCAAGACTCTAGGTACTCCAACAATGCCATGATGCCCCAATAGCCCAGGATCACTATAGCAACTGACCAAATCTCTAAGACATGTAACCAAACTCAAATGCAATAACAAAACAAATCTCGTACCCTTTTACTTTGGTTAATTATCTTATTCTAAGCTAGGGTATAAAAGGCAAGAGGGTGCCAATGTAATAGATATTTGCATATTCATTTGAAAACTTCTCCATATTGGGGGTAAAGGTGCCTCTGCCTAGCCGCCCGTGTATTACTACACTGACAATCACCACCACTGCACACTGCAGGTGGCGGGCGCCCATCACTGTCACTTTATTCTTTATTCTTTTAGTGACACTTTGAATAAAGGAAGGCCCAGTCACACATTGTGACTGTTGAAGTTCCCATTTCTAGTCTCTCCCTTTCTTGCTCTTACTCTCCCGCCATAGCTCTCGAGTCCAACCTTCGATCCATTGCTCCCTTTCAACTGGTATCAGAGCTTTGCTTTCGACTCTTGAGCTTGGTTCGTGGCATTCTCAACATCCCATCGACTCCCTACTCGCATTGGGTCTCCTTCCCGGCAGCCATATCCAACTCCTTCGAGCTCCTGTCACTCCCCGGCTTCCCGAACACCTTCCCGGCATTGTTGGGCACCTTCAGGGCATTATATCAGAGGTATTTGATCATTTTCTTTAGGGTTTACTTCAGTTCTCAGGTCTCACAGGCTATAAACAAGTTGTGGGAAGCCATAGCTCACACCTCTTGGAGCTTCCTTCACCTGGATCTTGATTCCAGCCTATCAAGGCTTGCTGAGGCTTGGTGTAGGACTTCTTTGGCCCTCATTTGTGCCCCCTTTGGGCCCCATTGTTGACACGTGGGACAGCAGACCCCCCCAATCAGCTCACGTTTTTTTTTGCGCCTGTTTCAGGCAAGGGAAGAGTCTAACTTGGGGTTTTGGCATGCTCCGGATGCAATGGTGATGTTGGATTTGCCAAATTCTGATGACAGAATCTTCTACAATAAATTTCAGGTTTGAAACAACATGTATTTGTATGCCTATGCTTGTTTGGGCATGACTACATAACCGGTTTGATGCCTATTGCATCTCGATTGATTGGGGGATTGAAGCTACATGTAATGCTATGATTTTGACCTGATTTTGGGGCTAGAAATACACAGTTTATAACAGTAAATGCATGCTGAATACTCTTGGGCTGAAGCTATCTTTCATGCTTTGACATATGCCTATTGGTTCGGGATGTATGTCTTGGGTTATGCTATGATGTATTGATCATCGAGGGACGCCTTTGAGCTTGTCGTTGAATTCGGATGCTTTTGGAAGCTTGAGCTTATTTCAGCCTGCACTTATTGACATTGGTATATGCTTTGACAGTGATGCTTCTTGGGTTTATGCATACCCGTTGCCTACGGCTTGATGCTCATGTCACGGTTGATTACCCTATGCATACGTTGAGCTTGAGTGATCCTTGAAGCTCCACCTTGGATGCATTTTGGATTATCTGGAGTAGTCTTGGATGTTACTTGGCTTGTCATAGTTTGGATTGGGATGTACTTGATGTCTTACATGCTTATGGATGCTACATACAGATGCTCTACCGCCTACATGTTCGGGATGTACTATTGATCTATTGTCTTGGACTTATGTCATTGGCACTGTGTCTTGTCTTGGCTTGAGCTCTTGAGCTCATACATACAGCTTTTGTGGCAGTGGGAGCATTCTTGAATGCTTATCAGACATTGAGCAGGTGGTACTTTTATGCATCAAGCTGTTACATGCTATTGAGCAGTTAGACACTTGAGACTTTGGGATTTCTTACCTTTTGGGATGATACATCATATGTCTTGGTTCACTGTATGCTTATAAGCTAAGTCTCAGTTTTGGATCCGTATCTTTGTGAACCTACTTGTGTCAAGTTTTGATAGTGGCAGGAACACTTTGCCCCGTTGCCTGGGGAGTGTGCCTACTCACTGGCAGATGTTTGTATGACATACTTGGGTATTGGATTCATGCTTATCAATCGTCATATGCTTATGCTATGCCCGCATGATGATGCCGGCTTTAGTCTTGGTAGTATTTGATTGCCTTGGGATCCGATTTTGGCACTATTAGCTCTCTTTTACTGAAATCTGAAATTTATTACAGCAAGCATATATGTATGGACTGACATGGATTTTTCATGCTGAAACACTCTGAAATGATGTACTTTCACTAGTACTTGGTGGGCAGAAGCTTTGGTTCCACTTTCTTTGCCATTTTTCCTCGATGTTGGTGATTTTCTTATCATTTTCTGCAGTAAACAGCAAGCAATTTTGAACTATCTACAATCTTCTAGCCTGTATTATGGCGAGTTCGTCCACTGATCATGCTATTTTCAACATCACTAAGCTTGATGGTATGAATTACTCTTATTGAAAGAGCCAAATTTGACAGGTGTTGGTGCAGAAATCACAGATCAAACCTTTGAGGTTAAGTGGGCATCTGCCCTGCAACTATGCCAGATGAGGAATGGCTTGAGCTTGATGAGTTATGCAAGTCCACTATTGTATTGTCTCTCACAGAACATGTTCACTATGATGTCTTTGAGGAAGAACAGAGTGCATGGCAGTTGTGGGAAAAATAAAAAATCTCTATGATAAGAAAAGTCCAGCGAGTCAGATATATTGGTTGAAGCAGCTTATGGATCTGCGCATGAAGGAGAATGTGACTATGTCTGCTCACTTGCGCCAGTTCCATGCTATACTCATGAACTTGACTTCGCAGGACATCACTTTTGCAGAGGATATCACTCCTCTTTTCTTGCTTGGTACTCTTAATGAGTCATGGGATGTATTTCGCACTGCATTATGTGCCTCTACTGCTACCTTGAAATTATCTGATGTTGAGAGTGCTCTTCTGCAAGAAGAGGTTAACCGTAAGAATTTGGATGCCTCTCATGTGTCACATCCTATGACAGTTAGAGGTAGGAATGATGGATATGGAAAGCATGGCAGTGGTAGTGGCCATGGACGGGATTCTCAGAAATCTCGATCCAAGTCTTGTGGGAAGTCACGTAGCAAATCCCGTGGCAGGAATGCAGATGTTACTTGTCACCATTGTGGGAAAAAGGGCCATATTAGGCCACAATGCCATGAATTACGCAATGAAAGGCGCAAAGATAAGGGGAAAGACAAAGTGCAGGATAAGTCTTCTGATCGTAGCATAGTACCTGCAAAGTGCAGTGTTAAAATTAAAGAGATCAATGTTATGTAGCCTGAGAATGTTGATGATGATGATTATATCCTAGCAGCTTCTTCTAGTGCTTCGCAAAAGACAGAGATACACTCTATGTATGCACAGTGTTGGCTCTTGGACTCAGGTGTGTCCTTTCATGTGACACCTTGCCGAGAGTGGTTTCATTCATAACGTACTGTTTCGGGTACTGTGCACTTGGGTGATGACAGCTCTCTTGATATTGTGGGCATTGGTGATGTTAGGTTGCAGTTTCCTTCTGGCAGCAGTTTTGTTATGCATGATGTACGTCATGTACCTACTTTGACACGCAGTCTCATGTCAGTTGGACAGCTTGATGACATAGGTTATCATGTATCTTTTGGAGACTCTGCATGAAAGATTACTTGTAGCAGACTTGTGATTGCGAGAGGTGCTAAGGTTGGCAGTCTCTACCCCTTGATTGTATCAGCTTCTTCCCTTGATCATGTTAATTGGTGAGCTATCTCAGATCCACAAATAAGCCAAAAGATAGAAACAATTTCTAGCTATAATTAAAACTCCATTTCGATGTACATACCCTGACTATCATTGGAGCCCCAAGAGAGACACCAAGGAAAGGGGTTTCTACTACAAGAAAATCTATCTTGTAATAATCAACAAGTTTTTGCTTCATTCTTTAAAGAACCACAATAAGAAAAAGAACAAACCTTCACGCAACATCATAGTCTCCCACGGATTTATCTTCAACAAAATTCATCATTTTCTTCATATTCTTCATAGAATTCATCAACCAACAAAGAGAACACAAAAGAAACACCACTTTTGAATGGAAATAATCACATATGATTCATCTTCATTGTCTTCATAGTTCTCTCTCTCAATCTCTCATAGATAGATACATTGTTTCACATAGAATGGCTATCTTTTACTCTCTCTTACTCTGTCAATCAATAGTACATCATCTCTTTACTACAATAATCAATAATTACTCATAATAATCCCTATTTAGTCATGGATTCTCCTTCCAAGAGGCATGGGAGGTATGAAAGGGCACTAGAGCCACTACAATGTCTCTTCATAGCTCATCACTGTCACTTCACTTCAGTCTTCTTTTTAGTCTTCAACAACTGCTTCTTCCATTTCCTTGAGCTCTTTTGAACTTACATTCATCATTTACAAAAGTTAGAAAAATTTCCCAAAGTACACCCCCATATCACATAACACTTACAAAAGCATACAAAATAGGGCAAAACAGGAACAGAGGCTCTACAGAGGTTCAACAACAACTAAACAACAAACATTCAGCTTAACTAAAACCAAATAAACCCATCATAAATCACTCAATAAGCTATCATAAAACCTCAAAATTCATTATTCAATATTCCAACCTCACTTACTCAAACAAAACACAGCAAAACAGAAGCTCAACAAGCTCAAATAGGTTCATACAGAAGCTATCAGAGCATCATCAGAACCTATCACATCAATATATCTTCATTAAAAAAATCATAAGCTATCAAAATCAATCCAAACCTATCCAAATAATTCTAAAATCAATAAAAAATCATACCAAATAAATCATTCAATCCACAAAAAAAAAAGCAGTCAAAAAATCAATCTTTTTCCACTCTCAACATATCCCCACACTTAAAATAGAAAGCATCCTCGCAACCTAAGGAAAAGAAGAATATAAGTTTAGTAAAGAGCTCAATGTGATCTTTTTTCTTCAACATCACTTCATAAAATCATCCAATCACAACCCCAATAAGTAACCTATATATCTGATAATACTACAATGAAAGGAAAACACCCTTTTGGATATTATCTCAAAAAAAAAATAAAAATTGATAGCAACACAAACTCATAAAGGATATAAGAGTTTTCTTTAAATCAGCATCAACTTCTACTAGCTTTTAATCCAATATCTTCTTCATCAATCTAGCTTCAACTTCAACTCCATTCAACAAAGATAAACAATATACACATACCACAACACACACCACTTACACAAATAATATTTGAATGGCACCTCTTTGGAAGGAAAAAGATAGATAAATGTATTATGATCAAGCATCAAAGTTACAAAGGATAACAGATCAATGGAGATGATCCCTTTTAAAGGATTGATGATTTTTAAACCTTTCTAGGGATAAAGATTCATCCACAAAGGTTTTGGGAGGATTTTGCAAGAATTGTAAACAACACATTCTCTCTAGTAGGATAACAAATCTGCTTGGAAAGCACAAAGCATGAAAATAAAGCACATCCAGCTGATGGGTATCCACATCTACATTGACATCCAAACATAACTTTGGTACTTGCTTTTGATCACCATGAGAGTGATAATGCATAAAGGCTAGACACCATGAAAAATGGGTAGTCAGTCTCACTGATGGATCCAAAGATTAAGAATGAAGCTGAGCAAAATGTAAATAGTTGTGAAAGGCTTGATTTGTAGTCTTCCATTCTCGTGGAATCACAAGCCAGTTAAGTTGGGGTCTGTTACCATGTTTCCTGCAGAATAGAGGAGCGGAAAATGGAAGAAAAAGGAAATAGCAAAAAAGGCGTAGGATAAAAGCAGAAAAAGGCGCCTTGACCGGTAACCAGACCTTGAAAATTTTAAATGTTTGGGCACGACCCTCAAAAAGCCTCGGTGTCACCTCGAGACAAAAAAAGAGTAAAAGGGCGCACCATTAAAATGTAGGAGCGCCCCCGAATCTTTGTAAAAGAGCGCAGGCTCGCTCCTGTGCAAAGTGTACGCATTAGTTGGAAATAGGATAAATTAGAATGGTGGGAAATGGGAAAAAGAGCCTAGGCTACGGCCGGCCATGTAAAAAAGGGAAAAGGGGATGACTGCCCAAAAAGGATTTAGGGCTTTGTATATAAAGTTGAAAAGTGAATGAGAAGCTCATTCTTTGGTGTGTGGCAAAAAGAGTCTTCTTCTTCCTCTCTTCTTCTCTCCTTCTTGCTTGTGTGTGCTCTTGAGAGAGGGAGTGTGAGAGTGTGAGGGAGTGAGTGTGTGTGGAAGTGAGGGATCAAGAGGGTGAAGCTCTTCACCATCTCCTCTCCTCTTTTTCTCTTCTCTTCTCTTCTCTTCTCTTCTCTTATCTTGCACGCGCGGCTATGGAGGATGGAGCTTGGGGATGGAGGAGGCTTGAGGATGCTTGAGCTAGCATCAAGAATCGTGGAGCTACTGGAGTGCAAGAGAGAGAAGGGTACTCGATCAAGTATCAAGGTAAGCTCACTACACTCGTAGGATTGACGGCACGTCGGCTAGGTGAGAGATAGCCATTAGAGCTCGCTTGGAATGCTTGAAACAATAAGCAGTCCGTGGGTCTTGGCGGTTGAGCGAAATGTTGAGATATCAAGCTCCACTCGTGATATGCCAGGGTGACCGTTGTGCATTTATGTCACCGACTTGTTAGTTGCAGATGCGGTTGGTACACCGCCCATGAATAATAGCTAGATGACAGCTATCCTTATCTACTCTAGTTCGTGGCTCAGTTAGTATGCCACCTTAGTTAGTTGTCTTTGGTTTGAGACCCATATATAGGGTTCTTCTATTTCTTTGTATGAGACTTCTTTTTGGCTTACACAACTAAGAAGAGGAAAACTGTTTTCAGCCTCCACCTTTGTGTGTATTCCCCCATTGTGTAAGCAAGAAAGCTACAAGTAAGACTCCTTCCTTCTCTCCCACAATCTTGACATGGTATCAGAGCCTTGTTCGTGGTAAGGAGCTCAAGAAAGCAAGCCAAGCTCGCGGTGTTCTGGTAAGAGGAGCAGTGTTGCTTTCATTTTCTGTTTTGGGAGCAGATCTCTGCATGTAGCACAACCAAAATTGCAAGAGTGCATTGTCTCAGGTTGAGACGCCCTTCGCGGTGAAGCAAGAGGGCAGTATATGTTGCGGGATAGGGCTTTAGCCCTAGGCGACCTTGTTTTTTTTATTTGAGGCCATTTCGGGGCTTGTTTTGGAGGCGGAAGTTTTCTGCACGCACTCAGGAAAAGGCCCAATTTTATGCTGTGCGACCACTATTCTACAGGTCGGTGAAAAGTTACTGTAGAAATTGCATCGTATGCCTGTGCGCAGAGACATTGGGAGTTACAGAATCATCCTTGTTGCCTGTTGACGCAAAATCGTCACTAGGAAGTGACTGTGTGGTCAAATACCACTTTCGTCAGTTTTGCAGATTAGCCCTTGTGAGGCTGAAGCTGTGTTCTTTGCAGTGACAGAATTTTTTTGCAGTGTTCTGTAATGGCGTCTGATTCTCTCTCACAGATTGTCACTGAAAAGCTTGACAAGAACAATTTCCAAGCATGGAAGTTTAGAATGACGAATTTCCTTATGGGAAAAGGATATTGGGAATTTGTTGTAGGAAATGAAGAAGAACCAGTTCTTCCTGATGTTCCCAATCAACAGCAAATGCAGGCATTCAAAGCATGGCATGAGAGAGCCAGGAAAGTTATGTACTGGTTGTCTATCAGTATTTCAGACTCTATGATTGTGCATATTCAGGATGCAAGTACGCCAAAGGAGGCATGGGATACTTTGTCAAAAATGTATAGCACAAATACGCAAGCCAGGAAAATGCAGCTCAAGCAAGAGTTGCATAATGTGCAAAGAGAAAGTATGAGCATCAATGACTACCACATGAAGGTGAAGAAGATTGCAAATGCACTTGCTTCCATTGGGTTGCCATTGGAAGATGATGATTTAGTTTCTGTGACCTTGAATGGTCTAGGAAAGGATTATGCACAGTTTCGGACATCCATTTCAGTTCGTGAAAGATTTCTTGATTTTGAGGAGTTGATTGCTCTTCTAATTTTTGAGGAGCAAAGAAATGGTGGTGCATCTTCTTCAGGAGGAACTTCAAAAGAAACTGTCTTCTACTCAAATGTTGGAAGAGGTAGAGGCAGAGGTAGAGGAGGCCGATTTGGAGGCCATGGTAGAAATCAAAATATGCAGCAAACTCAAGAAAACCAGTCGTATGGAGGAGGACGTGGTAACTCTAGAGGCAGGGGGAGCCAAAGAGGTCGTGGTGGATGGCAAAGAGGCCAAAATGCAAACAGTAATGTTGAATGCTACTACTGTGGTAAAATGGATCATATGGCTAAAGACTGCTATAAAAAGCAGAATGACATCATGAATGGAAAACTACAACAAGGAAATTATGCATCTTCTAGTAGACAGGGTGATGACAGAAATGAGCATTTGTTTATGGTACAACACATGAACAATTCTGTGACAAGTGCAGAAGAAAGCAATGATGTATGGTATGTTGACTCAGGTGCATCAAACCACATGACAGGTCATGCAGAATGGATGGAGGATGCAAGGACAATGGAAAAACCAGGATTTGTGGAGACTGGTGATGATACTACACATCCTATTGTGCAGATTGGGAAAGGCACTCGAGTTTAATGGAGAAGGGATAGATGTCACAGTAGAGGTAGAGATATGGATTGAGTCGATGGATGATTACTTCTCTACTTCAGGAACTGCCTCTACCAATCAAGCAATGAGAGCAAGTTAGTTGGCCATGCTTGGATATGGTGGAAGCAATGATGCAAAGATCGAGGTGTTTCTGAAGCCGATGTTACTTGAGCTCAGCTAAAAGATGTTTTATGCGAACGATACCTTCCGCCAACCTACCAGACTTTGAGGATGAATGAATTTTTCAAGCTCAAGTAGCAGGAATGAACCTTGGAAGCTTATTGCTCAAAGTTTGTAAGCCTACTAAAATAGGCACCACCTATGGATATTGTGCAGCAAGTATCCAAGTTTTGCCATGGCTTGAACACTCCACGGTCTTGAAGCAATGCTTCCAACAAACTTGCAAGATGCATTACTTCGAGCAAATCCAAACATCCAAGAACTTAAATTGGGCAATTGTAGCAAAGATGATTCCTAATATCAGGACAAGAGATGCCACACATGTGGAGAGATAGGGCACATCCGTAGGAGATGTCCCTACTGTCAATGCTTCCATTGGACACGTCCAAGAAAACTACCTTGACTTAAGCCCAAAAGATATTGAGCCTCTAAGGAAACGAAGCTACACAAGTGCAATCTTCGGATATATAGAGAAATCAAATGAAGATGAAGACTTAGAACCCACTACACCTCTTCTTTAGGATGATTAGAAATACTAGAAATTTTATCGACATGAAATACAACTTGTATTGGAATAAGCTTTACTCTTCTAACTACAGTTAATCCGAGTAATATGAGTTGCATCAATTTTGAGCCTAGAACTTACAAATGATTAGGGATACTTTAGCAAGGAATGATAGTTATAACCTACAATGAATTTCTCCTAAGTTGTTTCTTCTCAACTAATATAGATTCAGTCTTTCTTACCAGAATGTTGAAGCTTGGAAGTATTCTTTAGTATTACAAGTAAAGCTGATTGTCCATGGAGCTCAGTCCCAAACTAGGAAGAGGACAATCTAGGAACAGAGTTTTTGAGATAAAGGACCACTCCGATCCGCTAAAAGGATCCTAGGGCAATTTGGTCTAAAAAAGAAAATCCTGCCAAGAACAACCAGGAATCTTGTGACCACAAGTAATAAAGCTCCACGTTATTTTTATTGCAGGGAGTTAGGTCATTTCAAAAAGGAATGTCCAAAGCACCCTAAACACCGATGCTCCAAGTGCCATAACATTGGACATAACTACGTCAATTGTCCCACCAATAGAACTCAAAGAGAATTCTTCATCAAAGTCAATACCATGATCTTGCTTAAAACCCCTAGCAACTAATATGGTCTTATATGCTAGATTGGGGCATCTAGGGGTACTCTTTAACTTGTGCACTCACTTGCATGGCAAAGCACCCTTTTCATTAGGCAAAGAAACCAAATACCATATATGATTTTTCTATAATGCGTCATACCTTGAATGCATGGCCCTCTCCAAAGAGTGACTATCACCTCTACGCATGGCCTCATCTCATAAGTAACAGGCTCACCAACATCAGTCATCATATAACATAGTCCATGGAGAGTGCAAAAACCGCTCAGGAGGACATATATCTCTAGTAAAATGTCTCATAGTAGGATGTGGAGCTTGTACATCCTATCTAATATCATAGTCATGGGCCACTAGAGCATTAGCTCTATTGCAAATTATCTACCTAGCTATATGGGAGTAGGAGGCTTCTCCTCAAATATCACCCTGCATACCTTAACTACCCGCTCATGCTGCTTATGCATTTTCTCTTCATGGAAAACAACATTATGACTATGGATGACCTTTCAAGCCTATGGATCCCATAGCCAATAGTCCATCTCACCTACATTCCTATAACCAAGAAAGATGTATTTCATTGACTTAGAACCCAACTTATTGCACTTGTTCTTGGGAACATGGAAGAAAGTTTCACAACCAAAGATATGCAAATGAACAGATGATGGAGGTTTTCCAAACCATACCTCCTTTGCAACCTAGTAGTCAATGGCAGTGCATGGGGTTCTGTTAATTAAATGTACGATAGTAGTAATTGCCTTAGTCCATAAATGTTGTGGTTACTCTATCTCACTGAGCATACTACGAATTTCCTCCTGAATCATCTTGTTAATGTAGTTAGCCGCCATACCATTATGGGGTGGGATGTATGGGGCACTTAACTGACTCTTAATGCCTTTGTCATCACAAAAATGCTCAAAGGCATTAGATACATACTCACCGCCATTGTCAGATTATAGGCATTTCAACCTATACCCGAATTGGTTGTCAATAAGAGTAACCCAATGCTAAAATGTAACCAATAATTTCAATTTTTATTTTATGGGATATACCCAACCCTTATGTGAGTAATCATCAATGAGAGTAATGAAATATTTTATGTCACCTAATGATTGATAAGGCATAGGTCCACAAACATAAAAAGGAAATGATCACAAACATAAAAATATTTATAGTCAAGGGATTGAAGATACTACAAATGATAGGTATTTTCATTCCATGTAATGATATGTGACCAAGACGATGATGCCATAACAATATATGTGGTACTACAACCTCGACCAAAACATGGTCAATAGGCCCAAATACAAGTAAGGGATAAAGCATGCTAGACTTGGCACCTCAAAATGGACATATTCCCATGAGTAATCTTCCATGAGGAATCACCAAAAGATACAAAGTAATCTATATCATCCAATTGTCCAACAAAGAGTAGGCTTTTGATCAAAGCTAGAACGTAGTGTACATCATGTAAAGTAAATATGGTACCTGAAGCAAGTTTCAGTCATATATCTTCAATACCAACAATCTTTAATGCCAATTCATTACCAATCTAATAGATCCTATAATGTTGCAATAGGAGTGGAACCATTGTGACGAGGGGTAACATGAATTAAAGCTCCCCTAAGTCAATCAACCAACACTAAGCATAAGTAGACGAGGCATCAATCAGCTATGAACCATCAAGAGAAGAATCTAAAATCATGTAATCATCATGTGAATCAATTTGCACTACATTAATTCTCTTCAATCTTGACACTGGAGTTACTAGGAATAATCTTGTGATCATCATTGTTTTCCTACACTTTATCCTTTTCCTTTTTATTCTGCATGTCATCATACATTTGATGGCATTGTGGCTAAATATGACTTGGCTTCTCATATTAATGACAAGTCATTGTGGACTAATAACCATGGGGCATACTATGAGATTTTCCACATGCTTGAGAATAAGACTTCTAAGAGTCTCTTCCAAGATAGTCATTAACACTCTTAGCATTACTACCTTTTATTGTCAAAGCATGATAGCTATGGGAAGCATCAACATTCTTTCTGTTAAATTCTTCATTCAATAATACACCCTCTACATCTTGCAATTTTAGCTCATCGGCAAGCATATTTGTCTCAATCGACAATTTGTTCCCTATTATCCATTCTTTATCCTGATAATTTTAGGAAAAATCAGAATCTAATTTATGGCTACAAACAACTTACTTCAAGTATATCACATGCAAAAGTCTTTTTTTTTTCAAGATAAAACCATTTTCCCAAGGTGAAAATATCAAGGCTAAAATTAACCTAAGTGGCAATATTTTCCAATAATCCTCTCGAATACTCTTTCCCTTGGGACCTTGCCCAAGATAAATCTTAACAAGGAGTTCATTTTTCAAAACTTCTCGCCTCTAGGGTTTGGACAACCCATCAATCCTTCCAAGATTTCTAAAGGACTTATATAAGTAAAAGCTTTCATGATGATCTTTTTTAACATAATTTTGTTGGTTACACACATTAAATTCTTAATTCACGAATATGCATTTAGAGACCCATTTTGGGTATCGACGTCCAAATTCATTAAAAGCACTATTCCACCAAAAAATTTGTAAATAAAAATTTAAAAATGAATCGTCATTTTCTTTTTCTAAGATTTACAATCTAATAAAAATTCACCCATTTTTAATAATTTATTAAAATGAACCCTTCACTAAAATCATTCCCCTCACTACACTTTCTTTTTTCCCTTTTTCAATAAACACGCTTCACGGGATGGGCACATGTAGTCTTCAGAATGGTCTTTCTTATTACTAATGGTCAATGATATTCTAGTTGTGTTGTGTGTGGTTATTGATTTAGTTGATTTATATGATTAAGGGTACGGTCTGAAATTATTTTTCAATTTATCTGTTTGATATATGGGGTCTCCGATACATGTTTGTTGCATATCACCAAGCTTTTGGTCGTATTTGTCTAGAGGTCATGTCGAATTTTTTCTAGGGTGTGCCTTGCTTCGGGATAGTCGGTTGAGTCTCATTTCAAAACCTTAGTTGATATCTTATCTTTGATCTTTTTTGTTGGTTTTGCAAGCATTTCTTTTGTTTGTGAGTTGTGTTGTGTGTTCACTATCTGAATGGCACCCCGTACGCCTCCTCATGTTCAGTACGTCCCATTGATCAATAGGGATTATTCTTCCCTACTGACTTTTGTGCCTATTGTGAAAGCTCGCCTTGCACCTTTTGTGGCTACTTCTCTCCCTCTGATTCTAGATGGTCCAACCCTTTGTGATGCGTTTCTCGCGTCATACAATAAGAAATCGGGCTTGGTTCGTGGTACCTCCATGGTCATGACACCTAGAGGGTTAGGGAAGGCTTTGTCCCTTCCCTACAAAGGGGAACCCTTTGTCACAGCCAAATAGTTATTCTCAAATGAAGAGATTCTCAAGCTATTACAGAAGCAGACTAAAGAGGTCCTTGATGTCAAGAAGGTTATTAACATTTCAGGAGTGTCTTTCTCAATGATCGCTAATCCTCTCTAGGCCAATTTCTCTAGGACAGGTTCATGCCTACCAAGACACCATCTCACTATTTGTCCAAGGATCTTTCCACAGCTTCCAAGATGGTTTTAAGAGGGGTTTCCATTGACTGGAGCACTTACCTTCTTACGAAGATGGACCAGCATTTTGTCAAGATAACTAGAGGAAATGTTACCAATGTAACCTTTGGTTCATATTTATATGCTTTTCTGACATATTCAAGCCTTAAGAAGGGTGTTTTACCTCCTCCATCTAATCTAGGCCCTTCCCCTCCACCTTCAAAAGATTCAAAACCCATTGACATAGAGGATACTGACTCCCCCCCTCTGTTGGTCATTTAACGAAAGCACTTAAAGCGTGTAGCAGAGACGATTTCACTAGTCATTCCTTCAGTGTCAGTTCTTCCTGCTACCTCTGGAAGTGAACTCCTTGCCTATCTCGCATGCAACAACTTATTCTGGTCACATTGAGAGGGTTCTTTTGGATTTATCAATTCCTTCGTTGAACCGCTTAGTGACAAGGGATGCCATCCCTTTCCTTTGTGAAGACATTCAGAGTTCTATTGAACTCTCAGTGACAACTTGTGCTCAACAATTATATTCTTCTTTCTATGAAGAATTGAGGCAATCCAAAGACCACATGAATAAGGTAACAACAGAGCTAGCCTCTGCCAAAGACACTCTTTCCGATCTGTTTAAGCAGATGGAGCAGCAGACCAAAATGATTGAGATTTAGAGAGAAGAAATATATTCTTTGCAAAATCAGTTAGCAGAAGCTCAGTCAAAGGTCATCAAGGTTTTTGAAGAGAAAGAGAAAATTTCCAAAGAAGCTCAAGAGCTCAAGACACTTTTGGATATGAAACTGTCAGACTTGTAGACTGCTCACAATACAGTGGAATCCCAAGCCGCCTAGATTAAATAGTTGAAGGTCGAACAATTGGCGCAGTCACGATCCATTCCCCCAAGTCCTAGTGTCCCCATGATTCCTTCTATGTCTCAGTAGGACTTGGCTGCTCTTCAACGGAATGCCACTTTATGTCCTTTATTTCAGGCCAAGGTTGAGAGATTGAAATCTAGAATGGATATCTTATGGATCACTTTTGAGCAATTTATGGATTTTATTCCTCCCGCCCACTCTTTCTTTATTCATTATCAACAACAAAAGTAAACCTTTTATGTTAAACTTTCAACCATGGATTTATCTCCTTCAGAGGATGGCTGGACTGGAACCTGGTCTGCGGATCTATTGTCTAAAGTGGTCAAGATGGTGTTTGAGGATTCAGTTGTCCCAGATTCAATGTTGATGTCCTATAAGTACCTCAGAGGTGACTTGTGAATTCCAGATGATGAAGACCTCTCTTTGTATGTTGGAGATGTAGTCTTGCAAACAGTACTCTATGTACACCAGTTGGAGCTTAAGATTGATGAAACGTTTCAAAAGTATTCTTCTAGAGTAGCTGACTGTCTAGAGGATTCTTGGCATCCTATGCTCGATTCTGTGATCTTAAATCAAAGACAGTTCTTCGTCTCATGTGCAAAATGCCAACCAACTGAGGGTGGATTTGTTATCCCATCTTTTCAAGCAACCTCCTTTTGATCCTTTATTTTTTGAGGCATATGCTAGGCATTTTGCCTTAGGACCATCAGTTCCATCCTTGACCTACTATCAACACATGGCTCATAGGTATGACACTTATTTGTCTCTTTTCCAAAATACCCCATGTCATTTTACCCCTTCTATTTCAACCTAAAGATGCACCCCATATTCCTATTTTTACAAAATGTCCTTTCATCATTGATCAAGTATTTTCTCCCCTTCTTCCTTGTTCTCCCACATCTTCTCATTTCCTGTCCACGTTCCCACCACATTTCCTTACTCCCTTCCTTTCTAATACTACGAAATTACCCGATTCTCCTACCTTATCCTATTCTTCTTTTTATGATTTTGCTTATCCCTCTGTTCATCCTTTATCCCTTATTCCATTCCTGTCGCTTTCATCTTTTATTCAGACTCCCCTTAGTTGGTTACAGAATATGAAGGCTTGATCAGACAATCCTGAGAAGAAGAAGCTAGAGTACTGGAGATTCTTTGACGGGACCCTATGGGAGCTTTCGCTCAACCGCCAAGACCCACGGACCGCTTATTGTTTCAAGCGTTCCAAGTGAGCTCTAATGGCTATCTCTCACCTAGCCGACGCACCGTCGATCGTCGCTTTCATCTTTTATTCAGACTCCCCTTAGTTGGTTACAGAATATGAAGGCTTGATCAGACAATCCTGAGAAGAAGAAGCTAGAGTACTGGAGATTCTTTGACGGGACCCTGTGGGAGCTTTCGCTCAACCGCCAAGACCCACGGACCGCTTATTGTTTTAAGCGTTCCAAGTGAGATCTAATGGCTATTTCTCACCTAGCCGACGCGCCGTCGATCCTACGAGTGTAGTGAGCTTACCTTGATACTTGATCGAGTACCCTTCTCTCTCTTGCACTCCGGTAGCTCCACGATTCTTGATACTAGCTCAAGCCTCCTCCATCCCCAAGCTCCATCCTTCATAGCCGTGCACGCAAGAGAAGAGAAGAGAAGAGAAGAGAAGAGAAGAGAAGAGAAGAGAAGAGAAGAGAAGAGAAGAAGAGGAGAGGAGATGGTGAAGAGCTTCACCCTCTTGATCCCTCACACTCTCACACTCCCTCTCTCAAGAGCACACACAAGCAAGAAGGAGAGAAGAAGAGAGGAAGAAGAAGACTCTTTTTGCCACACACCAAAGAATGAGCTTCTCATTCACTTTTCAACTTTATATACAAAGCCCTAAATCCTTTTTGGGCGGTCATCCCCTTTTCCCTTTTTTACATGGCCGGCCGTAGCCTAGGCTCTTTTTCCCATTTTCCACCATTCTAATTTATCGTATTTCCAACTAATGCGTACACTTTGCACAGGAGCGAGCATGGCGCTCTTTTACAAAGATTCGGGGGCGCTCCCACATTTTAATGGTGTGCCATTTTACTCTTTTGTTGTCTCGCGGTGACACCGAGGCTTTCTGAGGGTCGTGCCCGAACATTTAAATTTTTCAGGGTCTGATTACCGGTCAAGGTGCCTTTTTCTGCTTTTATCCTATGCCTTTTTTGCTATTTCCTTTTTCTTCCATTTTTCGCTCCTCTGTGCTGCGGGAAACACGGTAACATTACCCCCCTCCTAGCCAAGTGCCAGTCCCATGGCACTGCAGTGGGACGTAGTGGCTAGTTAGGTCGGCTGCTAGGCAAAACGGGTGGGTGGATGACACTGCCTCCAAGGTGGTTGGGTGAATGACAGGTGATGGAGTTTAAGGACGATGAGCAGGAGAGATTTCGGCGTGCTTTAGGCTCCATGAAGATACTCGACATCTTTCACACAGTTGTGGCGTCCGTTATGTAGCCAGTGGTCCCTCGAGCATAAAAAACGCTTGAAGCAATAAGCAATCCCTTAGGAGGATGGTATTGGAGGGATTTATTTTGGAGAAGCCCCCTCGACTCTGTCTTGACAAAGATATGGTTTGTCATTGCATGGAAAATCTGTGTCGTTGATTTTGAGATCTTTGTCTTTGAGTTGAAGGTCTTCAGTACTGCGTTGAAAATCTTCAACTCTGCATTGAAATTCTTCAGGCTTGTGGAATCAATAAGCAATCCGTAGATCTTGAGGCGTTGGGCATGCATCTTTGGAAGATGAGGTTCCAAGATCTATGCCAATGGCAGACCTATCGTGACTTGGTTCAATCATGGTAGCCATCAGCACAGATAGAAGGCTGGACACCGGTACAAGAAAAAGTTTTGGTCCTTAAAGGATGCCGTGGATGATCCTCTTCAGCAGAGTAGCCAGTTCTTGAGACTTAAACATAACCTACAAGAAAATTTGTGCACTCCCTAGGGGGTGTGTCTGCTTCACCGTGCAGCGCGTGGTGCCCATGGCAGTGGAATTGGGAGATGGATCTAACCTTGGGTAAGCCCTTGGCAATGTCCCACACTTGAGGACCCAGTTCGTGTGTTATTGGAACTGCGGTGCAAGTCTTAGGGTGACAGGTCTGAAAGTCCTGCCCTTGATGTGCCCTAAGTGTGAAGTGGGGAAGGGGCTAGGGAGAACCCTAGGTGCAATGATGGCGATGCATGTCGAGGCGAAGGGGGGGGTTGCAAGCGGATCTTGCGAGGGTCTCACCACTTATCTTTGTTGAATGGTAGATGCATCCCTTGGCTTTGCTATGCTTGCTGTCGTTTTTTCTTTCCAGTTCACCCTTTTTTTAAAATATATATATATAATATAATAAATATAAAGAGGCTTATACATGGATACATGTGATACAAGGGCATGACGGGAGTTTACTCCTCATCATCCGAATGGCGAGTAGGGGATGGTGGAGGGCGGGGGGCCTTGTTAAGGAATCTACGACTCAACAAGTAGCCCTTGAGGTTGAGGCGGGTTTTGAGAGTGGTGGTGGAAAGGAAGGGGTGGTTGCATTGGGTGAATTTGCTATCGCTCATCTCTTCGAGCAGTGCAACATAGAAGGATGGCAAAAGAGAAGCGTGCATCATGAGGCAAGTCATGGTGCTGCTATCTATGGCGTTGGGGTCGAAGTAGAGGGGTAGGAGGTGGCACTCTTGAGGTGCGGGCTCTTGGTGGACTAGGACCCTAATTAGTCTAAGATAATTACAAGTGGTTATGAAGGCGGGGTCAGGACAGGATGTGAACTCGCTAAGAAATCTATCTATAGAGCTGTACAAATCAGGGAGGGTGAAGAGAAGGCCGTCCCTATGGGAGGTGCTATTGGCATTATAGATAATGGGAAAGTCGAACCTGCCGTGGATGGACGGATTAAAGCCGACCCCTACCCTTCAAGGATATGGCATGAAAGTGGAGTCGTTTCTCTCAGAAGGGAGGGTGTTACAAAATGCCATCCACGCGTCAAGGTTGACGTCAAAAATGCGTATTCTCCACGTGGGTTGGCAATTATAGCCTTCCACCAATCTAGGCACCTGGAGGACTTTATCCTACCAAAATTTGCAGTCCTCCGCTCCCCAAGCAGTTGGGTTGGTCTCTCGCTCCGCTAGCCACTTGGCCTTGAGCCTTGGACCCATAGTGATGACGTCATTTACAAGTTGAATGGGCATTACTCTATTTAATGTAGCGGGAAACTCAAAGCCCAAGTCGAAGCGGTCATGATTACATTCCTGCTGTTTCCAGATAATCAACTTAGCATGGAATTCAACAGGGGGATCTTGAGGGCACGGTAAGAGAGGGGCAGGTTGTCTTGGAACAGGTCTAACATTCAGCTTTTTCCTTGCCTTCTCTACCATTTCTTTCCTGCGGTTAGCATGGGCTACTTTCCTCTAAGCAGATGTGTCGGGGTGCTGCACTTCCTCTTGTTGTGGCTGAGGGGCTGGTGGGACGTATTCCTCCTCCTGAGGTCCCAGATCAAACTCCGGTTCACCCCCTTCTGCTTGCACGTCTTCTTGTGCCTTCGCCTCTATGAAGATGAGTTCATCTATTTCCTGTGCCGTCAGGCCTACCTGTGCAAGATATCTTCTTTGCTCCTCCAAGCTCTACGGTGGGCCTCCTAGCTGTAGTGGCATGTGTAGGCCTGTTGTTAGAGCTCTGTGTGCAATGGTTAGCTTCTTCTGCAGAGCAGCTGATCATTGGCTTCGTTTCCTTCCAGTTTGGTGGAGTGGAGTACTGTATTGAGGAAGGTGTGTTGTTGGGCTATCATGGAGAGCTGGGCCGCCTCTGCCTGATTCTCAGCCAGCACCCTATCTCCTTCGGCTTTGGCCAACTGGCGTGCTAAGTCCCGTATTCTCCCCTCATTATGATCAGCCCATTCTTTTTCTATTTTTTCCATATCTTCCAAGCTCTCCCCCTGATGAAGGGTCATAGCCATGAGTTGTTGCTACTCGGCCTCGAGCTCGTGGTGTAGGCGGGACTGCTCTTGGTGTTCATCGGTGATTTGTGCATTGAGTTGGTCCAGTTTCACCTGCATCCTTCGCACCTGCTCTTCTCTTAACTGGTCCAGCTTTGTAGCCTCCTGTCTAATCTTGTCAAGCTGGCTTTGTGCTTTCAGGCTGACTGCAGAGAGCTGATTGTCCTTATGCCGTAGATGAGCATTGGTTTCCCTTTCCCCATTGAGATGCTCCATCAAGATTTTTCTCCTTCCTTCCCAAGCAGCGTCACGTTCCTTCAGGGCCTTTGATTCCTCTGCCTCCTTATTGCTGGCTTCCTCTTTGAGCGCAGCGATCTCCCTTTGGTATTCTGTTATCTACTTTGTTTTCTCCAGCTGGAGAGCGGCTCGTGATTCTCGTTCTGTTGCCAGCTCCTCCATAGCTGTTCTCCTTTCTTCCCTGGCCCTTTCTAGCTGTGAGAGCAGCTCCTTAACATATTCGCCATATTGGCCTGGTGGAGATGGGGGGTGGGATATGATAGTGGTGGGGATAGCGGCTTCTGTTTTTTGCCTCTTTAGCTCCAGCCTTGGCTCCAGATCAGCCGTGGCTGCCCTTTTGACTCCTGATGCTGGGGTGGCCACGCCCGCTTCTCTTGCCAGCTCCCGTTCCACTAGGAATTGTAGCCAAGTGACCACGTTGCTCTCATCGACTTTTGGGGTGGAGCCTTGGGTGGCGGTGGCAGTGGGTGTTGTCATGATAGGAGTGGCTGGCATGGAAGGTATGAAGAGGGGGGGAGTTGGCATCATCAGTTCTTTTCCTTTTCCTTCTTTTGGGGGCGGGGGTGTGATTTTCGGCACACTGGTACTGGAAGCAGGTGCCTCTGTTCGGTGCGGGCTCTCTGCGCCTTCCTCATCTCTTTTGTGCTACTCCTCAATGGAGCGATGGGTGGCCAGTGCTATTTCTTCCTATTCCTTCCTTCTCAGCTCCTCTTCATTCTTCTTTTTTCTCTCCTCCTCATCCCTGAGACTGACTCCCTTCGAGCCCTCTCTAGATCCTCCTTTTCTTTCTTCTTGTGCTCCTCTTCCCTCTTTCCATGTAGGGCTTTGGTTCATTGTTCTACGTGCCTCTGTGGGCTACTGATGGGACCTGAAATGAGCTGGCACTGGCTATAGCACTAGCCGGACCTCATGCTCATGACACATAAACGCCCTCACGGCCTCGCGGACTAGGAGCGTCTATCAAATGTTAAAGGACAAACTGCCCTAAAGCTTAATTTATGCGTTCATAGTTTATAGTCCAATATTTCCCTTAAAACTCCTCAAAGGGAGAACCCTTATACATTGGCAATGCCATGATCACACACATATGGAGGCACTCCACCGACTAATAGTCGAAGCCCCACTGTAGCTCTCCTACATCTCAAGGATTGACCCTTTGATGCGCTGCAAAACATATAACACAAACGAGCACAAACTCCTCTCAAGGTACTAATATTTTACGTTCCAGGATGTACCATTCCTCACAACAATTTCCCTTTAGGGCCCAACGGCTAACCTACAGCTTAGGACATCCTCTCACGCTCATCATTGGTCTCAACCTAAGGAAGACGGGTGCCATGCATCTAGGAGGTTTTTCTGATACCTTTTAATTATTATGCTTAATGCAAATTGTGTATGGCTATGTGCTCAGACAAAAGAAAAATCAACATCGTGCATAGTGCATAAAACATTCTTTCCATGAATTTCACTAACGCATGCTGCGTTGAAAGGAGGCACCGAGCCATATGCTCATGCTACCATCCTCTTTATTTAAACCGTTTCTAATATGCCAAGTGCAATGCATAAATCAAATCTTTTCTTTATCTTTCAGTGTTTCAGTCCCTCTTCATCCACGTCTTAGCATTTTGTATTATTGATCAGTTAGATAGGGTTTCTATGTATTTTTCCCTTTAAAAAATCGATAAATACGCACAAAACATAAAAACGGGGGACAAGTTCAGGCCAACCTCATGCTTTGCCATCATTATACATTGCATAAACATAGATATAATTTTCCCTAATTTTTCCCAGCCCGTTTCCTATTTTTTCCTATTTTTAAACCCATTTTTCCCATTTTTGGGCATTTTTCTCTATTTTTCTTTAATAAATAATGATTGAAAATGAAAATTGATTGTGGGTTGTGGCCCTTAGGTTCTTTGACAGAAAAAAAATCAGATTTAGTTGGTGTGACATATCATATTTCTCATTTATATAGCAAAAACCTAATTTTACTCTTAAAACGCGTGTTTTACGGGTTTTAAAACTAATTCCGGCTATGTAGCCTTATATTTTTTGATTTTCAAGTTGCAAACAGTTGAAAATCATGGCAAACAATATCATAATGAACTTTCATCCCATATGAACAAGGTTTCATAAAGCAAATAGCATAAAAAGATCATTTTTTCTTTGTAAAAATAGCATTACGGCTTATTTTTAGGTCTCGGTTTCTTGGTCTTGATTATGGGACTAATTTCCAGCATGCATTTAATGCTCAGCATCTTCAAGAACAGCACTCTTCATGTCTTCATCCATTCGGAAGCAATCCGATCTCATCCGGACAAGCTTTCCTCCACCATTCTTCATTGTCTTCTTCCACACAAGAACAACCCCTTAAGGGAGAGAGAGGGAGGAGAGAGAAAGACTAGAATTGGCTCTCTTCATTCAGGCCACCATTGTATGGGTGAAGACAGGTGATAAGATCGGCCAAGAGGGAGAAAATCAGCCCCAAGTTCGGTTGTATGGGGTACTCACAGCCCGCCATCTCCATCTCCATCTCCATCTCCATCTCCATCTCCATCTCCATCCATGGAGGCGCAAAAGAAAATGGCGTGAAGATGGCGCCCTCTTCCTCCATTCTCTCTCCACGTTTTTTCATGCTTCTTAATCAAAAATTTGAAGGGGAGGGTTAAAATGTCCCAAAGGGCACTCCTTTTGGTCTTCTCCAATGTCCACCTTTTCATATCTCGACCATTTTGTGGCCATTTTCCCGTCTGGGCTCCAAATCGAGTGCTGTAAATTTCTGCGCATTCGGCTTGACATCCCGCATCGATTGGCAACTCCTGGCAACCCGCACGGTAGTCTGAAAAATTATCAGAAATCAACAAGTGTCGCTTGGGCGCCTTTAAAGCACTTGACGCTTAAAATCGTCCTAGCTGGAGCCGCTGCCTTCGACGTTGAATATTTTTCCTTTGATATTCATAATTTTTAGCTATTTTTAAGCACTTCTCAGCATCAAAACTCCGCTCTCATTGGCGACCACAGGATAGGGTGACTCAGCCCGTCGAATCCCATAGTAGATCTGCACAAAACAACCAAAGGAAGCATCAAGCTGATACAAAATAGATACATATTAAAACACACAGCACAGTGCTCACCCTACCCCCTGACAAAACCAAGGCATGACATCCACAAGAAGTAGGCCTAGAATCTAATAGAAGGTCCGAAGCTAGTCACTAACCAACTGCTCCAACATGGCCAAACTAAAAAGAACTATCAAAGAGGTTGCCCTAAGTGGTGGTCTGAACTACCTACCTAACTAAGGACAACACAACCAGGAGCTCCTACTAGGCGAGGACTCCTATAGCCTGATCAAGAAGTATTTTCTTTTAGCACATTGCTTCTTCTTTTTTTTGGTTTTTATGTTTCCATACTCGGGCATGTAAAAAGGAGGGAGCTGAGTGTAGTGACCCAAGGAGAACAGGGCATCGGCCTCATGTCCTGTCTCGGTACCGAAGAACCTACCAAGCCCTCGCAAGGCGACACTTAATCCTTTTCTGACGCTCACTTTTATTTTCACTCCAACCTTCCTTACTTTCTTCTTTTCCACCAAGATGCCACCCCTAGGAAGACAAGGCATCGGCCCCGAGTCTGACTTGTCCCCAAGAACCTACCAGGCCTTCGCTAGGCGATGATCAACTGCTTATAAATTTTCGTTCTTTTCTTTTCTATTTTTATAGGGGTTAGAACCCCTTTTTACACACCTCTGTATATATTTATTGTCTTTTGAGATATTCAGGGTTTCTTTTCCCCCTATCATAATGATTTATCTTCTACAGGCTTCTCTAACTGCCTCACAACTAAGCAAGAACTCCTAGAACAGCTACCTACCAGGCTAGCAGAACAGGGTCACTAGGACTACCTTCTAAAATAGGTCTTTTAATATCTGACAATGGCTTTACAGAAGGCAACGACTACTTAGGTCTCCCTCAGTCATACTTAACCTAAACCTAGGACTTCATGCCTTGGACGCCAGTCCCCAACAAGAAAAGAAAATCCCCTACAAGTACACAGACACATATAGCATAAAATCACAGTACTTGTAAAGGAGAGATATCACCTGGATAGGGCCACAAGAAGCTTCCATGCAACGAAAGGCTCCTTCCAAACTCTTCTTCGAACCTGTCTAGCACAGAACTAAAACAAGAAACCATTAACCGCACCTGTACTAAACAGACAACTGGCCCTCTTGGCCTAACGAAATCTGGACATAATATCCAAAGCAGCTAGCCTTCCTAGCTTAAAAATAGATAGGTCACTTTAGTCCACGTAATACTGATATCCTTGGCATATACATCACACCCTATCAGAGTACCCAGGGTGCCAAGGATAGCATATAATAGGTCGACTAACCCCATGCTACTCATGCAAGTTAGGTAAAAGCTTGATCTTGTGTCTTTTGATCTTAGGTTTTTTTTTTTTTTTTTTTGTAGAGATACAAGTCCAAGCCTTTCCACAAATAACTCATCAATAAGGCCGATCTCTTCTTGGGCACTATGAGCTGAATGAACGGCCTCAGTGGGCTTGCATGTCCCACATTTATTGTCATGTGAATAAACTAGTCGTTTAAGCGGCTGAGTGGCTCCTTTGGGAGAAAGAATCATAGCTTTGTACTCATTCGAACCTTCCCTATTTGGGTTTTCACATAAATCAGTGCTGCGACCCAAACTAGGTAGAGCTTCAAGCCTAGGCACATCACACGGGTGTATCCCAAGGCAGTGTATATTGTCAGATGTATATCCAATCTTATCCTCTTGGGGGTTCAACATAATATATCCAGATGGGATCCTTGATATTCTTGCACTCCCTCAATTTGCTGCACTGGTCTAATGAACTCAATGCAAACTTATCCCTATGGCCAAAGGGCCTCACATCCTTATGACCTTTGTGAAGCACAGGTGGACTTTTAGCATTTTTCATCCTCTTTACAAAAGATTCCTTTACTTGTTTACGTCCATATTGCAAATTTTTCCCCATAAGAACCATGCTTTCACTGAACGGAACAACATCCACCCGGAAGCATGATTCCAATACCAAAGGTCTCTCAATAGCCTTACTAGCAACAAAATTAGAACCACACACATAATGCTTATCAACACTCACAGGCCCATTGGTTCTATCCATGTTGCCATCACAACCACTTCTCGTGGAAGTGTTGCAAGCCCTAATGGGACTTACATGGCTTGGCACCTGTTCACTGAGAGGCATGTCATTACTACTCATAGGATGGCCATTTTCTGCTTTGAGATTTTGGCCACCAAGGTTCCCCTCATAGGCTGCCTTGGTATCAACAAGTGAGCTGTCTCCTTTGCAGAAATGATTGGAAGCTAGGATACACTTGTACTGAGCGGGGAAAACTCCAAAAGTTTTCCCAACATATCTGAATATGCCCCTCATAATCAATGGCATGCAGTTTTGCTTCCCTTAACGACTTAGGATTCCACAGCTCCACTTGGATTTGCGTATTAATCTCTAAGCCATTCAGAAAGAGCTCACATAGCACATCATCCGGTAATGCACTCGCTCTTCTTGGCCAAAGCCTAAGAGTACTATCAAAGGCTCTAGCATACTCTTTAACAGAAAGATAAGACTCCTGTCTAAACTGCATAAGCTGCCCTAAGACCTGAATCAAAGGGAGCTGCTTTTCATACTCATCTAGAAATCTATCACAAGTCTCCTCAAATGATTTGATTGACCCTCTTGGGAGGCTTCAATACCATTTTCTTGCCTCTCCCTTCAGGGTACTGGGGAATACGAGCATCCGATGTATACCGTTGAACCCACTTGCAATGCAAGTTAGGTCATATTCTCTTAAATGAATCATCAAATCCTCATTTGGCAACCCATAAAACACTGGGAGATCCCTATAAAGAGGAGGACATTTAGTCCTCCCTTTTGGGATCAAAACTGGGTCATCAAAATCTTCATATTCCTCTTGACCTAATACCAGTGTGTTAGGGCCTTTAATCTCTTCCATTTCCACCTTTACTGGTGTGGAAGAGTCACTAATTCCATGAACTTCCCTTTCCGCCAACTCACAAAGTGGTTTAGGGAGTCCAACGCTATGCAATAGGGAATCTATCCCATCATCTACTAGTGGTGTTCTAGTAAGCCTATTCTCATCTGCCACCACTTTGCTAGAACTTAGGATAGGTCCTAATGAAGTCTGCCTTACTAACAATGGTTTCCCACACACATGGACATCATCCAATGCTTTATGGATCTTGGCAATCACACTACGGTACCCAACTGTGTCGGGCACTAGCATCGGATGTATCTTTAGATCATAATCATCATGTCCTCCTATGTGCATATTAACCATCATTGTCACAGTCTTTTCTATGACATTATCATCATGAATGATCATAGATGACTGTGTCATCTTAGCACTACTTTCACTTTTCCTTTTCTCTAATCTCCATGGGCTGTTAATCTTAGAGGTAGCTCCATGGGTATTTTTCCATAGTGACCCAAACTCAAGCATGGTATCACTTTCAGGGCAAAGTGTAAAATAGTCAATCACCCGACCTGTCAAAGATCCCACTAGACTGTTCAAGATAGACAAAGTATCCTTTCGGTGTTGGGGATTTCTTGGATTGACCGTCATAATGATGACCAAGGTTTTTATCAGACTAACTTGATATCCACCGCTTCAAGGCAGCTATCGACCAATAGAATAAAGCTAACAAGTCCCTTATGAGACCAAGATTCGAAGACCACCACTTATCGGTAGCTCCCAACAGACGCACCACTGATGGGACCTGAAATGGGCTGGCACTGGCTATAGCACTAGCCGGACCTCATGCTTATGACACACAAACACCCTCACGGCCTCGCGAATCAGGAGTGTTTATCAAATGCTAAAGGACAAACTGCCCTAAAGCTTAATTTATGCGTTCATAGTTTATAGTCCAACATTTCCCTTAAAACTCCTCAAAGGGAGAACCCTTATACATTGGCAATGCCGCGATCACACACATATGGAGGCACTCCACCGACCAATAGTCGAAGCCCCACTGTAGCTCTCCTACATCTCAAGGATTGACCCTTTGATGCGCTGCAAAACATATAACACAAACGAGCACAAACTCCTCTCAAGGTACCAATATTTTACGTTCCAGGATGTACCATTCCTCACAACAATTTCCCTTTAGGACCCAACGGTTAACCTACAGCTTAGGACATCCTCTCACGCTCATCGTTGGTCTCAACCTAAGGAAGACAGGTGCCATGCATCCAGGAGGTTTTTCTGATACCTTTTATTATTATGCTTAATGCAAATCGTGTATGGCTATGTGCTCAGACAAAAGAAAAATCAACATCGTGCATAGTGCATAAAACATTCTTTCCATGAATTTCACTAACGCATGCTGCGTTGAAAGGAGGCACCGAGCCATATGCTCATGCTACCATCCTCTTTATTTAAACCGTTTCTAATATGCCAAGTGCAATGCATAAATCAAATATTTTCTTTATCTTTCAGTGTTTCAGTCCCTCTTCATCCAACTCTTAGCATTTTGTATTATTGATAAGTTAGATAGGGTTTCTATGCATTTTTCCGTTAAAAAAACCGATAAATACATACAAAACATAGAAACGGGAGACAAACCCAGGCCAACCTTGTGCTTTGCCATCGTTATACATTGCACAAATATAGATATAATTTTCCCTAACTTTCCTCAGCCCGTTTCCTATTTTTCCCTATTTTTAAATCCATTTTTTCCATTTTTGGGCATTTTCCTCTATTTTTCTTTAAAAAATAATGACTGAAAATGAAAATTGATTGTGGGCTGTGGCCCTTAGGTTCTTTGACAGAAAAAAACTCAGATTTAGTTGGTGTGACATATCATATTTCTCATTTATATAGCAAAAATCCAATTTTACCCTTAAAGCACGTGCTTTACGGGTTTTAACACTAATTTCGGCCATGTAGCCTTATATTTCCCGGTTTTCAAGTTGCAAACAGTTGAAACTCATGGCAAACAATATCATAATGAACTTTCATCCCATATGAACAAGGTTTCATAAAGTGAATAGCATAAAAAGATCATTTTTTCTTTGTAAAAATAGCATTACCGCTTATTTTCAGGTCTCGGTTTCTTGGTCTTGATTATGGGACTGATTTCCAGCATGCATTTAATGCTCAGCATCTTCAAGAACAGCACTCTTCATGTCTTCATCCATCCGGAAGCAATCCGGTCTCATCCGGACAAGCTTTTCTCCACCATTCTTCATTGTCTTCTTCCACACAAGAACAACCCCTTAAGGGAGAGAGAGGGAGGAGAGAGAAAGACTAGAATTGGCTCTCTTCATTCAGGCCACCATTGTACGGGCGAAAACAGGCGATAAGATCGGCCAAGAGGGAGAAGATCAGCCCCAAGATCGGTTGTATGGGGTACTCACAGCTTGCCATCTCCATCTCCATCTCCATCCATGGAGGCGCAAAAAAAAATGGCGTGAAGATGGCGCCCTCTTCCTCCATTCTCTCTCCACGTTTTTCATGCTTCTTGATCAAAAATTTGAAGGGGAGGGTAAAATGTCCCAAAGGGCACTCCTTTTGGTCTTCTCCAATGTCCACCTTTTCATATCTCGACCATTTTGTGGCCATTTCCCCGTCTGGGCTCCAAATCGAGTGCTGTAAATTTCTGCGCATTCGGCTTGACATCCCGCATCGGCTGGCAACTCCTGGCAACCCACACGATAGTCTGAAAAATTATCAAAAATCAACAAGTGTCGCTCGGGCGCCTTTAAAGCACTTGACGCTTAAAATTGTCCTAGCTGGAGCCGCCGCCTTCGACATTGAATATTTTTCCCTTGATATTCGTAATTTTTAGCTATTTTTAAGCACTTATCGGCATCAAAACTCTGCTCTCAGCTGCCCTGGGACTCTCCCTCTTCGTCTTCGTCAGTCTCCATTTCATCTGACGACCTTAGCTACTCTTCTGTGTGAGGTGGAGATTGTGACGGTGACTCATCACTTCCTTCGTCGCCTCCCTTCTTGTCTTCTTCTTCTTGTCCTTGCCCTAGTGCTTCTTGCATGATGGCCGTAAGGACACCTCCAAACCCTATGGTTGCGGCTTTGGAGGATGATGCCTTGCGGGTTGATCGGGACGATGGGGACTCCCCTCCAGCGGCTCTTCCTCCTGTTGCTAGGGCCTTAGCTGAAGCCTCTATGGTTCTCCTCACGAACCCATTAAGGTTCACCTCATCCAGCGATTGTGCCCCAATGCTGTCGAGTAGAGGTACATTGATTTGGCTCATTATGCTGTTGTACCTCTGGCTTGAGAACAAGGCATGCACCATTTTTGCCTGCAGCTGGATTTCTGGGTTTGGGATGTCTGCCAAGCTAATCCCATCATTGGTGTGGACCTTCACCTTGTCCATTCCCAACATGGCGTAGATGTCCCTCTTCGGCTTTCCTTCCACCTTATTCGGTAGCCCTAGTGCCCTTTCCACCAACTCCGGGGTCAGCTCGATCTGCACTTGCCTGGTGCCTTCATTCTCGTGCACCGTGATAGTGCCTCTGTTCCTATTAAAGGTGCGCAAGAAGTCAGCGCACTGGGTGTAGTCCACCCTTCGGCCCACTGCGTCTAGGTACTTCTGCAGGTGGCACTGATCTATGATTCGGCGCACTGCTGGCTCTTCGATGGCCATGTCTTCAAGGTTGAAGATGTGGCGGAACTTCAACTGGTTGAAGGCTCTTGTCTCCACCGTGAGGCCGTACTTCGCTTGCTCCTCCTCCGAGAAGGGAAGCTTGCCTGCTTTGTCCTGGCTTGCCATGATCGCTACCTGCAAGTTCAGCCATTTCCACTTTTAGTGCTTTTTGACAAATAACTCGCTGAAAAAATAAAAGCGTAGCAGATTTTATTGACTATAACCTTAGCTTTTCTTTTCAGACTTTTACCCTTACATCTTACCCTTGCATTTCAAATTTAACTGACGTTTCATACTTGGTTTACTTTTTAGATTCCACCTATTATCCCTTCCCCCTTTGGAACGAGAAGAATCCGTCCCAGGATTGGAGATTGAGAGACCAAGGGCATTCAGCATAAAGGGCGTCGGTCTATTTGTGCAAGAGCCAAGCATAGAAGTTGGGGTTATACTCTAGCTAAGCCTCCCTGTCTAATTCGAATGGGCAGATACCAACATGCGTGATGTATGTCAGAACATCAGTTAGGAGATCGCCAGAATCGACCCGACTTGCAATGTGGAGCTCTTCCTCTGTTAAGAGACGGTCAGGGTAGGGATGCCCCTTGATGTGCTCGTCCATGGATTGGCCACAGAGAGTGGTTAATACTCCATATGAGGTTGGCACGACATAGGTGGGGTCGTACTCTGCTGTTTTGATTGTGTGGCACTGCTCAGCGTTGGTCATTATGCGGCACCCCTCAACTTCCCATTGCAACCTAAGAGTGTACCAACGCTTCAAAAATGTGGACTCCATATCAGCGAGCTTGGATAACTCGGTGATTTCCTGATCAGTGATATCAGAAGTGGTTCGCTGATCGTAGGATGTGATGAGACATTGCTTAATGGCTTGCTCTTTGGAGATCTCGCTGCTAAGCAACTCAGCCCAGCAGAGTGAGAGGCTTTTGCAAATGTGAATTCAATAGTCTCCCAAGAGCAAGGCATATTGCGCACTTCCGTTGCAAAGGGTTCTTCTAATAGACCCAAGTCCAAGCGGTCATAGCTGAAGGCGAGAGACACGAAGATGGCATCGAGTCGTTTAATGTAGTCCACCACATCATCGCCGGTGTCCTTGGCAAGGTCAACGGCTAGTGCTAGAAATGATTTTCGTTCATAGGAGGGCGTAAGGCCGACGGGCGGTCGAAGTTTGCTAGAACTAGAGGCCTTGACAATACATAGTTGCGGTTGGGAGCTTCCTTGAGCCTACAATTGGGCTGTTTGGACTATGGGTAGATTAGTGTCAGCCACAACGTATGGGTTGCTGCAGTCAGCTTTGCCGTGGGGAGTCAGCTTGACTTGGTCGGGTGATGCCGCCTGTGACGGTGGCTGTTGCTTGGGCTGATAGGTTTGTGTGACTCTCTTGGGCTGAAGCGTAGATGAGCCAGATGGCTGGTGCTCTAGAGAGCACTGCGGCCTATGGTTTTGAGCCATTGGGGGATGTGGGCTGATCAATCTTGAGGGTGGCATATGAATAGTGTTCTTAGCCGTGGGGACCTTTGGGATCCACAGGCAGGTATTTCCCTCGTAGTAGCCTTACGCATGCAAGATGGCTTTAGGGACCCATCTTTGCTTGATTATGTGGCACTTTTTGTAATTGCATCTTGGCCTCCTAGGTTTAGAGTTCTGGGTCTTATGAGGATAGGCACGTCAACTCTTAGGAAGTTGTTGCGGCTGTTTAGGCACCCATTGGAAGCGAGGCTATTGGGTCTTCGCTTTGATTGCTGCGGACTGTGGTTTATGGAAGTCGAGGAGTGGCAACCACGTACTACCCCCTCCTTAGTCTTGCCTATGGATGTTTCGATCGGCGACTTTGTGGATGGTGATAGTGTCGTGCAGCCCTTGCTGAAAGCTGTGACAATGCGCACGTTGCCTATTGCTAGGTGGATGCACTGCGACGCATAATCAATATTGCAGTGAGTCTGCTTTTTGAAGGTTCGCCCCAATAGTGACTCCCTACCTGCGTCTGTAGCGCTTGGCAACACATAAAAAAGCATTGGAACAGTCTCAGACTCGATAGAAACGGCGACTCTGCACTTGCCGAGAAGTGCATATGATTGAGCCCCGTATGGGTTTAGCTTGGCAGTTGTGGGTTGAAGTAGTGGTTTGCCAAGTTGGATCCAATGATTGTGGGTTAAGACCTTGAAGTCTACTCCCTCGTCGATCAAGGCATTGAAAGCGCATGTTTGTTTGGCAGTGACCATGACACGGAGGTAAGCGGGTTCTATGGCTTCCTCATCATCTTCGTTGATTTCAGTGATTGTAGTTGCTCGTATTTTGATTGGCGATTCTAACATTGGTGGCTCATGCAAAGGATGAGTGGGAGGAAAGTACTTCTTGACACGACTGCCATTGAAGAAGCCTATTCCTTCACCGTCTAGGGTCTCAAGCTCGACATTTCTGGTTCGGCTGATTGCCCGAACCTTGAAGGGTCCGAGACCTCTGAATTTCATTTTTTGCTTATGCCCTTTAACTGAGTAAAGGAGCACTAAGTCACCCTGTTCGAATCCGCGCTGCTTGACATGCTTGTCAAACCAGCTCTTGTGTCGGGCTTTCTCACAAATAAGTGAGTGGGTGGCTAGAAGACGAGTTTCTGATAGGCGTTCCATCTCGATCAGGCATTGCGTCCATGCCTCCTTCTCTTCCTATCGTTCTTGAAGTGCTATTCTTAGGCTAGGAACGAAGAATTCTAACAGTAGAATTGCCTCAATTCCATAGGTCAGCCTAAAGGGGGTTTGGCCGCTAGCCGTTTCATAAGCTGTGCAGTAGGCCCACAAGGGTGCCATCAACGTGTTGTCCCAATTGCTTCGTGAGGTTGAGACTACTTTAGTTAGGACGTTGATAAGAATTTTGTTAGTTGATTCTGCTTGGCCATTAGCTTGAGGGTAGTATGGTGAGGATTTGCGATGGATGATGAGAAAGGTGGATAGGAGATGTGCTATCACTGTGTTGATGAAGTGAGTGCCTTGGTCGCTAACCAGTTCGATGGGGCAACCGAAGTGCAAGATCACTTGCTCCCATAAGAACTTGGCGATCGTCCTAGCATCTTTTTTTCGTGTGGCTCTTGCCTCTGCTCGTTTTGTGAGGTAATATGTGGCCACTACGATGTACTTGGCTTGTGAGTACTGCGTCGCAGGACTGATGGGTCCTATGAAGTCAATTCCCCATTTTTCGAAGGGTTGGCGAGCAATAATGGGGTCAACTCCATTTGATCTTTACGAATTGGGACTTTTGTCCGTTGGCACTCGTCACAATGCTTGACGAATCGCTTGGCGTCGCAGAAAAGTGTGGGCCACCATAGTTGAGACTGCAGCACATTCCGTGCTATCGTGTCTCCGCTAAAGTGTCCTCCCGCAATGCCGCTATGCGCCTCCGAGAGCACATCGTGCATCTCATGCTCACACACACACCTATGCAGCAATCCATCTTGCCCCAGCCTATAGAGTTGGCTTGCAATCAATTGGTAGGGTTGGATCTTCAGGATCAAGCGCCTAAGTCGGGCCTTTTCTATTGGTCGCTCAGGTAGTCCATGCTCGAGCACTTGGACTATGCCATCCGCCCAGTATGGCGTTAGATCAGCCTTAAATAGATCTCTCTCGCTGGACAGGTGGAATAAGTGGGCGTCAGGTAACTCGTCAACGATGCCTTGTCCAGCGGCTTCTCCTGTGGGTATGCGGGACATGTGATCAGCCATGTAATGCTGTTTTTCCTTTCGTACCACCATGGAGAAATCGAACTCTAGGAGCAGGAGGAGCCATCGAGCTATGCGCCCTGTAGCATAAGGTTTGTTCATTAAATAGAGCAGGGCTTGATGGTCCACGAAAAAGATGAAGGGTTTGGCCAATAGATAATGTCGGAATTTCTTCACAGCAAACACCATGGCCAATCCCTCCCTTTTCATTGTCGAGTAATTCATCTCCGTCTCAATGAGTTGTCTGCTAGCAAAGCTCACTGGGTAATCTAAGTTATGCTCATCAGGTTGGCACAACACTGCCCCCACCGCAAACTTAGAAGCATCGATGTGCACGTGGAAGGTAATGGTCCAATCTGGGGCTCGTAGAATTGGTGCTGTTGTCAGAGCCTTTTTCAATTCTTCGTATGCCCATTGGCATGCCTCGGTCCACTCAAAGACAATCAGAAGCTTGTACAATGGTCTGGCAATCAACGCGTAGTTTAGTACAAACCGCCGATAGTATCCCGTATGGCCTAAGAAGCATTGAACTCCCTTGTAATTAATTGGGGGTGGGAGGTCAATAATAACCCTGACCTTCGAGAAGTCAGTGGCAATGCCGTTCTTCGACACCACATGTCGTAAGATGCATCTGTGCTTTACCCAAAACTAACACTTCAAGGGGTTCAAGGAGAGACGATATAAGCGGCACCATTCAAAGACTGTGCGGAGTTTGTCTATTTGATCCAGGTCGAATGGACACACAAGTCATCGACAAAGACCTCTAACTCCTTGCGAAGCATGTCCTTAAAGATGGTGCACATGAGGCGTCGGAAAGTGGCAGGGGCATTGGTCAACCCGAAGGGCATGACTAAGTATGCAAAGACGCCCCACTCAGTGGCAAAGGCGGTCTTGTGCCTGGCTGTCGACAGGATGCACTTGCACTTGGTTGTACCTTGAGAAGCCATCCAGAAAACTGTAGGCTTCCTTGCCTACCACCCTCTCAAGCATGTGCTCGGTGTATGGCAATGGAGAGTTGTCTCTCTTCGTAGCAGTGTTCATCTTCTTGTAATTGACGCACAGTCGGATTTTTCCATTCTTCTTCATCACAATGACTATAGGTGATACCTAGTCTGTGTGCTCAATTTCGTAAATGAATCCCGCTCTCATCAGCTTGTTAATTTCCTCTTTGACAGCATGAGCGTGTTTTGGATTCATAGGGTACGGTCGCTGCTTGATCAGCATTGCGTCCATCGTCATGGGTATGTTGTGAGTCACAACACTCAGATCTACCCCCTGTAGCTCCTCTAAGGACCAGGCAAACACGTCTATATACTCTCGCAAGAGAGTGACAAGACTTGTTTCTTCTTTACGAGTCAGATTGTCGGCAATGAACACTGGTCGGGGTGTTTCCCCTTCCTGGGCTAGGTCTACTCCTTGACCTTGGCTGGTCCTTCGATTGGTTCGCTCGTCTGCCCTTGAAGTTTGGCACCTAATAGAACTACTACCCTATCCCCTTTTTTGAATTTTGTAAAGCATTTAGGGAGGTCCTGCGGCTTTCGTTGTTCTTCTAATCGTGTATCCTTGGGGTGCTTTGCCTTTTCCTGCCTTAACCGTCTGCGCCTCCGGTGGACGGGTAGGTCCCCCTTGGTGCGTCTAGTCATGGGCGGCCCAGGGATTTCTGGATCACTGTCCGAAGTAACTTCCGATTTAGAGTCAAACCCTCCATCTTCACTAGAAGAGGTGGTCTCCCTTGGTGGCCGCAATTCAGATGGTGATTCAGTCCTAAGTATTGACGTTGTTCCTGGCTGGGCTAGGCCTACTTGCTCAAGGTCTATGGCTCCTATGCATTCCAACCAAGCGTGATCACATTCCATGCGCATGACTCCTCGCTCTATTCTAGGGGTCTACCTTCCCTGCGGCTTGGCATCTGCTCGTATCTGTTCAATTTCTCATCCTTCAGTGTCATATTCTATGGTATCTATTTAACCCTCGCTCTCTTCACTGAAGGATTGGCAGTCTTCGTATTTGTCGATGGAATCCTTATCATCCGACTGCTCGTCGTCTCCTAGGGCTTGATATGCCTCATGTTGTTGGTCAGGAACTACGGCCCAGTGATACATGAGGTCCAAATCGTGCACCCTGGTCCATTGCCACTTGGATTCCTCTAAGAGATCCTGGAGTGGTTTGAAATTTGCAGCTGGGTTGCCAGCTAGCTGATTCGTTAGGTATTCCAATATCCCTTGGAGTTCCCTTTTGCTGGAAGGTACGTGGAAGGTGACAGGCTTAGGCCTTCCATGGTGGCTTGCTGCCATCATGCAGATTAGTGCAGAGAGTGCTTCGTTAGACTTGACGATCATTTTGATGACCTGCTCATATGCCTCATGATCTGAGAATGGCAGGTCGATTGTAGCGAGAACATGCATCCAATCCCGCTCATCCTCTGGGCATGGGATATAATTGGTCAAGGGCCCATAGGGCTTCTTGACCTGAGCATTCCATTTGAGCATAGTAGAGATGGCATCTAGGTCGACTATTCTTACTGCGTCCGTTCTATTGCCAAGGAAGATCAAGCTGTTACCCCAATCTTCGATGACTCTAGCGTTGCGTATCTAGGGTCGGCCTAATAGGACATCGTAGTCCACTCCCTTCATGACTATAAAGTCGACAGAGAACTGGACACCCGCGGTCTTCACTGGCCAATTCTTCAGTACCCCGAATGGCTTCACTCTCATGCCATTTGCTAGCGTGACATTAAACCTAGCAGCTTCAACAGGTGGGTTTCCCCAAGCCTGAACCACTGCATGGCTAAGCACACTAACCCCAGCTCTCGTGTCTACGATTCCCTTTCTTGTCGTGTCACCCAGGGCTTGGATCGGCAGGACCACGTGCATCTCAGAGCCTTCCCAAAAGGCGTTGACGTGCAAGGATCTAGGCACGGAGTGCAGCGTCAAACTTGGCGATTGCGTTTCTGTATCCTAGTCTCGAGGGTCCGCCGTGACCTGCTCTTGTGACCCTTCGACCCACTGCTTAAGGTCTTGCCATAGGGTAGGGTACTGCTTAAGCAGATCTCCCAGCCTAAGTGTTACAGGGGTGGTCACTAGCGTGGTCAGGAGATCGTTAGATACTCATCCTTCCCTTAGCCTAGATTGTCCATGCCAATGGCCGCGGCTGATCTGCGGCTCTGTCGTGTCAAGGCTTTGTATTAACGGCACTGCTTGTGGTGCAGTTGCTTCTGCTGACTTAGGTTGAGGCGATGATATTGGCGTGCTTATGCTGGAGAGATCATCGATCTCGTCCTCTATGATGGGATCAGCGTCTTTGAGGTACTGCTGGGCCTCCTTCACCCATTCCTTCACCTTTTCTATGGCCTCTAACTATCACTTCGGATGCGGGTACTCCCCTACCTTAGCGCTTTCCTTTTCGATCGTCTTAGGGGCTGAAGTCTCTGCCTCTGTGTCTGAAACCTTCTTTCCCACAGGTAGAGTCGTAGCACTCTCGGTCTTTAGTGCAACCTTAGCTTCCGATCTCTTCTTTTTCTGCCTGCGGCTTTTCTTTCCTATCGAGGTTGCGTCAAGATTGCTAGGTCCTAGCAGAGAGATGCCGGCCTGCTTCATTTAGGCTCGGGTCATAACCCGCAATGGAATAGGTGTGGCCTCCCCATCAGGGTTTTCGACACCAAACAACCCCAATGGAACGGATGGCAAATTGGCTGAGCTGGAGGACGGCTTTCGCTTTGGGCAGTCTATGAAAAGATGGGTGATTCCGTACTCTGCGCACCTTTGGTCAGCCTTGTCTCTATTTTGCTGCTCTCTTTCAGGGCAGTGTGATGAGACATGATCGGGGTGACCACAAGTCCAACAAGTGACTGGATCCTGCGGCTGCCCTCCTAGGCCTCTACCTCGTCCTCGTCCTAATGCCATTACCAGCACGGGTCGATAATCCATGAGGACCGCGTTGCCCTCGTCGTCGTGCAAGACGTAAGGGTATATGTAGGTATCTTCATCATTCGGCTCCTCCATATAGTGTACTGAAGCATCCCTCGGTGGGTGGGTCACGTAAAGACCAGGCGATCTAGGAATGCCTGTAGGATTTATGTCCATTCTAGGGGCGGCTGGTTTCATATCGTTAGGCATGGGAAGAGCCAATGGGGCTCCCCTTCCGAAGAATGGCTGTGGCATGTTCGCTAGGTAAGACTGGCCATAGGTTGTGAGTATGGAAGTCTTCTTGGTAATCTACAATGCGCGACATCATGGCCGAACCTACCACAGTTAGCACAAGGTCTTGACCTAGGTTCTTGGCACTCGGCCGGCAAGTGGTTTTTGCCACTGTACATACATTGGACGTGCAGGTGTGTTGGTCGTCTCAACATGTCTTGTAACTTGGCTAATTCCATCTTGACCTCAGCCAAGGTGGCCTTCCCCTTATCTTGGGATGATGGGATTGACCGCTCACTAGAGGGCTGACGTTCTCTCTAAGCTTTGTGAGTTGGGTTCTCCTAGATTTGAGCTCCTAGAGCTCCGCTCTTTCAGCTGGTCATCAACTTTGATGGCTTCCTCAAACACTCTAGCCACCACGTCCCGCTGCAAGCTTAAGTTGCCTACCAATGCCTTATATAACTCCTCGTCTTGAATTCCGCTGATGAATACAGTTGAATCTGCTCTGTCAGTCGGTCGCTCACCTAGAGGGATTCTCTTAAAGAGACTCCTCACATGGGTCACGTAGTCGCAGATGTCCTCCTTCTCTTTCTACTTGACGTTCATCAAGTGCACCAGCAGGTTATCGGAGTATCCGGGCTTGGTACCACGTCCTACCCTTGTCACCTAGGCAAAGCCCGAATGCTTGCGAATGTTGAGTCTAGTCGTTGAGGCTGTTGACTTCGTAGACTTGCTCAAACTGCTCAACAAAGCTGTATGGATCGTCATGAGGTTGGTACTTATCGAGTTTCTTGGCAACAATGGGTATTTTGGCCTGGCTCTTTGAGCCTTGGTTTGCCCCTAATCCTGCAAGCAGAGACGTCGCTATTGCGGTGGCACTCTATTCTACTGCGGTGTTATCGAGCAGCCGTTTCATGAGGAGCTCGCTCAATGTCAAGTCTCCCTCTAGTGCTCTCTCATGGTCTTCGGTTAGCCAAGTTCTTGCACCTTATGCAGCTCCATGCTTTGCCTTTGGCTCCTAGCCTGCTGATCCCTATTATAATCAGCTATTTCCTGCAATGCCTTGCGGGCAAGCCTTCTCTCCTCCTCTAGGTCTGCAATGATTGCGTCTGCTGTCCTGCCGCGGTGCTCGTACCGGGCGTGCATGTCGTAACTGCTCACCAACTGCTGAATAGCATCTGGGAGTATGTTCAAATCAAGCTCCTCACTAGACCGATGGTCGGAGCTCTCTTTAGTCATGGTTGAGTTCTTGCACTCCACTACGCTGTTGACCAGGGTGAATAGACTTGACAGATCCTCGTCATTGGCACTCCTTGCTTGGTCCTACCCTGCGCTTCAATTGTTTGTCTATGTCTTGGGTCCTCTCCTATTGATGGGTTCCTTGAGTGGTTTATCTGAGTGAGTTCCTTTGGTTATTGAAAACAAACCTCAATTTATGGTCACTCGGTGAGTGTGTCGTTTTTCGTGCACTTGTGCCCAATCAGGCTTTCAGCTTTCTTAAGTGTACTTCAAGTGTGAAAATTCAATGTGAGTGCCGCAAGTAATTCCTCGGCGTCATACACACTCTCGCTTGTTTCGGGCCTGATAAGCTTCCTTGCTCAAGTCATGGCCGTTCTAGTGAGTCCTAGGGTCTGCCCTGCTTCTTGTCATTCACTAGGGGGGTCGATCACAGGTTCTCCGATTGGATTTCTGTTCTCAACACGTTAGGTCACTGGGGAGTGCTCCAGCACTGTCCCCCTGTCCCTTGGTCTTGACTCCTACATCAGGAACTATCTACAAGGTGTTCACCATGTTGTCCTGGAGCGGGTTGCATTTCCGATCGCTCATGGGGGTCAATTTTTGATGTTTTTTCCCTTTTTTTTTGCCTAAGGTGTGTCTGACTCTGGGAATCGGACGTCCGATTTACCAGTGGTCCAATTCTAGTGGTCTGATTCTAGTGGTCCGATTTACCAGTGGTCCGATTCTAGGAATCGAACTAGGTGGGTCCGAGTTTGAGCCGTCCAAGACTCAGAATTGGACGAGGGTTAAGTGTCCGATTTTTGAAAATTGGACCAGGCGTGTGGTCCGATTGCTGACGTGTCCTAATTCGGGAGTCCGATTTTCTTGATCGGACAATCAGACAAGTAGTCCGATCAGACGGGGTTGGTCCGAGTGTCCGAGTGTCCGAGTGCCCAAGTCGGACGGGTTGGTCCGATCGAGCGTCCGATTCTGAGAATCAGACACTGAATCGGGTGTCTGATTCCGCTTGCCCGAACGCACTTTCGAGCACAAATTTGTCCAAAATCTCAAGACATCGATGATTATAGACTACAAGATTCACCAGGAATGATGTTGGAGTGATGGGGGAGAGATCTATATACCTAGGGATTGCCGATAGCAACGTCACTCCTTGCCCTGATCGATCAAACGAGTTGCCCAAGCTCTCTCTCTCTCTCTCTCTCTCTTTCACTCTCAGCTGGTTGCAAACGAGGATTCCGTTGCCTTTCAAGAACTTATAACCCTGCTGGACATTCCCTAGATGTTACCGATCACTCTCCTTGCGATTCCTACACATTCAAATGCGCATTTTCTCCATTTTCCCCCTGTTTCCCCCTATTTTCTCCCTGTTTTACAGTAGCAAACCCTATGCCTCTTGAGTGTGATTTCCTACTGTTAACCTACTTTAAACACAATATAAATCGAAAGCAAAAAACTGAACTAATTTCTCCATGTTTTCCAATCATCAAACAACCAGAATATCCCAAAATACTTACATGTTTTGAAGATCAAGAACACCCAAACTTCCTACCTATCTCAAGCTCCGTTTTGGGGATGAATATCCTACTTCGATGCTCGATATGAGGCGTGCAAGTGCTCAAGCTCGAATCCATTGGTCCCGGCAACAACAAAACCAAAATGTGGGAGCTTTCGTGTCAAGATTGTGGGAGAGAAGGAAGGAGTCTCACTTGTAGCTTTCTTGCTTGCACAATGGGGGAATACACACAAAGGTGGAGGCTGAAAACAGTTTTCCTCTTCTTAGTTGTGTAAGCCAAAAAGAACTCTCATACAAAGAAATAGAAGAAACCTATATATGGGTCTCAAACCAAAGATAACTAACTAAGGTGGCATATAACTGAGCCACAAACTAGAGTAGATAAGGATAGCTATCATCTAGCTATTATTCATGGGCGGTGTACCAACCGTATCTGCAACTGACAAGTCGGTGACATAAATGCACAACGGTCACCCTGGCATATCACGAGTGGAGCTCGATATCTCAACACTCCCCCTCGAGCTCAATCCCAATTCCTCCACACCAAGCAGGTCTCTGAACTTGCGCAGCTTCTCTGCGCCCAATGCCTTCGTGAATATGTCAGCTACCTGATCCTCTGTGCTGACATAAACTAGATCAATAAGACCTAGTAAAACCCTCTCCCGCACATAGTGATAATGCACCTCAATGTGCTTTGTTCTAGCATGGTAGACTGGGTTATTTGCCAAGTGTATACTACTCATGTTGTCACAATAAATGACAACTGGCCCATCTGTAGGCTGATGCATATCATAAAGTAGCTTATGCAACCAAGCTACCTCACATGCAGCCATTGCTGCACCCCTGTACTCAGCCTCTGTGCTCGACAAGGCAACTGTAGGCTGTTTCTTGCTGCTCCAAGTGACTGCAGCACTCCCAAAAGAGAATACATATCCACTGGTAGATCGTCTATCAGAAATACTACCAGCCCAATCAGCATCAGTGTATCCATGCAGCTGTATCTGACCCCCAGTCTCATAAAATAGTCCATACTGCAATGTGGACTTCACATACCTGAGTATGCATCTAGCCGCATCCAAATGCGGTTTCCTTGGAGCCTGCATAAACTGACTTACCAGTCCAACAGCATAGCTCAAATTTGGCCTGGTAATAGTCATATAAATCAAGATTTCTACTATGCGTCTGTACATAGTAGGGTCTTCCAGAAGCTCACTTGCATCTGCGCTCAGCTTCACATTTTGCTCCAAAGGAACTGAAATAGGCTTACAGCCTGTCATCCCATATTTGGACAGCATGTCCAATCCATACTGCCTCTGCAAGAGCTGTATCCCACTTGGTGATCTAATCACCTCAATTCCCAAGAAATAACGCAGCTCTCCCAAATCCTTCATCCCAAACTTCTACTTCAATAGCATTTTCACATGAAGGATATCTTTATCACTCTCACCTATCATAATCAAATCATAAACATAAATGACAAGTAGCATAATACCTTTCTCTGTTTTTCTCACATAAAGTGAGAAATCTACCTTGGAAATCTGAAAGCCAATAGTGACAAGATACTGTCCTATCTTGTCAGACCATGCTCTAGGTGCTTGCTTCAAGCCATACAATGCTTTCTTCAACCTGCAAACAAACTCAGGATGAACAGCATGCGCATAACCTAGTGGTTGCTCCATATATACCTCTTCTTGCAAATCACCATGCAAGAAGGCATTCTTTACATCCATCTGATGTAAAGACCATTCCTTTGATGCAGCCATAGCAATGACTAGTCTTACGGTTGCCATCCTTGCAACCGGACTGAATGTTTCTTCATAATCAATGCCATATGTTTGTGCATACCCCTTGACTACTAATCTTGCCTTGTATCTGTTCACAGAACCATCTACATTGTGCTTCACCTTATAAACCCACTTACAGCCAATTGCATTCTTACCTTTAGGCAAAGGTACCAATTCCCATGTAGCATTTGCTTCCAAGGAATCCATTTCTTCATCCATGGCTTTCTCCCATTTTTCTTTTCCCATGGCTTGCTCAAAAGAAGTGGGTTCTGGTTCCTGTATCACTTTGACCATATATGCATAGTGAATGGCTGTAAATCCATCATATTTCAGCCTATCCACAGGATACCTAGCTCTGGTAGACCTGCGCAAAGTAGGTTCACTCCCAGGTGCTTTCAAAACATCCCTGGTCTTCCTTACTCCAGGTGTAACAATAGAAGGAATACCCAACTCATCATCAATGCTCTATTCTGAGCCACTGGATTCACCATCCACATAAGAGTGACCTGCATTCACATCAAATATGGGCTGATCTACCTTCTCTTTTCCTTTTCGTGATACCTGAATACCACTATCTGCATTGCTTTGAGAAGATTCTCCTGATCTCAATCTGCCTGTCCATGGCGAAGAATGTGAACCACTGCTAGAGGACGCTCCAGGTCCACTAATATTTTGTGACTTCTGCTGTGAATTCTGTGCAGCATTACCATTTTGTGCATCTACATCATCAATCACATTTACTGGTTTATACCAGCTATTCATCTCATAAAAAACAACATCTCTGCTCACTGTAAACTTACGAGTAGAAGGGTTATAGTATCTATACCCTTTTTGCTGCAGAGAGTAACCAATAAAGATGCACTTCTCAGCTTTTGGATCCAACTTGGATCTCAACTCATCTGGCACATGTACATAGGCAATGCAACCAAAAATTTTCAAATGAGAAATATTTGGTTTCCTACCAGTATACCTCTCCTCTGGAGTTATCCCATGTATTGCTGCAGTGGGAGTCCTGTTCATTATATAGACTACCGTAGCAACTGCTTCAGCCCAGTAAAAAACTGGCAAGTCTTTTTCGTTGAGCATGGCACGAGATACCTCCCTAATATGCCTGTTTTTCCTTTCTGCAACTTCATTTTGTTGTGGGGAATGACTGCATGAATATTGCTGCTTTATGCCATGCTCCTGCAGGAACCTTGCAAACTCATTTGAGAGGTACTCTCCCCCTCCATCTGACCTTAGGCATTTTATTTGCAGGCGTGTTTCTTTTTCAACCATAGCTTTAAGAGTTTTGAAATGCCCAAAAACTTCACTTTTCTTTTTCATAAAATACATCCAAACTTTTCTGCTATAGTCATCAATAAAAGTGACAAAATAATGACAGCCTCCAAGAGATGCAGCTTTAGTAGTCCACAAATCAGAGTGGATTAATTCCAATGGCTTCTTACTCTCTTGAACATGTCTAGGAAATGTTTTCCTTGCCTGTTTTCCAAATTGGCAGGCTTCACATGCCTTATGCATTTCTACAACCTTGAATTTAGGCAATCCTGCAACAATATTTTGGGCCTGCATTGATTTAAGTCGCTGTACATTAACATGACCAATGCGTTTATGCCAGATATCAATATCTGCAACAACACCGGTCCCATGTGTAAACATTGATGCACTCAATTCAGGCATGTCTGCATCCAACGTAAACATTCTGCCCTTCTTCTTTCCTTTTGCTATCAAGCGACCTTTATTTTTCATATCCTCAACAAAGCATCCATGAGGATTAAATCTGACCTGCAAGCCCTGCTCAACCATTTGACCAACAGAAACTAGATTCTTGGTGATATTCGGGACATGAAATACATCGGACAGGTATTTCTTTTTCCCATCCTGCGCCGCCTTCGACGTTGAATATTTTTCCCTTGATATTCGTAATTTTTAGCTATTTTTAAGCACTTCTCGGCATCAAAACTCTGCTCTCACTCAACCTTTAGGTATTTATAGGTTAGAACTTGATTCATGTCGTTTTAGGGGACCCGAATGGGACTATGCCCTACTGGCAGAGAGGTTGAGCGGCGTATCGCTCTCATTTCCCATTCTCTTTGAATCAAGTGCGGCATGGATCTGCTTCGGCTTGGGTATCTTTGCGTTAAGTAGGATGTCCAGGACTCGACACTAGAATGTTTTCAAGAGACCTTGACCCCTAGGAACCCAAATTTCATGTCGATCCTAGTGGGTTGCCGCGAATGTTATGTTGCAAGGTCCGTCAAGTGTGCAAGCTACAACATACCTTCAGTGGGGTGAAAAACATTACTACTAATTTGTAAGAAGGGAAAATCAACAATACCATGGAACTTTATACACTATTTATGCTATGCGTGGATTTTATCGCATAACATCTAGTCACGGTTTTACTTCTCTTGATACGAGTACTTTGCAAACTACATCTTTCGAATATTTGGGATGAACTTTATCCTTTCAGTCAAACCATTCTTGTGCAGTATACTACAGGTCCAATGCATCTCATGCGGAAATCAAAGCAAGCATCTTTCAATTTGGAAATGCATTACTTACAATCGGTACCACAGTTGGATTGGCAGTGTCATCCTCGCTTGAGGCTTTGACACTCGTTGTGGGGTTGCCATCCGCATGTGACATTTTTTGCTTGGGGGACATTCCTGATCTTTGTCTTGCCTAGATGCGAATTGCACAAGACCCCTGTGCCTTGTACTCAATTAACAAGGACCAATTGGGAAAAAGTTGAGCTTGCGAGGTGGAGGGAAATCTCACAAAAAGGGTATAGTCTTGTGGGCAACAGGGAAGGAAGAACACATGTGGGCACCCTCTAAGAAGGGGAAGAGAAGAAGATTCTTCAGAAACTCTCTCTCTCTCTCTCTCTCTCTCTCTCTATCTATCTCTCTTTCTCTCTCTCTCCCTCTTCTTCTTCTTCTTCTTCTTCTTCTTCTTCTTCTTCTTCTCTCTCTCTCTCTCTCTCTCTCTCTCTCTCTCTCTCTTTCCCTCTCTATCACCCTCTCTCTATTTCCCTCTCTATCACCCTCTCTCCCACTCTCTCTCTCTCTCTCTCGTATCATCCTCCTTCTCTCAAATACCATGGGGGGGGGGGGGGGGGAATGTGGGGAGAAGGTGGAGTGGTGGTGGCAGTGACCACCACCTGTTTTGCATGGCGGCGAGGGCTTTTTGGGGCCTCCTAGCTGCCCACGAATGGGTGTTACGGCCAAGGGGGGGTGTTTTTCCATGTGGCCTCCCCCCTCCATCATTGTCATCATCAACATCATGATCATGATCATGGCCTTCTTCTCCAGCTCCGCCGTTTGCATCTCACGCTTCATCTCCCCCTTAGTCCGCCAGCTAGTGGTGTCAATAGGGGGAGAGAGAGCAAAAAATTTTCAAATTATTTTAATTATTAAAAGGGGGGAAATTTTTCTACATGGAGTGCGGGCGAGGTATTACATATGCTTTAAATGTGGGGATAAGTACATTGCTAACCATGCCTCCAAGTGCCCTTACAAGATAGCTAAGGTCAAGGTTCATAGCATGTATGTCATGGAAGATTGGCACAATGATGAGGATGACCTATCCATTGACCATGTTGAGCATGTTGAGGATGTGGATCACGAGCAATTCTATGACTTGGAGGATGGGTTTCCATTTGACTTGGGTAGCTACCCATCAGAGATACTTGATTTGACATCCCACCCGCCACCTACCACTTCCCTTTGCTCCATCTCCTTGGATGCTTGGATGCGTTCTCAGAGCCCCAACACCCTGCGCATTCAAGGTAGTAACCATGGCATGTCTTCATCCTTGTGGACAGTGGTAGCACTCACAGATTTGTTTATAAATCAGCCATTGATTGGCTAAAATGCGCTCCTATAGAACCACCCCTTGAAGGTCCAAGTAGCAAATGGAAAAGAGGAAGTCAGCACACATGTATGCCCCACGGTCCCCTTATGCTTGGCTAAAAATTATGTGGCATTGGTTGATCTAATTGCCCTAGATATGAGCCCCATTGATATTTCTTGGGTTGTGATTGGCTGAAACAATTGGGAAAATTTGCTATGGACTTCACTCAGCTCTACATGGAGTTTTTGATGCATGGACATCTCATCTGCTTAGAGGGAATTCAAGATCATGCTATTTTTTAGCTCATTATAGGCAACTCAAATGGGAGTTTAAGAAATGTTCTCATATCTTTGTCTTGCAATTGAATAAGAATAATTCAGGTTAGCCCTTTGAAGTATCTAAGGATTCAACCTTGCAGGCTCTACTCGAGGAGTATAGTGATCTATTTCAAAATCCTATAGCTCTTCCCCCTAAGCGGCAAGTGGACCACCCACTTGATTTAGAGCCCCATTCCAAGCCAGTAGTGTGAACGTGAAGAGGTTGCAAAGCAAGTCAATGAGATGGGTTTCATTGAACCGAGTTCTTCTCCTTATGCATCCTCTATCCTATTAGTCAAGAAGAAAGATGCATCTTTCCACATATGCATTGACTATAGAGTCTGGAAAAAAATCATAATGAAGAATTGCTACCCCATCCCACGGATTGATGACTTGCTGGATGAGTTGAAAGAGGCATGCTTTTTCACTAAGATTTTCACTAAGATTGAGGCTACCATCAAATTCATATGAGGGAGGGAGATGAGATCAAAATAGCTTTCATGACATTGATTGTGGGCTTTATCATTTTATAATGATGCCTTTTGGGTTGACTAACACCCCCGCTACATTTCAATGACTCATGAACAAAATTCTTCAACCATTTCTGTTCAAGTTTGTGCTCATTTTCTTTGATGATATCCTCATTTATAGCAAGTCATTGTGAGAAATGCGGGATCTAGAGCATGGCAAAGGTGGAAGCTATGGAGGATGGAAGGAGAAGTGTGGACTCATGATGGAAAAGACACTGTTTGTTACACAAGTGAATTAGGTTCCAAGATTGAGACTTGGACTCATAAACACAATCTTGTGTATGTGGACAATGACATTGACACTTCACTGAAAAGAAAAGAGTACTATCATTGCATTTAGAAAAGGAAGCAAGTACAATGCTTTATAGGAAAGTAGGAAACTGCAGTAGGCACCATTGTGCATATGGGATAGGTTAGCCTGCATATCCTTGACCCTGAAGCTCCATACAAAGAGGCTGTTTGAGTGAGTGTGATTGCTGATTCTCAACACCCCTCCTCAATCACAACTAGAAAGGCACAAAGTGTGTAGAGGCTGTAATGAGAACCACCTGCAAAGTGTGGGCACACCACAAACATGGTAGACACCAGAGGCTGTTGCAGAAAAGGCTAAGTGTGGGCACCAAAACATGATGGACATCTAGAGGCTGTAACAGGGGCCTCACAAAGTGTACAGGGACTGTAATGCCAAGTTACATAAGGAGTTTACAAAGCTTATGGCAGGAAGCATTAGGGCAAGGAAGTACAAGGCTTTTAAAACAGTCTATCAGAATTATGAGAGTAGGACTAATGAGTCTTGTCCTTCCGATCCTGGTGGTCTTCATCTTCATCTTCTTCTTCCTTTGCTCCATTTTCTTCTTCTTCTTTGACTGCGACTAGATAGGCCTTTTGGGATCTCTTTCTTGCGTGGCAGAACTTCTCAGTGTGTCCGGTCCTTTTGCAGAAGTCACAGAAGAGCTGATCCTTCTTGCCTTTGTACCTGTTGCCAACATATAATGCATGCTCATCTCTAGAGATACTTGGTTCTTCCTTAGTTTTTAGCTTCTTTTCTTCTTCTAACAGTGATGCCTGGATATCAACAAGTTCAGGATTTGGGATGTTGATTAAAGTTGTTGATACATTATTATATTCAGGAGGCAAACTCTTAAGTAGAACACCGATGCAAACATCTTCATCCATTTTAATGTTGATCCCTGCAAGTTGGGTTAGGAGTCCTTCCATGTAATTGAGATGTGTGGCAAGTGATGTCCTGGACTTCATTTCAAGCCTGAAAAACTCAATCAGGAGACCATACTTTGATGATTTAGATTGTGCAGCGAACAGGGTGTCAAGTCTTTTCCATGTATCCTGTGAGGTCTCACAGTTATCCACATGATGGATATAACTGTCGTCTAGCTCTAGTTTGATAATGGCCTGGGCTTTGTCATCATTCTTTTGCCAAGTAGTTGCAAGGTCCGCGTCCCGAGGTTTCTTCTCTTTGCCATTTGTGATGGCCCAGAGACCCTTTTTCATCAAGATGAGCTTGATGCGGGTTTGCCAGGTGTGAAACCCGACTCCTTTGAATCGAGCATTTGGAGAGTCTTTTCCCATGTTGAGGTTGCAAGATCAGTAGCAAATCAACACTAGAATTCTGAGATTTTATCAGTAGAAGAGCAGAATGTAGTGTGTCAAGAGACACAGTTAGTGACAGTGTGAAAACACACTATGTCAGTGTTGATGTTGAGCTTGATTCTTCTTGTTCGGGATCGTTCGGTCGTTCTTCAATCTTCTCAGGTCCTTCCCCTCGATTTGATGCTGGGTCAATGGATTAGAGTGACAGAGGCTTGGGTTGAGTGTCAGGAGAGAGAAAAACTGAGGAAAAAAAAGCTTGAGAAATTTTTGGCTATGGTGGAATTAGGGTTTCTGAGACAGGGGCCTGGTTTTTCTCAGATTGTAGGAGCTATACTTGATCATTTTCAAAAAATTTTACATGCCTAGGAAGCTCACTTCATGAGATATCAAAGCCCCATGATAATCGTCAAGATCGTGGATTGTATGAAGCACGCAGGCAGCTCGAACAGATTCGGCGCAGTTCAGGACAGCGATGACGAATTTGTGCAATGCCGGGGTTAAGGCGCAGCAATGTGATCGATTTTCGTGCCAGGATGAAGCGCTTTGAGTAGAAGAACAACTCCCTAGAAGAAATCAAGAGCTAAAGTGGCCTGGTTCAGAAGTTATTGAAGCTCCAAGTGAGGTAGGTCCTGTCTGGCTATGGCAGACACAAAGCAGAGATTGAGAATTTTCACAATGCTGAGCTTTAGATAGCCAAATGTCATAGATTGATGTGATATATGGAAGCTTTGTGAGTTGGGGAATACTTTTCCAGAAGGAAGCTCCAAGAGATTTGACGTGTGGAGTGAGATATAAGCAGCTCAATCTAACAGGGTGCTACTGGCTATGGCTGCCATGGAAGCTTCAGTGAGAGTAGAGTTGGGAGATGAAGTCATGAGCTGACATTGAGCTAGATTGAGGTTGAGAGGAATCAAGAGAGGCTGGAGAAGCAATACCATGCCCAACTGGGCTCTGATACCATGTGAGAAATGTGGGATCTAGAGCATGGCAAAGGCGGAAGCTATGGAGGATGGAAGGAGAAGTGTGGACTCATGATGGAAAAGGCACTGTTTGTTACACAAGTGAATTAGGTTCCAAGATTGAGACTTGGACTCATAAACACAATCTTGTGTATGTGGAAAATGACATTGACACTTCACTGAAAAGAAAAGAGTACTATCATTGCATTTAGAAAAGGAAGCAAGTACAATGCTTTATAGGAAAGTAGGAAACTGCAGTAGGCACCATTGTGCATATGGGATAGGTTAGCCTGCATATCCTTGACCCTGAAGCTCCATACAAAGAGGCTGTTTGAGTGAGTGTGATTGCTGATTCTCAACAGTCATGAGAGGATCACTTGGCACATGTCAGAAGGGTGTTTGACATATTGAGAGAGCATTAATTCTTTGCTAAGGAGAGAAAATGTATCTTCATGCATACATCTATGGAGTACTTGGGACACATTGTGAGCAAAAATGGCATATGTACTAACCCAAAAAAGGTGCAATGTGTTAGGGACTCACCCACTCCATCCACCACCACTTCATTACGTGGATTCCTTGGTCTCTCTTCATTCTATATATGCTTCATTAAGCACTATGCCACCATTGCAACACCTTTGTCCGATCCATTAAACAAGAAATCATTCTTTTGGGATGCTGCCACCGCTGATCATAACTTCAAGTAGTTAAAGGACGTGCTTACTTTTGCCCCCATCCTTGTCTGCCCTAACTTCTTTAAGATGTTTATCATTCATTGTGATGCCAGTGGGGTAGGGGTATTGGTGCAATTTTGCTGCAAAATCATGGTGTGATTGCATTTGAGAGTCGCAAGCTTGATGATAAGGAGATGTAGATGAATGTGTATGACCAGGAGATGTTGGCCATCCTCCATGCTATCAAGAAATGACACCACTATTTGTATGGAAGCCCCTTTCAAGTAAAAAGTGACCACCAAGTCCTCTAGTACTTTTGGACTCGGTCCACTTTGACTCCTAAGTAGAGGCAATGGGTGGAAATATTACAAAACTATGACTGACATTTGTCACACTCAGAGCAAATATAATATAGTGACTGATTCACTCTCTTGGATGTGGGCATGTAGAGTATCCTCTCTTTTAGAGTTGCATAGTAATTGGATTGAAGAGATTCAAGAAGATTATTTTTTAGTTAGCCACATCTTCTAGAAATTACAACATGGGGTCATGACTGAAAACTCTCGATATCAGCTCAAGCATGGCCTTATTTGATCCCATGGCAAGCTCGTCATCCCACATACTTCCCCCTTCACATAGAAGATCATGGAAGAGATGCGTTCTTGTCCCATTATTGGTCATTTTGGTGTTTTCAAAACAAACGATAGGATTTTTGAGAGCTTTCATTAGAAAGGCTTATCTAGGGATGTCAAGGACTTTGTGACCAAGTGTGCCCCATGCCAACAGAACAAGGACAATACACTCAAGCCTATTGGCCTCTTACAGCCCCTCCCTATTCCTCAAGGGAAATGGACTCATATCACAATGGACTTCATCACTAGCCTCCCTGTGACCAAGAAAGGTTGGAACAATATATATGTGGTAGTTGCGCCTCATCAAAGCTGCCCACTTTATCCCCACTAAGTAAGACCCAATACAGTACCTCTCAAGTGGCCACTCCATTGATGGAATATGTTTTCAAGTTGCATGTCTTACCACAAGTCATAGTACATGATCGGGTTGCTAAGTTTATGAGAAAATTTTGGTAGAAAATTTTCACATCTATGGGTACCAAGCTCGCTCCATCCACTATATACCATCCTCAGATTGATGGCTAGATTGAAAGAGTAAACAAATGGCCTGAGACATATTTGTGCACTTTTGCCAAGATGTACAACAAAATTGGGATACATGGCTCCACTTGGCTAAGTTTGTCTATAATAACTCCATCCACTCTAAACTATATGGGTATAAGGTCCCCTCCCTACAATCTTATTGAATGATAAGATCAACCCTCAGAGTCAGAGGCCGAGTTGGATCGCATGCATGCCCTACTTCAACAATACAAAGTGAATCTTCAAAAGGCACAAACTCACATGAAACTCTATATTGATGAGAAAAGAAGGCATTTGGAATTCCAAGAAGGGGAATTGGTTGCTTAAGTCCCGCTACCCCTAGAAGAACCCCCCCCCCCCCCCCAGATGAAGAAGGTATCATTTAGTATATCCCTAAGATAATCATCAAGCAACAAGATAAGAACTTAAGATATCAATCTATCAAGATGTACCTCATAAAATGGCAAGGCCTATCCCTAGAAGAAGCTTCCTGGTGCCCATCCACCATTATTAATAAATTTACTCACCTCTAAGAGACCAAATGGAGCCATATATGCCCCCCTTTGACCACCCCCTACTTGTAGACTACATATTGTCTATGAGACCCAATGGAGCCATCTATGCCCCCCTTTGACCACCCCCTACTTGTAGACTACATATTGTTTAAGAAGATTTTTGTACTTGCCAAAATATCAAGAATGTGCATCATACATGAGCTGAAAGTACTTGTCATAAGCTCCGTTTTGACATAAAAATGCCCCATTTGGGGCAACCTATCAAAAGTTATGACAATTTTTACCTCAGTAGGCATGTCATGAACAACATGATGTCCCTAGTCTTTGGCCATCCATTTTCATTGTAATGTGGCTCAGAGTAGTACTATGCACCCCACTCCCTAAGCTCGTCCATCACTCCCCTCCAGTTCTCTTTGTTTTTTAGGGGGAAAAAACCTTCCAGGTGGGGATGGATTGTAATGAGTGTGAAACATAGAAACTAGGGGTTAGACACCCAGTCACACTAATCGAGGTATATAAGGTGTAAGAGTCCTAGATTAGGGAAACCAATTATTATCAAGAACATACTCTTCACCTTCATCTTTAGTTTCATGGCTTCCTCCTTCTTTCTCTCCTCTTTTTGTCTTTCTCTCTCATCTTCTAGTCTTCCTTTCTCTTTTTCTTCCTCTTTTCTCTCTCTTAAGCTCTTTCTCCTCTCTCCTCTCAGCTTCATTCATTACACTTCCCTTATCCTTGCATGATGGCCAAACAAAGAGTCTATTAGATGTATTACATGTGTCATCAATCATAAAGAATTTAGTGTCTATTGCCCAAATGGTAGAGCAAGGGTCATAAGTTTGATTTAATGCAAAATGTTGTTTTATAGAAGACTTTAATGATAAGTGCAGGTTGGCCACAAAAGAAAGTAGAGTTGGCCACATGTTCACTTTAGATGCTAGAATTCTTGCAATGAATGCTACTATGTATGCTAAAGGAAAAGAAGTGGCTGCAAACATTGAAATATAGCATAAATATATTGGAGATGCAAACTACAAAGGCTAAAATTAATGCAGTTAAAATGATTGGTTACATGATTGCTTGCTTTTAGAGTTGTAGAATTTCATAAAGTGTGTGAAGCATGTCGATTTGGTAAGGAAGAAAGACAACTCTTTTTGCATGACAGAGATGCGAGCAGAAATATACTTGATGTTGTGCATATAGATGTTTGAGGGCCCATATAGAATGCGTGTAGTATTTCCATGCAATTCAAAGTTAGTTGGTTAGTTCAAAAGTTAGTTAGTCAATTAATAAGTTAGCAAGGTTACTAACTAAAGACTAAATAAACTTAAAACTAACTAACATTAATAACTAATAATTTTTATTTAATTAAAAATATATTTAAAAAATCGAGAGTCATAATCTGACATTTTTCCCGGATTGAAAAAGAAGGCAGCCACCCTTCACAAAAGTTACAATGTGAATGAGAGTTATGAGCCATATTGATCACTAGTGTTAATGTGTATAGTATGGATGGTCTAAAAATATTAGATTTTTGGGTAAAACTAGCATATTTTAGATATTACTTATTTTAAATATCCTAAAGAGATATGGACATTTCAAGAATTGGATGTCATGAAAAAAAAAGCAAGTGATTTTTTAGCTAGTTTTTGAGATTTAACATTAAAAAAGAGGGATTTGCGAAATCGCGCGCACCACGATTGCAGTTTGCAGGCAGTGAACATCACTTCAAACATGGAGAAAAAGGAGTGATCTGAAAGATTTCTAAGCAAGTGTCTTGGGGTTTAACCCCCCTTTCAGAGCCAATGGAACCATAAAATTTATGATTTGAGCATCGGATCACTAATTTTTCCAAGTTCCCCTCCACAAAGAGCTCTTCTTATTAGCCACAACCCCTCTTCTCTAATTCACTATAAATAAAAGGCACGGGAAGCAGTTTAGGAGGAACAAGGAATAAGAAGGAGACCCTGAGAGGTTGAGAGAGAGAGAGAGAGAGAGAGAGAGAGAGAGAGAGAGAGAGAGAGAGAGAGAGAGAGAGAGAGAGAGAGAGAGAGAGAGAGAGAGAGAGAGAGAGAGAGAGAGAGAGAGAGAGAGAGAGAGGAGTTCCCCCCAAGAGGCTGCAAGAGAGAGAGTTAGCTTAATTTCCCTCTATCTTGGTCTTCAACTAAGCCATCTTCTCTTACACTCTCCCATCTCAAATTCATTCCTCCTTCTTTATCCCTTATATCTACTTACGAATGATGGCCCCCAAGTGAAGAATGTCACATATGGATGGTAATCTCACAACCAACAACAAAGCTTCGGCCGAGGGTATCACCACCAATACAACTATGGTATCGGATATAAATTATACATTTCTAAGTTGTTAAGTTGCTTGCTTTAGTTTCACATGCGACACATCAGGCCCGTACTATGCCGCATGAGAATAGGTTATTGAAAAGGATAAATTCATCACAAATATTCAAAAGATGGTGTTTACGAAGTGCATGTATCAAGGAAAGTTAATTGCACCTAGTTGCATATGACTTACTCATTGATAGAGAAATTACAAGCAAGAATCGATCAAGGGTTATGAATGGCATAATCGTAAAAAGAATGACACTAAAATTGTGCATACAAGTGTTAAGTAAATTTTGCATAGAATCACTCTTTGATTCCAAGGGGGAGAGTGAATATGCGATGGAATTATTATCGCATCTACTCTTTTATTGTTTGGAAAAAATACACTTGGTTTTGTGGGTTGATCGAACAATACCCTAAATGCTTTTACAATCAACTGATTATTGGATTGTGGTTTAGATGATTATTCCAAGTGCTTGTGATTGATGGCAAATTCATGATAGGAGTCTATGATGACAAGTTGCCATGGGAATAAAGAAACGTTTTCTGAAAGATGCCATTAGAGCATAATGCCTTGTTTGTGCTTGACTTTTAAATGATTTAATTAAGAAAATGTTCTTTGCACGGGTGGAGCACCTCCAAGATTGCACTACGGATTAATTCGAGAAGGGCACTGCTTGATTCATGGGCTGAAGGTCGAGTGGTGAAAAAGTCAACCACAGAAATGGTGTTTCACTCCTAGGCCGCTTGTGGGTTAGGTGGAGCTTCTGGACACCCCTTGCCAAGTCTGGAACGGAGTTGAGAAACCTCTGTGGCCCTAACGTCTGTGGTGTTGAAAGATCCTATTCTAGATAAATGATGGAAATTATAGTACCATGTGATTTGGACCGGGTAATTCTGTAGGAGGGCAAAAGAGATATATAATTTCTCCTATATGGGTAGGAGACAAAGATTAACTTGAAGATAAGTTAAGGAACTTGTTTGAAATTTTTTGTTAAAAGGATTTCTTACTCTGATTTTGTGTCAGTGCTATAAGTTAGGCAAACGAACCCTATTCCCTAAAAGGCTTAATTAAGGAAGCTGGCTTTAATTGATACACATAATTGTGATAGAACATAATAAAAAATAACTAAAGAATGCCTATTGAGAGAAGCAGGTGTGCAAAACTCCCAATAGGTCCGTCCTACAACAGGGTGGTCCCAGAGAACTGGGAGGCTTCTCACAAGGTTTTACCAACGATCGACCCTTAGGAATTGTTAGGTTAGAACCCCAATTTATGCCATTTTAGGGGATTAGAATGGGACTATACCCTATAGATAGAGAGGTTGAGCGGCGCATCCCTCTCATTTCCCATTCTCTTTGAACCACATACGACATGGGTCTACTTCAGATTGGATATCTCTACGTAAAGTAGGACATCCAGGACCCGGTGCTAGAATGTTGTCAGGAGACCTTGACCACTATGGGACCCAAATTTTAGGTCGATCCCAATGCATTTGGCTGCGAACGTTCCATTGTGAGATAGACTCAAGAAACCCTAAGCGAAAAACCCCATAAAATTCCATGGGAGTTCTGGGCAGCGACTCTCTCGATGGGTTGCTAAAAACGTGCCTGGACAGGCGATAGGTGGACATGTTACAATTTATCTTTTGGTGGCAGCAAATACTTTGTTAGGTTTATTGATGATTGTTCAAGAAATCTATGGGTATATTTCATGAAGAAAAAGAGTGATGTATTTGAGCACTTCAAATTTTCAATGCAGCCATTAAAATAGAAACTGGCTTGAAAGTTAAGTGCTTGAGGTCAGATGGAGGGCGAGAGTACCTCTCCAATGAGTTTAATGGCTTCTTGAGGTCTCATGGGATAAAGAGATAGTTTACTTGTAGTTATTATTGATAACAAAATAGGGTTGTAGAAGGAAAAAAATAGGTATATTGCAAAAGTTGCGCATGCATTGATGGCTGAAAAGAATATGCCAAATATTTTTAGTCTAAAGCTATTCATATTGCTGTCTATATTATGAATAGAACTCCCATAGCTACAGTTCCATGGAATGGCCCTCGAAGAATGCTTTACAGGCAAGAAGCTTGATGTGTCATACTTGAAAGTGTTTGGATGTATTGCATATGTTCATGTGTCAGATGAGTTATTAAAGAATATTGATCCAAAGACTGAAAAATGTAATTTTATTGGATACTCTTCAGAGCGAAAATGGTATCATTGTTATAACCTTATCATAGGTGAGTTTAGAGTAAAAAGGGATGTTATTTTTAATGAGATGAGCAATTGGTATGCATCTACTGGTGATATACTAGATGATGATAATGATCATGATAGCTATGTGTTGAAAGAAAAGAAAGAATCATGGAGCCTTAGTAGACTAGAAACATCATTTGGTACTACACCTACAATTAGCCCTTGGTTTGGGAGAGTAAGGAGTAGCCCCACATCTTCAAATGGATCTACAAGTATTGTAGGTAAAGATAAAGAAAGAAGAAAGTATTGGATGGTAATGATGTATCTACTAGTCATTTGGGATTTGATGGATATTCTAGTGGTTCAAAGAGTAGATGATGAGCTTGGTATTCCTTTAGTCTCAGGACACCAGGAGTACATAGAGCATATAGTAATGTAAAGGCTCCACTGGAGTGATCCAGTGGTACTATGCAGGTCTAGTAGGGTCAAATACCCTATTAAAAGATTTGGTTTTGAAGGTTATGTAGCTCACCATTATGCTTATATAGTGAAGGTAGTTGAGGATGTTGAGCCCACTTGTTTTGAGGATGCTTTTGGTCATGCTCATTGGGATGCGGCAATGGATGAGGAGATGGCTATGACTAGAAGCCAATAAGACTTGGGATTTTGTAACCTTGCCTAAGGGTAAGAAAGTTATTAGCTATAAGTGGGTTTACAAAGTCAAGCATAATGCAAATGGTTCCGTTAGCATGTATAAGGCTAGGCCAGTTGCAAAAGGCTATGCTCAAACATATGGCATAGATTATAAAGAGACATTCAGCCATGTTGCTAGGATGGCAACTATTTGATACGTGATTGCTTTGACAACAACTAAAGGTTTAAGTTTGCAGCAAATGGAAGTTAAGAATGCCTTCTTGCATGGCGAATTATAAGAAGAGGTGTATATGGAGTAGTCAACATGTTATGAGGATTTAGAACATCCGACATATGTGTGCAAGTTAAAGAAGGCACTTTATGGGTTGAACCAAGCACCTAGAGCATTGTCTGACAAGATTGGAGAGCATCTTTTCAATATTGGCTTTTATATTTTGGATGTTGATCACTCACTTTATGTAAGAAAGGAAGACGCAAGTTTGGTCATCATAGTCATCTATGTGGATAACTTGATTATTACAAGTGATAGTGACAATGGGATTACTGAAGTAATGAATTTTTGAAGAAAAGATTTGAGATGAAGGATTTGGGAAAGCTAAGATACTTTCTTAGTATTGAGGTGATCAGATGTGATGATGGTATATGGCTATCCCAAAGGTAGTATGGCTTGGATATATTATCCAAGTATGGTATGACAGTATGTAAGTCTCTTTTAGTACCATTGGAGCAAAATGTGAAGTTGAGTGTTGACATTGGGGATGAGATAGAAGACCCTACTATATTCAAGAGGATAGTAGGGAGTCTAATTTACATAACTATCACATAGCCAAGAGCTATGCTGTTCTTGTTAGCTAGTTTAAGCAGATACCTAGAAAGCCTCATTTGAATGCAGTTAGATACATATTGAGGTATATGAAGCCCACTTTACATTATGGACTTTGTTATGAGGCAGGTAAGGATGTATAGGTGTTTGGATACACAGATATAGATTAGGCTGGTAGACAAAAGATCTATCAATGGATTCATGTTTTCCCTTGGTAGTGGAGCAATTACATGGAGCAGCAAAAAGTAGCCTATAGTTGCTTTATTGAGTACAAAGAGTCAATATAGAGGTGCTGCTATGGCAGCATGTGAGATGCTATGGCTGCAAAAGTTATTCATTATTTAGATAATTGACATTTTCACGAAGGCATTGGGTGCAGAGAAGCTTCAAAAGTTTCGAAGCTTACTTAGAGTTGTAGAGATATAGTTGAGCTTGAGGGGGAATATTGAGATAGCAAGCTCAATACGTGCGAACATTGATGATGGACTACTTGGCTAGATGGGTCCATACATCTACACTTAGCACATTGGTTGTCATTATGACCCTCACATGGCCACTGACACTTATAAGTTATTATATTTAGTTTGTTATGTTGTATCTTATCTATACTTTGTGTATATTGTATTGTGTATAGAAGAAGATGAAAAAACCAATAAGAAAATGTTATGGCCTCCATCTCCCTTCTTGTGTTTTTGAGTGAGCTTCATCTTATATGTATGGTGTGTGTTTGACACATCAACTCAAGCAAGTCCCCCCACCACGTGATTCTTGATAAGCCATACACCAAGAATGAGCTTCTTTATTCACTTTTTGACTTTTATACATTCCCTATCTCCTCCTTGGGGAGCCATCCCCTTTTTGTCCTTTCTCCACTCTTTTTCCTCCTCCTTTCCTATTAGCATGGCCTTAATCCGTGCCTCTCATTCTTTACAACTTGCATGGGAGAGAGCTCGATGCTCTTTTACAAAATAAATTACAATGCACGTGGTGCTATTTTTGCAAAAATATTAAGGTGTGCTTATTCTTCTGTGCCTCCATCTTACATTCAGAATTTTTTTCCCACAATTTGTCTCTTTAAAATTTTCTTTGTGTGCCTTTGTCCTCCGTCTTTCTCTTGCATTGGCATTGCTTTCCACTTTTGACTTTTTCGATTTTCCGCCTCGGTCTTTTGAGGGTTAACAATCTCATATGTAATGTTTATAAAAGACAAGGTCATATAGAAAAGGATTGTTGGTAAAGATATATGTTTAACAAAAATCACTCAAGAGGGAAAGCTTACTTTGTTAGCGTTGGAAATTGTGACACAAAAGATCAATCGGATACCATCGTCAACTTAGCTACAAGTGTCTAGGTACCTCATCAAGTCTTCAAAGAAGAATACACCTGGTTCTTAGAATCTAGAGCTACTCATCATATGAGTTTTCACAAATAATGTTTGGTAAACTTTAAAGAGATGTCTATTCCACTTAGTGTAGCCATGAGGGACAACAACATCTAGCAAACTAAAGGCTATGATACCATTTAAGTGAAGTTTCCATCCAACCAAATCATCAAGGATCAAAAAGTCTATTATATTCCAAATATTAAAAAAAATCTTATCATCATCAATGAGCTCACTTCTCAAGCCTCTCTTACTGGTCACTTCTTTAAGGACCATTATATCCTGCAACTACTTTTTTAGCTTCTCTCAAATTCACTTATCCAAAATTAGATAGGCTTTACACTCTTGGTTTCTTAATTCTTAAATCTCCTGTTACTACTTACACTAATTCCATCTCACTCTCAAACTCACCTCAATAATTCCTTCTGTGGCACTTTCAACTTGGTCATGTCTCTCACCATGTCCTCCAACAACTTATCCATAATAAACTTGACTTGGGTATCCCATCCTCTCTCTCTCAACTTATATTTTTTCAAGCTTGTGCTCTAAGCAAAGCCACACACCTTTCATACCCTAAATCTCATTCGATTACATCTCAACTAGTTCATTTCAACATTTGTGGTCTTATCAATCCCACATCACTTACCGAAGCAAAATACTGCATGATACTAATCGATGATTATTCTAGACATATTGTTATATATTTTCTCACAAGAAAATCATAGATATTTTTAAAGTTTCAAGAGTACAAAGAAGCAATGGAGAATAAGCACAAGTTAAGAATCAAGGCTCTATGGATGGATAATCAAGGAGAGTACACCTCCAAAGAGTTTGAAGACTACTGCAAAGCCTTTGAAATTCATCATGAGCTTACCATACCGTACCTTTCACAACAAAATGGAGTTGTTGAATATAAGAATCACACTTTGCTAAATGTTGCAAGAGCTATGCTATTAGTGTCCCGTCTTGACAAAGAATATTGAAAAGAAGTAATTACTACCGTAGCTTATCTCCAAAACAAGTTGTACTCTACCTTTCTTCACAATCACACTTCCTATGAATTATGGTTGGCCACCCTCATGGCTTATCACATCTCAAGCCATTTTGATGCAATACCTTTCTAGTCAACACTAACAACAAATCAAAATTCTCACCACAAGAGCCACACAACTTGTCTTCATTGGATATGGTGAGCCTTATGGCCACAAAGCCTACCTATTTTATAATCCAGAGAACAATGTCTTAATTTATGGTAGGAGTGCTACCTTTCACAAGTTCAATATCTTCCCAAATTTCTCAAGTACTACAAATTCTCAATCTCTTACTGTCTATCTAGTTGCATCCTTTGAATCAACATATTCTAACTCATCACTTTCCAATCACACATCAAACACCAGGTCTTGCATATTATCTTCCCACTTTCTACTCATAAGACCTCCAATACATTGATCACATGGGATAAACCCCTTCCACATGTTCAAGCACACTTGATGCCTTCTACTCCAAGGTTTAGCAAAGGCCACATTCAATTAAATCCTCCTTCTAGCTCATGCCATGACTTTACATGTGCTGCAAGTTGCCCAAATTCAATACCTTCTTCTCCTCTCCACTCCCTAACTAATCCTCATTACCACTCTCTTAATGAAGCAGAGCAGCTTTATCATCATTTACAACTTGAACTAGTCCAAGTCCATCATCAATTGCACATTGCAAGAAACTTAAATAAGCTCCAATAATTAAAAAACATGGTGCCTAGAAATCCATGATAGTAGGCCACATTTCCAGCACTAAATATGCATGCTACCCCTATTGTCAAGATGGCAAGCTCAACATGTGCAAACATTGATGATGGACCGCCTGACTAGATGGGTCCGCATGTCTACACTTAGTACGTTGATGATCATTATAATACTCACATGGCCATTAACTTATCACTTATTATATTTAGTTTGTTACACCTACCTATAGTTGGCAAAGATGTAGTGCTAGTCGATTAGTGTAGTCTATTATGCAATGTTTGACTTAGTAGGCCAGTTTTTTTGGGCATTTGAGGGGTTTTAGACCCCGTTTTAGAGCCGCAAGGTTCACGATATACTGTGATTTCAGCTATATTGACCAAAAGTGGGTGTACAATTTACAATTTTGGATATGCAATTTTTGAGGTGTTTTTCGGGAAGCAAACATAGGGTTTATCTACAAACAGACTATAGATTACATGTACTATTGAGCAATTAGTGAAAAAGGTTGCTTGGTGTATTGTTGTGCACTTGTTTTGAAAGGTTGTAGAAGACTAGCTTATTGTGTTGTATAATTTTTTGTGATAATGGCAAAGAACAAAGGAAATCCCATTATCGAGAAGCTTGACAAGAACAACTAACCTTCATGCAAGTTCCATGTGATGAACTTCCTCATTGGAAAGGGCCTTTATGAGTTTATTTTAGGTGAAAAAAATGAGTGAGAGCTGAGTATCCCTCTGACTGCAAACGAATTAAAGTCATGGAAAGAATGGTATGCAAAAGACAAAAAGGTAATGTATTGGCTATCTGTTGTCATTGATAATACTATGCTAGGACATATTAGAAATGCAGAAACTTTGCATGCAACTTGTACAATTTTTGAGAACATGTTTTTAGTGAATAAAAATGCATGAAAGATTCAACTCAAGCAAGAGTTGAATACCTTAAAGAAAGGAAAAATGTGTGTCAATGAGTATCTTTTGAAGATGAGGAGCATTGTAGATACTCTACAACAATTGATGCAATGCTTGATAATGATGATTTGGTTTCATCCCCACTTTGAGTGGCCTTAATAATGAGAAGGCATGGAAATCATTTGTCACTTTTGTATATGTACAGAAGCCATTTCTAGATTTTGATGAGCTAGTCTCTCTCATGATTATTGAAGAGATGAATATGCAAGTGATTCGTCTAAAAGAAACGGTGAACAGGTCCAAGCATTTTACTCAAGTTTAGGAAGGGGACGTGGTAGATCCTCTTTAAGAGGTCGCGGTATGAAACATGCTGGCGATGACCAACAAAATAGGTTAAATCAACAATTTGGTGAAATGCAGGTTTCAGGAGGCTGAGGAAAATTTAGAAGTAGGGGGAGCTCTAGAGGAAGAGGTGGATGGCAGAACAGAGGTTCTGGAAATTCTGCTATTTTTTGCCATTATTGTGGAAAAATAGGTCATATTGTAACGCGTTGCTATGCTAAGAAGGATGATATTTGCAGTGGTAAATTGCAGTAAGGAAACTATGCATCGTCTTCATGAAAAAATGAAGACAAAAATGAGCATCTGTTTGTTATGTAGCATGTGATGAATGTTGAGATGACAAGCTCAACACATGCGGAGATTGATGATGGACCGCCTGGTTAGATGGGTCCACACGTCTACACTTAGCACGTCGGTGGTCATTATGCATCTCACATGGCCACTGACTTATTACTTATTATATTCAGGTCGTTACACCTATTTACAGCTGGCATAGTTATAGCGCCAGTCAACTAGTGCAGTCGGTTATTCATTGTTTGACTTAGTAGGCCACTTTTCTTTTATGTTGTATCTCATCTATACTTTGTGTACATTGTAAAGGGTGTGGAAGAAGAAGAAGAAATCAGCAAGAAAACGTTTTGGCCTCTATCTCTCTTCTTGTCTCTTGAGTGAGCTTCTCCTTGTGCATTCTGTGTGTGTTCGGCGCAGCATCTTGAGCAACTCCCCCCACCATGCGATTCTTGATATGGTATCAGATCTGCGCCATTGAGAGAGGCTGATTTCGAAGGTTGAAGCAAAGGAGAAGAAGCAAGGTTCGAGCAAGCAAGCCACAGGTAAGAAGCTCTCCCATCCTTTAACTCTTTCTCTTGGATAGTGTCTGTGGAGGCACCGGAAGCAGGGCAGAGCAAAAATCTCAGATTGCAGTGAGATTTGGTGTGCGCGAAGAGCACTGTCTATTGTGCAAATAGGCCCTTCAGGGCTATCCCGTAGTTATTTTGGGCATCTGAGGCCGTTTCAGGGCCCATTTTAGAGCCGCAAGGTTGCGGACAGCAGTTTCAGGGTACGCTGTGACTTCGACTGTATTGACCGAAAGTGGGTGCGCAGGTTACAGATTTCAGATCTGTAAGTTCAAAGGTGTTTAGCAGTGAGTAAACACAAGGCTTATCTGCAAACAGGTTGCAGATTTCATGTATTGTTGAGCAGACAGTGAAAAAGGCTGTATGGTGTATTGCTGTGCACTACAGGTCCAGGGTTGCAGAAGATTTGCTTGCTGTTGGTATTAATTTTGTGATAATGGCAGAGAACAGTGGAAGCCCCATCATTGAGAAGCTCGACAAGAACAACTACCCTTCATGGAAGTTCCGTGTCACGAATTTCCTTATTGGAAAAGGCCTCTACGAGTTCGTTTCAGGTGAAGAAAAGGAGCCGGAGATGAGTGATCCTCCAACTGCAGAAGAGACAAAGGCACGGAAAGAATGGAATGCAAAGGATAAAAAGGTCATGTATTGGTTGTTTGCAGTAATTGACAATAATATGCTGGGACACATTAGAAATGCAGAGAATTCATATGCAGCTTGGACCATACTTGAAAGTATGTTTTCTGTAAATACAAAGGCACGAAAGATTCAACTCAAGCAAGAGTTGAATACATTAAAGAAAGGGAAGATGTCTATCAATGAGTATGCACTGAAGGTAAGAGGCATTGCAAATGCATTGGCAGCGATTGATGCAATGCCCGATGATGATGATTTGGTGTCGTCTACCTTGGGTGGACTTAACAATGAAAAAGCTTGGAAGTTTTTTGTAACTTTCGTATATGTCAGAAAGCCATTTTCAGATTTCGATGAATTGGTCTCCCTTATGATCACTAAAGAGATCAACATGCAGAGTGAGACATCTGAAAGAAGTGGTGAACAGGTCCAAGCTTTCTACTCTAGTTCTGGAAGGGGACGTGGCAGGTTCTCTTCAAGAGGCCGTGGTACAGGACGTGGTAGTGACAACCAGCAAAACAGATTGAATAAGCAATTTGGCGATATGCAGGTTTCAGGAGGTCGTGGTAACTTTAGAGGCAGGGGGAGCTTTAGAGGAAGAGGTGGATGGCAGAACAGAGGTTCTAACAACTCTGGTATTGTGTGCCACTACTATGGCAAAACAGGTCATATTGCAGCCCAATGTTATGCTAAGAAAGATGATATCCACAGTGGTAAGTTGCAGCAAGGAAACTATGCATCGTCTTCACGACAGAATGAAGACAAAAATGAACGTTTGTTCGTTATGTAGCATATGCTGAATGCTATTACAGGAAAGGGAACACATGAAGATGTTTGGTATGTTGATTCAGGTGCATCCAATCATATGACCAGCCATGCAGAATGGTTTGGAGAGATGCAGGATTTGCAGAATGCAAGTTATGTGCAGACAGGTGATGACTCATGCCACCCAATTTCACACATTGGAAAAGTTCCCTTGTCCTTGCATGATGGTAAGACAAAGAGTCTTTCAGATGTATTACATGTGCCATCTATTACAAAGAACTTGGTGTCAGTCGGTCAAATGGTAGAGCAAGGGCTGCAAGTCAGATTTAATGCAAAGGGCTGCTTTGTAGAAGACTTCAATGACAAGTGCAGGTTGGTAGCAAAGGGAAGTAGAGTTGGACGTATGTTCACTCTAGATGCTGGAATTCCTACTATGAATGCTGCTATGTATGCCAAAGGAAAAGGTGTTGTTACAGACATTGAAATTTGGCACAAACGCATTGGACATGCAAATGTACAAAGGCTGAAATTAATGCAGTCCAAAGGGTTGGTTATAGGTTTGCCTACATTTAAAGTTGCAGAATTTCAGAAGGTATGTGAAGCATGTCAGTTTGGTAAGCAGACAAGACAACCCTTTTCACATGACAGAGATGTAAGGAGAAATATTCTTGATGTTGTGCATACAGACATTTGGGGGCCTACACAAAATGTATCTCTTGGAGGTAGTTCATACTTGTCACATTCATTAATGATTGTTCTAGAAAGCTGTGGGTATATTTTATGAAGGAAAAGAGTGAAGCCTTTGAGCACTTTAGAACTTTCAAGGCTGTAGTTGAAAGAGAAACAGGCTTGAAAGTAAAGTGCTTGAGGTCAGATGGAGGGGGAGAGTACCTCTCCAATGAGTTCAGTGATTTTCTGAGGTCTCATGGGATAAAGAGACAGTTCACATGCAGGTATACCCCACAGCAAAATGGGGTTTCAGAAAGGAAAAACAGGCATATTGCAGAAGTTGCACGCGCCTTGATGGTTGAAAAGAATATGCCTAAGCATTTTTGGTCTGAGGCTATTCATACTGCTGTTTATATTATGAACAGAACTCCCACAGCTGTGCAGTTCATGGTATGACCCCCGAAGAATGTTTTACAGGTAAGAAGCCTGATGTTTCACACTTGAAAGTATTTGGCTGCATTGCGTATGTTCATGTGCCAGATGAGTTGAGGAAGAAACTGGATCCAAAGGCTGAAAAGTGTGTCTTTATTGGATACTCTTTAGAGCAGAAAGGGTATCGCTGTTACAACCCTGTCACATGTAAGTTCAAAGTGAGCAGGGATGTCATCTTTGATGAAATGAGCAGTTGGTATGCATCTAGTGGTGATGCATTGGATGATGATGATGATCATGACACTCATGTGCAAGCTGAAAAGCAAGAATCACAAACTCTTAGCGGACCAGAGACATCATCTGGTAGTCCTTGGTCTGGGAGACTAAGGAGTACCTCTACATCTTCGGGTGCATCTAGTAGCACTACAGGTAAAGACAAAGGAAAGAATAAAGTGTCAGAAGGCATTGATGCAGTTCTTGATGGAGACTCCAGTGGCTCAGAGAGCTTGGATGATGAGCTTGGCATTCCTTCACTGAGGACTCCAGGTGTGTAGAGAGCACGCGTTAATGCAAAGACTCCATTGAGTGATCCAGTGGTACGCAGGTCTAGCAGGGTGAGATACCCTGTTAAAAGATTTGGTTTTGAAGGTTATGCAGCTTACCATTATGCTTATATGGTGAAACTAGTTGAGGATGTTGAGCCCACATGTTTTGAGGAGGCTGTTGGTCATGCTCATTGGGATGCAGCAATGGATGAGGAGATGGCTGCATTAGAGGCCAATAAGACTTGGGATCTAGTATCATTTCCGAAGGGAAAGAAAGCTATTGGATGTAAGTGGGTTTATAAGATTAAGCACAATGCAGATGGTTCTATTAGCAAGTACAAAGCTAGGCTGGTTGCAAAATGCTATGCCCAGACATATGGCATAGATTATGATGAAACCTTCAGTCCAGTTGCTAGGATGGCAACTGTCAGATGTGTGATTGCTTTGGCAGCAACCAAAGGTTGGAGGTTGCAGCAAATGGATGTAAAGAATGCCTTCTTGCATGGTGATTTGCAGGAAGAAGTGTATATGGATCAGCCACCAGGTTATGAAGATTTAGAGCATCCCACGTATGTGTGCAGGTTGAAGAAGGCACTCTATGGGCTCAAGCAAGCACCTAGAGCATGGTCTGACAAGATTAGAGAGTATCTTGTCAATATTGGCTTTTATGTTTCTGATGCTGATCACTCACTTTATGTGAGAAAGGGAGATGCAGGTTTGGTCATCATAGTCATCTATGTGGATGACTTGATTATTACAGGTGATAGTGATAGTGGGATTGCTGAAGTCAAGGGCTATTTGAAGATGAAGTTTGAGATGAAGGATTTAGGTGAGCTAAGATACTTCCTTGGCATTGAGGTGATCAGATGTGATGATGGTATATGGCTGTCCCAAAGACAGTATGGCTTGGATATGTTGTCCAAGTATGGTATGACAGCATGCAAATCACTTTCAGTTCCATTGGAGCAGAATGTAAAGCTGAGTGCTGATGTTGGGGATGAGATAGAAAACCCTACTATGTTCAGGAGGATAGTGGGGAGTTTGATCTACATGACCATTACAAGGCCAGACTTGAGCTACACTGTTGGTCTTGTGAGTCAGTTTATGCAAGTACCTAGAAAGCCACATTTGGATGCAGTCAAACGCATATTGAGATATGTGAAGTTGTCAGAGAGAGAACTAGGGAGAGAGAAAGAGGAGAGAGAAAGACTGCAGGAAGAGAGAGAAATAGAGTGACGAGGAGAGAGAAAGACTAGAATTGGAGAGAGAAAGACAGGAAAGATAAAGAAGCCATGGAAGCTTGGAGCAAGAAGGGAGAGAAAGATTGTAAATGTATTGATATGTCAAAAGATCAGAAATTTACAACTTATCTCCTTATATACCAATGTCAGTGTGACATGGCATATTATCAACATTTTAACTATTTCCAACTTCTTACAATCCATCCCTTCCCAAAAGTTTTTGTCCTAAAAAACAAACCTAGAAACAAGCTAAAAAGGAGATGGATAGAACAGAGTACTACTCTGTACAGCATTACAAGGGATAAAAGAAAAGATTACCTAATACTCAATAGTAGTACTAATCTATACAGGAGGTCAAAATCAGCCTGTAGCCTCCTGGATCAAAAGGAAAAGTTGTATCTTTGCCATGCATAGGATCAACTTTCATAAGATCGAAATCAAATACTGCTGGAAACACGATCATCATAATAGTACTCACTAACAAAGTCTCCATTGCATGATGATCTTCCAAGTCCACATGCTGTCCATAATCTTCCTTCTTGAACTGAACTTCTTGTTGTTGAACTTCTTGTTGTGGACTCATACCAGAATGGTCTTCAACAAGATGTTCTCCATCATTTACATCATAATATTCAAATAGCAAGATTATTTTGGCAGACTTTGCCCTACATGTGGCTTGGTGATTACAAGATAGTGGCTTCTCACCACGATAGCATAAGCCCGCAGCATGCAGTTCCCGTATTGTATCACTAGTAAGGTGTCTAACACGTTTAGCTTTAGATAGCAATTTACACACCTGTTCATCACCATTAGTCAGCTCTATGATATTTTTGACATGCTGCTCATAGTCATCTTGCTGCTCATGCATAACAGATGGCTGTCCATGCTCATCATGTACAACAGATGGCTGTCCATGCTCATCATGTACAACAGATGGCTGTCCATACTCATAACCATATTGCTCATGCTGTTCATACTGCATATGGTGATAATAGTCCTGCTGCACATCAGAGGGACAGTTAGGTTGAGCATATGCAATTGTTTTCACTGCAGTTTGCTGCTCACATTCATAAACATGTTGCCTTTGATCATTGATCCCACTGTATTGGTTATAATCACTTGCTTGCTGTTGATCAAAGCTAGAAGTGTACTGATAAGCATAACCATTTCTGTTACATCCATAAGAACTATGTTGCTGAAGAGATGGATGCTCATAAGCATAAGCATGTTGACCATAATAACCATTCTGCTGCCAAGGTTCAATGGAATGATACTCTTCAGCATATACATGTTGTCCATAAGCATAAACATTTGATCCAAGTGTACCATCAGCATATTGATGCTGGCCATGAGCATAAGCATTTGGTTCAGGTCTTGCTATTTTTTCCATATATGCCTTTATAAGAGCAATACACTGTTCATTCGAAGCTACAAGTTTGTCAATATTAGCTTGTATTTGAAGCTGATCTTGTACAAATTTGTCCATTTTAGCCTGTGTTTGAAACCAACCTTGTCCAAATTTGTCCATTTTAGCATGTATTTGAAGCCAACGTTGTTCACTAGAGCTGGAGCTATTGTTCTTAGCTACTGCCATTGTAGTCAAGTTGCTTTCAAAATATTCCAAAGCATAACAGAAGTCAGCTATAGCAATATCATGAATCATAAATCCTCAAGAATGCAGAGGTATCTTGTGGTTCTTGTACCAAACTTTACAAACAAGAGATATGTTGTTCCTGTCCATGTCTGTGTTGGGCTCCAAATCTGTAATCTTCAGTCAATTTCGTAGCTCAACTTGGCTGTCAATTTTCCTTCACTTAACAAGTCTGAAGATTTAAACCCTGCTCACAAAGCTATGATGAAAGTGGCCAGTTCCAAGTATAAACACCAATCCTAATGTAATGGATGTCAAAACCACTGCTGATATTGGTTAATCTAACAAAGCTGTAGGCAGTAACCCAACTATGCCCTCATGCACAGCTCATAACCCAAAGAGATCATCTCCATGTTAAGCAACAGGCTGTCATCTCAGGAGCCATTGTCCTTACAACAGCTGTAGCAACAGCCAAGACTCCTGGGAGCTGAATAAAATTCTGAGAACATGGGTAATATTGCAGATGAGGAGAAGGGAGACTGCAACATCATCAATGGAGTATTGATCAGGCCATCATCCCCTTTTACTTTCTTTGTACAGAAGGCGTAATACATATTTGCAGGCTCCTCGTACAATAAAGCAGAACTTCTGCTCTCAAATTTCGCTTTGACCTCCAAACTCGAGAATCTTCAACTAGAGAATGAAAAGATGCAGTCTGAAGTAGCCTTTCTGAGGGAAGATTCAAGGCTCAAACAAGGCGAGAAACAAAAGATGACGGTAGTTTAGCTGAAAGATATGAATGGCAAAAATGGGAAGATGAGTGGGAAGTTGAGCTAGGAGGCTGTGGGCCGTGGGGAAATGACAGTGGTCTGGATTGTGATGTTTCATCTGCTAAGGAATCAATGAGCATGAAGGAACCTCCCCCTGAGCTGCTGATGCCAAAAACCCATGCTGGACATGGAGCATAAATCCTTCACATTGCAAGAAGAGCTTCCAGCAAGCCAAGCTTATTATATTCACGTTCTTTAAGGCTTGGGATAAAGACTTTTTAAGGGACTGGGCACTCCTGTATATGCCAGATTTCATTGGCATACTGTTGAATGGTCCGATCACTGCTGAACTTGCCTGACCCAGCTGTACTTAGAATTGACATTTTTGTCCATTTCTGCTGGTTTTTGTATGCTTCATCCACCTTAGCTTGAGCTTCCAGATAGCCTGGGAAGTCATAGCCAACAAGAAAATAATCTCCTCAGCCATACCCACTGTTGCCTTCAAGAGAATCAAGTAACGGTTGGTAATCGTAATCCCCAAAAACTCCACTCTTAATAAACTCCTTGGTCTCAGTAAAACGTGGATCCGGCACAAAATGGCCTTGCTCCCTCTCCTGGCGTAGCCGTGATATTTCGTCTGCTTGTGCTCCAAACAAGAAAAAGTTGTCTTCTCCAATCTCCTCTCGTATCTCTACATTTGCTCCATCCAAGGTGCCAATGATTAGGCATCCATTAAGGGCAAACTTCATGTTACTAGTGCCACTAGCTTCAATACCACTGCTGCCATTTCAGAAAGAATGGCTTTGGTGGAGCGTCAAGCAGGAAGCATCTGAAATTAGGGGTGGAATCTTGGCCGATGAAATGGGGATGGGGAAGACTATTCAGGCTATCTCACTTATTTTAACAAATAGAGCTCAAAGCCTACCTCAAAGCTCAGGAGAAAGTTCTTGTCAGGCTTTGCCTAGTGCCCATTCGGACAAGCCAACCAAGGAACCACCTGAAATTAAGGCGACGCTGGTTGTATGCCCTCTAGTTGCAGTTATACAATGGAGGAATGAGATTGCTCGTTTCACAAAGGAAGGAAGTGTCAAGGTTTTAGTTTACCATGGGTCTAAAAGATGCAGTCTGATGTTGAGAAGTCCCTGGCTCCTGTGGAAGATGAATCTCCTGAAGAGGATGGTGGAAATAGTTCTGCAGGGTTCCTCTCTCTCCAGATCATCTTGGTATTTCTGAATGTGAATGGGGATGGAGGAGATCCACAGAAAACTCAGATTCTCTCCCTTCTTGTGTTTTCCATCTCTCTGATCCTCTCTCCGTCCGCCTTCTTCAATTCTCTCTCTCGTCTGCCTTCTTCGTACCCTTAGCCAATCGCTGCCTTCTTCGTACCCTTGACCAATCTTCAGATCAAAGCTTCAGAGTGCCCGGAATCCTCTCTCCGTCCGCCTTCTTCGATTCTCTCTCTCGTCTGCCTTCTTCGTACCCTTGACCAATCGCTACTTGTCAGAGAGACAGGCTCCTACTCTGACCATTGCCTCTTGTAGCTGGATTGTGTAGTGACGAATTGTCACAATTCTCTGCGATGGTAGTAAGAATACCACCTGCAGAGTTGCTGCAATCTTCCGAGACAAAATGGAAGTCCCGAGAAAGCCCTACACTGAGAAGCCGTGGCTAATGATGAGGATGAGTTTGAGCTCCCGTTTACAAAGACTGAGGTGGAGAAACAGCACCAGAAACAGAAGAAGGCTTCCGCTACTTGGAAGAAAGAGAGGATTAGCGTAGTTCGTAAAGGCTAGGAGAGCTATAGAGAGTTTGAGAAGGAGAAGGAGTAGAAGATCTATCTTGCCAGACAGGACCAGTTTCTAATCCCGAGTCCTCAAGAATTTCAAGACTTGCAAGCTGGCAACGAGAAGCTTCAGAAAGAAGGTGGAGGCTACTTTTAGTAAGATGGTGAAGAAATGGAGGAAGATGTGACAGGACAGCAATTTTACTCTCTCTTCACCAAAATACCTCCAGCTATAGTTGTGTAAACTCCCCAAACTGCCATTAATGCTCTTGCATGAAGTCCTTGTGGTCTGGAGGTGTAAGCTCCCAAGAAAGCTGCCATTAATGCTTCTGCATGCAGTCCTTGTGGTCTGGAGGTGTAAACTCCCAAGAAAAGCTGTCATTAATGCTTCTGCATGCAGTCCTTGTGGTCCAAAGGTGTAAACTCCCAAGAAAGCTACCATTAATGCTTCTGCATGCAATCCTTGTGGTCCAGAGATGCTTTGGAAACTCCCCTACTGCTCCCATACTTGTGTACCTCCATTTTTGCATGAAATTTGATGACGTCCAGCCATTTAAGCCTTTACCCGCCATATTTGACCTTGAATAACTCCAGATGTAGTCATTGCTAACTGTAGTTGTCCTGCAGCACTCCACTAGTCACTGTCTTGTACCATTTTTGTCTGAAATTGGTTTTGAAATAGGAAAATAGGAGTGAAAATGGAAGAAAATAATGGATCAAAGACTGAAGCTCTGATACCACTTGTTAGAGAGAGAACTAGGGAGAGAGAAAGAGGAGAGAGAAAGACTGCAGAGGAGAGAGAAAGACTGCAGGAAGAGAGAGAAATAGAGTGACGAGGAGAGAGAAAGACTAGAATTGGAGAGAGAAAGACAGGAAAGATGAAGAAGCCATGGAAGCTTGGAGCAAGAAGGGAGAGAAAGATTGTAAATGCATTGATATGTCAAAAGATCGGAAATTTACAACTTATCTCCTTATATACCAATGTCAGTGTGACATGGCATATTATCAACATTTTAACTATTTCCAACTTCTTACAGAAGTCCACATTACATTATGGACTTTTCTATGAGGCAGGTACAGATGTACAGGTATTTGGATACACAGATGCAGATTGGGTTGGTAGTATGTCTGATAGAAGATCTACCAGCGGATACATGTTCTCTCTTGGTAGTGCAGCAGTTGCATGGAGCAGCAAAAAGCAATCTACAGTTGCTTTGTCGAGTACAGAGGCTGAGTATAGAGGTGTTGCTGTTGCAGCATGTGAAGTAGTATGGCTGCAAAAGCTATTGGCTGATTTGGATGTCCAGGTGGAAGGTCCAGTTGTCATTTATTGTGACAACATGAGCAGTATACAGTTGGCTAGGAACCCTCTGTTCCATGCCACGACAAAACATATTGAGGTACACTACCACTTTGTGAGAGAGAAGGTACTAGCAGGTAAGATTGACTTGGTGTATGTCAGTACACAGGATCAGATAGCTGATATCTTCATGAAGGCATTGGGTACAGAGAAGATTCAAAAGTTTCGAAGCTTACTTGGAGTTGCAGAGATGCAGTTGAGCTTGAGGGGGAGTGTTGAGATGACAAGCTCAACACATGCGGACATTGATGATGGACCGCCTGGTTAGATGGGTCCACACGTCTACACTTAGCATGTCGGTGGTCATTATGCATCTCACATGGCCACTGACTCATTACTTATTATATTCAGGTAGTTACACCTATTTACAGCTGGCATAGTTATAGCGCCAGTCGACTAATGTAGTCGGTTATTCATTGTTTGACTTAGTAGGCCACTTTCCTTTTATGTTGTATCTTATCTATACTTTGTGTACATTATAAAGGGTGTAGAAGAAGAAGAAGAAATCAGCAAGAAAACGTTTATGCCTCCATATCTCTTCTTGTCTCTTGAGTGAGCTTCTCCTTGTGCATTCTGTGTGTGTTCGGCGCAGCATCTTGAGCAACTCCCCCCACCACGCGATTCTTGACAATGAATATGATTATAGGAAAGGGGACACATGATGATGTATGGTATGTCGATTCAGGTGCATATAATCATATGACCAGTCATGCTCAATGGTTTAAAGAGATGTAGGAATTACAAAATCCAGGTTGTGTAGATGGGTGATGATTCATACCACCCAATTTCACATATTGTGTTAACCCCAACACGAAGAAAGCAAAAGGAAATAAAAAAGACATAGGGCAAAGGCGGAAAAAAGGTAGCCCGACTGAAGAAAGAATAGGAGCAAAGGCCAGAAGCGCAAGGGCAACCTTAAAAGTCCAAGGCAAATGTAAAAGGGGAAAGGTGCATTTTAAAATACAAAGGCGCTCCCTAAGATCTTGTAAAAGAGTGCCAGGCGGTGGAAAATCCGAAAAGCCAAAATAGAAGATAAAGGCAAAGGCCAAGGCAAAGAGAAATGGAAGACAAAGGCGCACGAGGAAAAGCACAAGTCAAACTATTGTAAAAGAGCGCAAGCGCATCATGGTCTAATTCAAGGAGCGCCGGGCTCTCACCTGTGCAATTTGTAAATGTAGACGAGCGGTGGAAAGGAAGCTAGGAAGATAGAAGGACAATGGGAAAAAGGACCTAGGCTACGGCCGGCCATGTAAAAAGGGGAAAAGGGGATGACCGCCTAAAAGGGATTTAGAGTTTTGTATATAAAGTTGAAAAGTGAATGAGAAGCTCATTCTTGTGTGTGGCCAAAAGTAGCTCTCCTCTTCTTCTTATTCTTCTTCTTGTTCTTGCTTGCTTGAGCTTGTGCTTGAGAGAGGGAGTGTGAGAGTGTGAGGGAGTGAGTGTGTGAGGGTGAGGGGCCGAGGAGGAGAAGCTCTCCATCTTCTCCTCTCTTCTTCTCTTCTCTTCTATTCTCTTGTCTTGCTCGCGGCAATGGAGCTTGGAGCGTGGGGCTTGAGGATGGAGCTTGCTTGAAGCTTGCACTTGGATCGAGGAGCTACCGGAGTGCGTGGGAGAAGAGGTAACTCGAGTGGCATAGAGGTAAGCTCACTACACCCGTAGATATGGATGGCACGTCGATTATGTGAGAGGTAGCCATTAGTGCTCGGCTTGGAACGCTTGAACAATAAGCGGTCCGCGAAAGCTTTCACATTTTGGTTTCGTTGCCAGGACAACGGATTCAAGCCTTGAGCACTTGCGCGCTTCGAATCGAGCATTGAAGTAGGGTTTTCCCCGAACCGATGCTTGAGGTAGATAGGTAGGAAGCGAGGGAGTTTGAAGAGATATTCAATCTCCTTAGCAAGTAGATTTTTGGTTTTTTGGATTTGGAAAAGCATGTTGGAGTAGTCTAGGTGATTGCTTGTGATTTGTATGCATTTAGGGTAGGAAAAAACAAAGAAAAAAATAAGCAAATAGTAGGGTTTTCTGTTGCTGTATAACAGGCTAAAACAGGGAAATAGGGGCACAGGTCCTTCAAGTGCTGTTTGATCCGAGCACCACAGTGATTCCAGGCGTGTCTGGCATTTCCTTGTAGTGTTTTGCACCTATATGGAAGGCACTGGACGATTTGGTGAGGTAGACGTCAGCCTAGAGGCATCGTGTGTAACTCGCGGGCTGTCGGCCGCGCAGTCGGCCCAGGCCGTCCGAGTCCCAGAATTGGACCAGTCCAGAATCAGACCATCTTGTCCGATCGGACCGCTCAGACCAACCTGTCCGATTTTGAAAATCGGACCACTCGGACACTCGAACTCGGACCATTCGGACCATCCTGTCCGATTGGATGCGCGTCCGATCGAGGCAATCGGACCACCCTATCCGATCCGATTCCCAGAATCGGACCACTCCCAAAATCATACCACTTTGAAAATCAGACCACCCTCCTGGTCCGATTCCCAGAATCGGACCACTAGGATTGGACCACCAAAATCGGACCAATCCAGAATCGGACCATCCTGTCCAATCGGACCACTCGGACTAACCTGTCCGATTTTGGAAATCGGACCACATAGACACTCGGACCATCTTGTCCGATTGGACCACTGAAACCAACATGTCTGATCCGATTTCCAGAATCGGACGTGGCAAAAATCGGACCACTGGGCTGATCGGACCACCTAGAATCGGACGTCCGATTCTGATAATCGGACTCCTAAAAATCAGACATCTGAGAATCGGACAGAAAACTATCAAAATCGGATAGGTATCTAGAACACAAATTTTGACACCTCTAAATCCCAAGATTGACCCCAAAGGCTACGTAGAGCTAAAGGCACATCACAGATCCATCACTGGGCTAAAATTTAGAGCACGTAGTTCAAAATTTGGCTATAAACGGTCCTCCAAATTGTGCATGGCTTTTACCGTAATGGCCCTGCGGGCCGGGGGGACTGCCCCTCCCCCTCCAGACCCCCGTAGAGGGGGCTCTGCCCCCTTCACACCTTCCCCAAGTAGGTTAGAGAGAAAACGCGCGCCGTGACAGGTCCTCCAAATTGGACCCTAGTGTAGTAATGGCTCTACATGAGCATGGATTCTCACTTGCAAAAGAGCAACCAAAAGCCCATACCCGAACAGAGAGAAACAGAGACCCTAGAATATCGATGGGCCAATCTAGCCATCAAGGGCAAAAAGGCCACACCACGAGAACACAAAGACATTGTGTTCATACCATGTCTAGTCAGAGCGAAATGCAATGTCAACAAGCTACAAATGTCAAGATGACTAGAAATGACACTCTTGACGAGAGATGTACCTTGAGTAACACTGCACAGACAACCCAAGACATTGGTGGAGAATCCACGTCTGGTCATGAAAGTGGGGACTCAAGAGCATCTGTCAGAGGCTTAAATTTACAAGCCAGGACCTAGAAGATGAAGACATAGTACCACCTGCTTATCTTAGGGTCAAACTCACCGCGAAAAGAGAGCACACTATTGATGCTCTGATTGATGAAGGAGCAGATTTTAACATCTTGACCTATGAATCATGGACCCTACTAGGACAACCAGAGCTCACATCGACTAGTGCAACTCTTAGCCCTTACGGGGGACACCCACAGGCATTCATAGGAAAGTGCAAAATCCTTGCGACAATTGAAACGGAAAGCTTGCCTATCCTATTTCATGTTCCTCCAAATAGTGCTAGTTGCGGGAAAGAAACCCTCCTAGGAAGACCCTTCAAGAGGGCAACCAAGTGTGAGGCTAACTATGTAGCATAGAGGATACACCTAAAACTACCGGGTGTGAGGATAGTCACAACCTTTAGCAAGGGTGACCTCATCAAACCTCAAGGGAAAGGCAAGGAAGGTGCTGACGTAATAGTCAAGCTTGCTAACGAGAGCAAGGACTTGTTGGAAGAATTGATACAAGCACATGTCGAACAATGAGAACCAATGAGTGAGGCCAGGCCTGAAAAAAGAAGATCAAGAGACAATGCCAAGGATGGGCTTTGGACTTATCGTAGAAGACCCCAAAAGAAGCCCAAGCCTTATAGACATAGGCATCGATGGAGGGTCAGCACAACGCCGCGATGGATATCCAAAGCGTTGCTACGTGCTCAAGGATACTACGCAGGTAACCAATGGATTTGGATACCAAAATTCATTGCTAAACCACCTCTATCAGCTGAAGGCCAGAGTGCATCAAAAGCAACGAAGCGCAGGAGGAAACCTAAGAGAAACTCTAGGTCTTGAGGCAAGAAACCAGACATGAGTGTTCGAAAGAAAGAGCCTCAACCTAGTATGCTAAATAGACAGATGTCATATGTAGCCATTGAGCATGCACAAAAATAATTAGTGCCCAAAGAGCTTGTGATTTCCCAAGGGGAGAACAAGCATCATAGGGTTAGGATTAGGATTTGTCACATGATAAGACCATTCATATGTAAGGGATTATAGTGCAGATTATCAAGCACATAGGACGAGAAGGGGAGGGGTGGGGCATGATGGCTAGACAAAGAGTCTGGCAGATGTATTATATGTGCCATCAATCATAAAGAATCTAGTATGTGTTGGCCAAATGGTAGAGCAAGGGTTGCAAGTTTGATTCAATGCAAAATGTTGTTTTGTAGAAGACTTTAATGATAAGTGCAATTTGGTCACAAAAGAAGTAGAATTGGGTATATGTTTACTTTAGATGTTGGAACTCCTGCAATGGATGTTGCTATGTATGCTGAAGGAAAAGAAGCGGTTGCAAATATTGAAATATGGCATAAACGTATTGGATATGCAAATGTGCAAAGGCTAAAATTAATGCAGTCCAAAGGATTGGTTATAGGGTTGCCTTTTTTTAGAGTTGTAGAATTTCACAAAGTCTGTGAAGCATGCAAATTTGCTAAGCAAGCTAGATAACCCTTCTCGCATGACAAAGAAGTGAGCAGAAATATACTTGACATAGTGCATATAGATGTTTGGGAGCCTAACAAAACGTATCTCTTGGTGGAAGCAAATAATTTGTCACATTGATTGATGAATGTTGAAGGAAGCTATGGGTATATTTCATGAAGAAAAAGAGTGATGTATTTGAGCACTTCAAATCTTTCAAGGAAACTATTGAAACAGAAACAGGCTTGAAAGTTAAGTACTTGAGATCAAATGGAGGGGGATAGTACCTCTCAAATGAGTTTAGTGACTTCTTGAGGACTCATAGGATAAAGAGGCAATTTACTTATAGGATATCCCACCTCCAAATGGGGTTGCAAAAAGAAAAAATAAGCATATTGCAGAAGTTGCACGAGCATTGATGGCTGAAAAGAATATGCCAAAACATTTTTGGTCTGAATCTATTCATACTGCTATCTATATTATGAACAAAACTCCCACATCTACAATTCATGGGATGATCCATGAAAAATGCTTTACATGTAAGAAGCCTGATGTATCACACTTGAAGGTATTTGGATGTGTTGCATATATTCATGTGCCAGATGAGGTGCAGAAGAAGCTTGATCCAAAGGCTCAAAAATGTATTTTTATTGGATACTCTTTAGAGGAGAAAGGGTATCGTTGTTATAACCTTGTCACAAGTGAGTTTAGAGTGAGCAAAGATGTTATTTTTTATGAGATGAGCAATTGGTATGCACCTATTGGTGGGTGATATATTAGATGATGATAATGATAATGATAGCTATGTGCAGAAAGAAAAGAAAGAATCACAGAGTCTTAGTGGATCAGAAATATCATCTGGTACTACAGCTACAGTGAGTCCTTGGTCTGGGGGAGACTAAGGAGTAGTCCCACATATTCGGGTGGATCTATAAGTATTGTAGGAAAAGACAAAGGAAAGAAGAAATTGTTGGATGGTAATGATGCATCTACTATTCATTTGGGATTTGATGGAGATTTTAGTGGTTCAGAGAGTTTGGATAATGAGCTTGGTATTCCTTCAACCAGGACACCAGGTGTACAGAGAGTATATAGTAATATAAAGGCTCCATTGAGTGATCCAGTGGTACTATGCAGGTCTACTAGGGTTAGATATCCTATTAAAAGATTTGGTTTTGAAGGTTATGTAGCTCACCATTATGCTTATATAGTGAAGGTAGTTGAGGATGTTGAGCCCACTTGTTTTGAGGATGCTGTTGGTGTGGGAGCTTTCGCTAAACCGCCAAGACCCACAGACCGCTTATTGTTTCAAGCGTTCCAAGCCGAGCACTAATGGCTATCTCTCACATAACCGACACGCCATCCATATCTATGGGTGTAGTGAGCTTACCTCCGTGCCATTCGAGTTACTCCTCTCCCGCGCACTCCGGTAGCTCCACGATCCAAGTGCAAGCTTCAAGCAAGCTCCATCCAAGCTCCACGCTCCAAGCTCCATTGCCGCGAGCAAGAGAAGAGAAGAGAAGAAGAGAGGAGAAGATGGAGAGCTTCTCCTCCTCGGTCCCTCACCCTCACACACTCACTCCCTCACACTCTCACACTCCCTCTCTCAAGCACAAGCTCAAGCAAGCAAGAAGAAGAAGAAGGAGAAGAAGAGGAAAGCTACTTTTGGCCACACACAAGAATGAGCTTCTCATTCACTTTCCAACTTTATATACAAAACCCTAAATCCCTTTTGGGCAGTCATCCCCTTTTCCCCTTTTTACATGGCCGGCCGTAGCCTAGGCCCTTTTTGCCATTGTCCTTCTATCTTCCTAGCTTCCTTTCCACCGCCCGTCTACATACATATTGCACGGGTGAGAGCCCGGCGCTCCTTGAATTAAACCATGATGCGCTTGCGCTCTTTTACAAAAGTTTTGACTTGCGCTTTTCCTTGTGCGTCTTTCTCCCTTATTTAGGACTCTTCTTCTCGTGCATCTTTGTCTTCCGTTTTCTCTTTGCCTTGGCCTTTGTCTTTGTCTTCTGCTTTAGCTTTTCTGGATTTTCCAACTTCGTTCGTTTGAGGGTTAACCTTACCCCTCTCCTAGACGAGTGCCAGTCCCATGGCACTCACCATCGTAGGTAGCAAGCGTTTAGCATGCACCGAAGACGTGGGTGACAAGGACGCCTGTGGTTTTCGTGGAGGAGTGTTGGTGGTGGTGTGGCAGAAGGTCTTGGGGGTCTGTTGGTGGCCAAGGTGGCTGGTGGAAGGTTGTTGGAGTTGGTGGTAGGGCTATTCTTTGTTGGGAATGGTCATCATAGCTGGCACAGGTGTTGTGTTCTTGGGATGCTCATGGTGGATTCTGCTCGTGATGATTTTCTGGTGGTCTTGCATGATGAAGTAAAGGACAAGAGTTCAGAGTTGAGTGTTGATGTAGAGGTGGCGGCGCTTTCGTTGGAGTCTTTAATACATGCAATTGGAAAACCTCTCATGTGGTCTCTCCCTAAGGGGTAGTGCTAGTCTTCTTATCGTGCACAAGACACATTTTGATTAGTTTGGGAGGCAGGTCGAACTCTAAGCAAGCCTGGAGTATTGTCCTGCACTTGAGGACCCAAACCGTGTATAGGTTATAGTGTGAATATTAAGTGAGTACACGTGCATATTTAGGTATTACTTAGTTAGAAGACTGTCGGCCTGGTTCCTTGTATAGCAATGGGTCAGTGAAGCAAGGGCTTAGTTGATGGAAAAATTTGTTGATGAAGACGGGGAGTACACTTGAAGATTGCGTGAGACATCATTATGGTTTTGTTAAGGCAATGTAGCACAATTAAGCTCTGTGATTATTTAGCTTTTGGTAGCTAGTGGCTACTCGTAGTGGTTGAAAAGTATGGTATACTTTTCCATTGTCTTTCATGCCTTGCTTACCACTGTTGATTGTAATGGCATTGAGATGGAGTGCAAAAGAAATGGCAAGTGTTTCAGGGTGACAGGTCTAACCATAGGCGAGGCGAGCTCCCTAGGTATGTCCTGCCCTTGATGTGCCCTGAACAATTGTGGGGGATGTACAAAGGGCTAGGGAATTAGGGACGGAGCCAGCCGACCAAGGTCACTGTGCATACCTAATTTGAGGACCTCTAGGTGTGGTGCTGTGATCGTGTGCGTTTTTCTTTTTCTTTTTCTTTTTCTTTTTCTTTCTTTCTTTCTTTCTTTCTTTTCTTTTCTTTTCTTTTTTTTGTGGGAAAAGTGAATACAATCAATGCCATACATTGAGACTGTTATCCTTTCATTTAGATTGAGAAATGTTGGGATTCAAAGGCTATGAAGAATTGATATTATAGAGATGATTGTGTTATTAGTCTTGATGCTAGAGGAACTATTGTTGAGATGAAGAGATACACTTGAGATTTTGCAGACCTCTTTGTAACATATGAGATATCGAACAATTGAGGTAGCACTTGGAGTGAGCTGTGCATGGACAAGGGCAGAGCATCTTGTGAATTGAATCCCGGATGATGAAGAGACGTTCGCCCTTGTTGAGAGCGTGGCTCCTGCTCAAACATAGAGTTTAGCCAAGAAGGAGGAGGTAATAGATGATTATGCTTTGGCCATGCTCAGTTGCAATATGTGCTTTTTCTGCAGAGGTGTCATTGGGTTCTCATCCAGTGGCGTTTCCGTCATGGCTTTCGTTTCTTGGTATTCCTGTCACTTCCTCCATAATGGTTCTTTGTGGGATTGGTGGTCTTGTGGTGACTTGGACATTAAACGCCTCTAGACCTTGACCTGTGTCATTTTGCATCCACTTGTCACTTCGTGAGATTATATGCTCACTTGCGTTAAGTACATCGAACCAATGCAATCATGTTAAGACAGAATTTTTCAGAATGTTATGATGCCTATCCCATTACTTGTTAAGATCACATACATTAACGGTAGGTGAAGGAAGTGTGTACAAGTGGGGATCTTGCCCCTTTACTCATCAAGAACAAAAAGTTATGGCATGATGCCTTGTCAAGCTACTTGTACATCATAGGGGCTTAATCGATAGGTACTAGGTGGGGTGAGTCCGGTTGGCTAGGCGACCGGGGCGGTGCTAGTGTGGGGCTCCCGTGAGGCTAAGCAGGGAACTTGCTGACCGGGACATGAATGGTGTAGTCCCAGGCCGCTACCATTTCCAAAATTTCTTTAAAAAATTCATTAAATTCTACCCTTTCCCTAGCCGCCTTGTCACTGCGTGAGCACTTGGTGCCCGAGCGTGCATTGGGGATCTGTGCAAATAGCGTTGCCACATTTTGTGTGCCTCCCTAAGTGTCCGCTCCCCTGGCCCGCGGATTCTTCGGCCTTCATCCGGGGCGATATCGCTTGGGGCCGCGTTTCTTGGCATACCTTTTAAGAGTGGGCACACCGCGCACCGGCGGGGGGGCATGTGCTACATGTTCCCGTCGGTTGCGGAGAGTGTCCTTACAAGCTAGCTGCCCTTGGTTCTCCATGTTTTCCTCACGGGGGATCTGTAAAATGAAATTCAAGGATTAGGATTTGTTACATGATAAGACCATTCATATGTAAGGAATTATAGTGCAGGTTATCAAGCGCATAGGACGAGAAGGGGAGGGGTGGGGTATGCAGTGCTTATTGTAGAGGGATGGCCCCCGTGATGTATATTTAGCCCCCTGCCATTAGCAGATCTTGGCTCATGCTAAGTTACGTCGACTGGTGGTCATGAATTTAGACAGGGCTCAACCTTGGAAGGATAGATCGGAAAGGGAAGAAGGTGTATAGAAAAGGACTACACCCTATCTACACCATCAGAGTTGTTGATCAAGACTTCCTATGGCGGTAATGTGGGTTGCATACCCTTCACTTGGAGGTGGGGATGGTCACACGTCTTTAAAATGTGTGATGAGAGGAGGACTTGAGAAGCTTAGCCTGTCAGACCCAACTCTTCTCCCTATACTTAACTATCATTGCTTGTGTGTGTTGATATTGTCCATATACGGTGACACAAAAATCAGTGTTTATTTATATACATATTTATGAATCCATGTCACATCACGAGGATAAGAACCAATTGTAGAACTCGAGGTTGTACTGGAGCGTGGCACATGCATCCATCACTCGTGGTAGCTTACTTAGTACCGATAGATATTTTGCCACATCGAGTAGCATGGACCCTTGTTCGAGTCTACTGGCAACATGTAACTCTTCCTCAGTGAGAAACTTATCAAACAGAGAGTTTTCTTGGCTAGGTCCAGCCAAGTCCATACCCCGAATGGCAGTCAGCACTCACTCGAAGGGAAGTTAGTGCCACATAGGTTGGGTCTCTTTGAGACCACCATTTGGCCAATCGCTCCTCAGATACTGTCATCATCTGAGCTCCTAGTTCGGCCATTGCAACACGGTTTTCACACCAACGCTGCTCAAATTGACTCTGGCCTGCTGACAGTCGCTTTAGTTGCTCTATGTCTACGAGATTCGGTACAGAGCACTTCATTGAACGTGACAGTTAAGTGCAGTTCCTCAGCCTCCTCGTCAAAGATGAGTCACATGCGTTCATGTAAGAGCTTGTTATAGTGCTAATCAAGATGTTCCTGCTCTTCCTAGGATAGAGGAAAGGGCAAGTAATCTCCCAACTGCTCCTTGGGGATTGTGCCCACGTCCGCAAGGACGTAGACTCGTGCGAACACCTTGAGCTTAGCATCCAACTCAGCTAAGCACTCTGCGATACTTCTATGTTCAACGAGGGCTTGCTTGGTTGCCATCTCATGCAAGGTTCTAGGAGTTTGTCTAGGCTTTAGCATAGCTGGGGGTTCATGCCTATATGAGCAAGATTGGTCAACGCTAGGATTGCTCATGCTCTTGGGGTTTCCAGGTTTCTCCTGAGGCTTTGTTATTGCATCATGGTTCTCCTTGGATGTGACTGGTATAAATTTGTCACCTTGTTGTGACAACGTTGCATCCACTCTTGATTGGTCGATGCGAGTTCTATTGTCGGTGGATTGAGTGTTGAAAGCAACTGTTGATGGCAACGGCTACTTTGATTTTTCAAAGCACACGGATGTGTCTGAGGTTTCACCGCTATTAGGAGAGGCATCAGTGGGCTCATTGGTGGATGGACTCGATGCTTTATTCATCAGCTCTCCAGCACTCTTCGTCCCAATGTCCTTGGGGTCCGCTACCACCTGCAAACTGTTGTTGTCTTCATTGTTTCCTCCTCTTTTTCTTGGTCAGCACAGGTGCATCTAACGTCTCAGGACCCTGGGCTATATCGACTGTTGATGTGCTTGGTCGTGCCTCAGCATTCTCTTTCTCTAGTGTGTCCTTATGGGACATGGCCATGGCCTGCTGAATAGCCTCGCTAGGTTGTGAGAGCACAACTACCTCCCTTTTCGGAGAGTCTAGCTCTTCAACCAACTCCCTTGTGTGTAACTCCTCCAGCCTAGGCTTTAGGCACTTTGAAAGTGCTGGAGTTGTCAAGGAAGTTGGTTGTGACACCTCCTCCACAGGTAAACTTCTAAGGACATGTTCCACAAGGGGCATTGTCACGGACAAGGGCTGTGACTGTTGTGATCCTTGATTGGAAGTAGTAGCAGCTGGTTTAGTGGGCTAGCTACCCTTGGTGGATTGCGGTGTCACGTCCCTAGGGTGATCAGAAGTGGTTGTGTCTTTTGTTGGCCTTTGAGCACTCATCTGTGTAGATCGAACATGAGTTGATCTAGTCACATTAGGTGGCTCAGGCATATCCTTGGGTTGAGAGCTACAGATGGCGTCATGTCCCACCTCTTGGACGGTTGGAAGCTTAGATGGAGATAGAGATTGGAATTGAGCAGTTGCCCTTGACAACTGCTGTAGTGCTTCCTATGTCTGTTTGGGAGAAGAGGGCATAGGAGGTCTAGGACTCATAGGTGGATGTGGCACTAGCTAAATGATTTTCTCAAGGCTATTAGACGATTGTGCCATTTGCTTTGTTGAGTGAGTAGCCTTGCCATGAGCAATGTTGTGCCTATGATGTTTGTTCTCCCCTTGCGAAATCAAAGGCTCATTGGGCACTAATGATTTTTGTGCATGCTCAATGGCTACATATGACATTTGTCTATTTAGCATGCTAGGCTGAGGCTCTTTCTTTTGAACAATCATGTCTAGTTTCTTGCCTCGAGACCTAGAGTTTCTCTTAGATTTCCTCCTGTGCTTCATTGCTTTTGATGCACTCTGGCCTTTAGCTGATGGAGGCGGTTTAGCAAGGGATTTTGGTACCCAAATCCATCGGTTACTTGCGTAGTACCCTTGAGCACATAGCAACGAGAAGAAGTCGGCTTGAAATCTCACAACTATGGCAGCTCTTCATTGAGGTTTGTCTTGACCTCATTTTCTTTGGCATCTATCATGGCAAAGCTAGGGCTTTATTGAGTGTGTCTTGAGTTCTTTTGGAAGAGCACTTCAAGCTGGAAACAAGACACTTATGTCTCTTTGCTTCTTGTGAAGCATAAGCATTACCATTGCATATGAGCTTCAAGAAGGAGCTTGGGAGGGTCATTTTGGACCTCTCCACATTAGCATTGGGTCATTGTATCCTTCCAGCCCTTCCAACCAGTAGGCACCATCATGTCAATAGCCATGAGTCTATCTTGGTTCTAGACAGATTGACCACAAGTCACTATTTTGCTCATAACTTGAGCTAGAGAACTCTGATTTAAAAACTTTTTTCATGAAAAAGAAGCTTGCTTCGAGCTCTATGACTTTGTAGAGGATCTTGTGAGTTGATTTGGAGTATAGTATGTCTAAGATTGAAAACACATAGGTTGTTTTTCTGAGGATAGTGTATACAGATCTTGACTCACTCTCAAAGATTACTTCTAATGCCAAGTTAAACTCACAACCCTTGCTAGAGGAGGGAGTCTCCCCTGGTAGTCGCAACCCCCCCTGAGGCAGATTCTATTCTAAAGAGAGGCATGGCACTTGGTTGGACTATCCCTACTTGCTCATAGTCCATCATGCCTAAGTGATCCAACCAAGTGCAATCACATTCATTTTTGAAGACTCCTTTTCCAATTCTAAAAGCATTGGCTCTCCTTGGCTTGGAGTCTACTCTTGTTTGTTCAATGACTCAATTATCTATGTCATACTCTATTATCTCGGCCTCTTCTTCACTTTCCTCATTTAAGAAGCAGTAGTCCTTGTACTCGTTGTCCAAATTGCTACATTCTTACTGCTCATCATTGTCTAGGTCCATATTCTACTATCATTCTATCATTTATCTTTTCAAATCAAGCAAACCTCAAGATTACCATTCTACAAAAACTATAGCATCTTAATCTTTCTTCAATCATCACACATTATAAATTTTATATAAACAAGAATAATTATATAAGATTACCTTCTTACTTTACATTGAAGCTCAAACCTTTCTAGAATTATACAAACTCAAATTAAATTATTCTACGAATTCTTTTACACAAGACCATCCCACAAATGTTTGTTCTAGTTTGCCATTTTGTCCTACTTGATAAAAAGTAAACTAGGAATTTTCATAAACTAGGACCTCGCATTTTAGCCTCTAAGTTTAGCGTACTAATAGTATTAGTGCTACCATGTGTCCCTCTTGAAAGTAGCTCTTAAACACTTGGGATGGAAGCTAAACAAAGCCAAATTAAACTCTAAAAGTTGAAAGATTAGTGAATAAAGCAAATAAATATGGTCAGCCACCTTGAAAAGCAACTTGACCTTTTGGCCTAGTTCACCAAGCAATCGGTCTTAGTTTACTTTGGTCATGCCTATAAAGTGTGCAACCACCTATTTCAACTTTTGAGATTCCTTTGAGAAGGATATTGCCTTTTCAATTATAAATACCAACTCTCCCATCTATTGAATGCTCGTGTGATATACTATTGAAAGGGGACCGGGGGGAGGGGAGGGAAGAGGGGGTGGCAACCACATGATCCATGACTCACGAGAGAGGGGAATGAATGCATGGTGTTATTGTTATTGTTGTTGTTGGTGGTCTTGGGTTGTGTGCCATGGAAGCAATCTTTGCATGCAAGGCTCATGTATTAGAGCCACGGAGACACAAAAGCAAGAGAGAGAGAGAGGGGGGATGTGAGAGCTTTGTAGCTATCCCATGGTGTTGCTACCAAAAGCACCTATGTAGAGAGTAGTAGTGACACTAGACATTGCTTGGTTTCCACTCTACGTGTGATTCCCTATATCTAGTGCCTTCATGTATGGCATCACAAGGGTGTAGTCCTAGAATGTGCCTATGTTGTACCATTTCTTTGATTGAATAATACAAGAGTATACCTTGCTCTCACATATCATGTTACCTTTTTTGTGTCATATTGAGCAAGTGATTAAGTGTAGGTGTATTACACTTGGTATCAAAACAAATTTTCCTCAGAGTTAAGGAGTGCTCATGGAAGCAGGAGAGAGACATCCTCACCCCATGATGTGTCAATCCCTATCATGATTCCCTCCAACATGACGACCCTCGATGACGTGACAATCCCTAACATGATAACCCCTGATGCAATGACCCCGACACAAGTTACCATCTAAAGACGTGATATGTCTTCCCCACTACACAAATACCACCTAAAGGTGAAAGGATTTTGAGTCACCATTTGGATTCATAGATCTATCCATATTGCTAGATGAGGTCCTCGTGGTCTCTAAGTTGACTAGGTGAATTACTTCATTGATGAGATCTCTAGGGGGTGTACTCTCAAGGTTTAGAGTTTGGTCATTAAGACTAGTGTCTCTACTAGTGGTCAGAGTTTGGAGCTCACATCCACTCTCTAAGTGCATGCACCTCTCCTCAAGATGATTCTTCCATGTTCCATCCCTAAGGCAAGTTTTCTAACATTTGCAATCTTGGCAATGTGAGGTGTCCTTGTCTTGGTCTCTTGTTTTATGTGTTGGTTGAGGCTTTCTCATGTTTTATTTTCATTTTTTAAAGTTTTTATTTATTATTTCTATTTTTGTTTTGATTTTTATTTATGAAAAAGAAAAATCATAATCGATGTAAAATAAACACATTTATGCAATTGTGATATGCGATATGCAAATGTGTGCATTATGCAAGGCTATTAGATGATTGTGATATCTTGTGCATGTGTGCTAGTGCTACATAGTGGGGCTAGTGACGCATGATGTGAATTGTATAAGTATGAAAAAATGAGTCTGTGGTTGCAATGATCTAGGTTAAGTGAAAGTCAAAATGCCATGTGCATAGCTAATATCATGTGTACTCTACAGTATATATATTCACTTGAGCACACATGGTTAGCACAAGTTTACACAAGAGTGTAGAACATCATGTGTGTTTTCAATGCATGGTGTGTGTATATGCATGAATGCAAAACCTGATGGTACATATGTCAATGAATGCAAAACTTAATGGTACAATGCCAAGGTAATCCCTATCCAAGCTCTTGTTTATCCTTGCATCTCATGAAATGACCCAATGTTTCCTTTCCAATGCATCTCATGTTGATTGCTTAATAAAAATGTATGCTTTGATGCCAGGCGAGGTGGTAAGCCAAAAGATAGGTGACCATCCCTTACCACTTAAAGCCCTGAAGGGGTGCAAAACTTGGACCGGTAGGGCAAACTTTGCCCACCACCCAATGATCCAAAGCCCAATAATTGTATGCAAGTGCAGGCACTCTCCTATGGTCACCACCACTCCTGATGGAATGATCCCCTTTGGACACCCTTTCAGTGCTTATGGTACCCATGTATGACACTTGAAGTGTATGCAGTCAAAAGAGATGTATGGCATTAAGCTCCACTTATGTAGTGATGACAGAGAATATGGTCATGAAAATGTGCTTAGGGATAGTGATCAGTATGCTTAGGATGCTATTTATGATGTTGCTCTTAGGCCCTCAGTTTATGAGCCATTCATATAATGCTTTTGCATCAAGGGACAGATAGTGTTTTTAGTCACAATCGATTAGGACAATCATAAAGATTCAATTATAAAAAATTCTATATTACAGCTGGGATTAAACCCTATAGCTCATCTTGAACAAGGCTTTGTCTCCTCTAGTTGAATAAAAAATATTCCCAATTAGACTAAGGCCAGAAAGTTATGGCCATTTTTGTGCATTGAGGTCATTGTGGACAAGGTGCAAACCACTCCAAGATAGACATAGAAATCTAATGGAAAAAAATTCTGATCCTTTTTTGTCACAAATCTTAATAGCTCATCTCAAAGAGAGCTTTCTCCCCTTCAATTTGAATCAAATATCTCACCGATCGGAGTTTCCCACCAAAAGTTCCACCCCATTTCCTGATAGTAGGACCTATGGACTACATCCAAATGACTGGCCAGAAAGGAAAAAGTAAGGTCCACGAAGAACTCCAAAGGGAGATTAGAGACTCCAGAACCTCCATCAATGATGAACCTAGATTGACACAATATTACCATGGTGATATGCATGAGGAAGTGTTTGATATGGATCCCTATAGCCTGCTCAACCACACTTTATGTCAACATGAGCTTCATCACATGGAGAGGCATAATGACATGGTCACCAACCACCGCCAAATGATGTCCAAATTTTATGAAGCAAGAGGCATAATGACATGGTCACCAATCACCGCCAAATGATGTTCAGTTTTGATGAAGCAATCGAACAAAAAAATGGCCCTCTCAAAGTCCAGGACTCAGCATATCCTAAAGCAGATCACCACTCTTGTAGCTTAGCTAGCTACAACTTCATCCCAAGAGAAGGAAAATGAATCCAAGTGCAAGTCTCAATGCCCTCCACCATTGGAGTCACTACATGGTCCACATGGCATTGTTGGATCTAAGGGTATTTCCCCTTCTACCTATAAAGTTAATGAACCCTCTTATGCTCATGACATGCCTCTATTGAACTCCCCCATCAACCATGTATCCAACCCTCTAGTGAGTCCCTCTTCCACCAGTGGTTGAGGGTCCCCCACTTTCCCTCGAAGCCCCAATGGAACTTATATGAATCAGCCCCATCATGGACAATATGGTATTAAGGGCCAACATGGCAATAATGGACAGCATGGCTATAATGGATAGCATGGGATAAATGCATAACATGGTATGTATGGGAAGCAAGGTATGTATAGCCATCATGGTATGTATGGACAGCAAGGATTTCATGGGGAGCAAGGCCCTCATGATCTACACGATAAGACTCTTCTCACTAAGTACAATGGGCAATCTCCCTCACCATCAAACTTGGAGGAATGGACATCCAAGTTAGAGTCCTATTTCAATATCTACTCTCGCACTAATGATAAAAAAATTATATTTGCTTCTCTCCACTTGAAGGTTTTTCCCACACATATTGACACTATATCAATCAAGAGAATCACCGGTTCATTGATTGGAAAGACTTTAAAATGCATATGGTTCAAGTATTTGTATCGCCCATGGAAAAAAAGAAATTGTCAAGATGATGGTACACTCTTGACCAACATAATCTCACTATGCAACAATACACAAGTCAATTTATGGACTTGATCATGTATGTGGAGAGCATTAGCGATGATGCCAAATTACATAAGTACATCTATGGGTTGGAACCAAGCCTAATAGTGAATGTCATGGTTCAAAATCCTACCACACTACTTGATGCAATTGAATTGGCTAAAAGATATGCAAGGAAGTACCATAAGAATGAAAATTTTCAACAAGGTTATGTACAACTACGTATCCTTTTGAGATCAACCCCATATGGAGATGGTTTTTCAAAGCAATTCCACACCTAGTAACAACCCCAAAATACCCACTTATCCCCTCTTCCATGCCGAAAGAAAACATGGCACTTTTTGGACAGCATTTAGCTCTAATGTTGAGAGTAAGTATGCTGAAAAGAGATAGTCCACTACATCGCCCTCCAATGGCTCTATTGGCCATTAGTACATTTCATCAGATTTTATGAAGGAACGAAAGAAAAAATGCCTATGTTTTAAATGTGGGGATAAGTACACTGCCAACCATGCCTCCAAGTGCCCTTACAAGATAGCCAAGGTCAAGGTTCATAGCATGTATGTCATGGACGATTGGCACAATGATGAGGATGACTTACCTATTGACCATGATGAACATGTTGAGGATGTGGATCACGAGCAGTTCTATGACCCGAAGAATGGGTTCCCTTTTGACCCGGGTGGTTGTCCATCCCAAGCACTTGATTTGACATCCCACCTAACTACCACCTCTAACTACCATCTTCCTTTTCTCTATCTCCTTGGATGCTTGGACGGGTTCTCAAAGCCCTAACACCCTGCGCATTCAAGAAAGTATTAATGGAAAGCATGTCTATATTATTGTGGACAGTGGTAGTCCTCATAGTTTTGTCAATAAATCAACCATTGACTGATTGAAATGCACCCCTACGGAATTATAACACCTTCTAAAAGTTCAAGTAGCAAGTGGAGAGGAAGAAATCAACACACATGTATGTCCTATAGTCCCCCTATGCTTGGCTGAAAATTATGTAGCATTGGTTGACTTAATTGCCTTAGATATGGGCCCCATTGATGTTATCTTGAGTTGTGATTGGTTGTAACAATTGGGGAAAATTGTTATGGAATTCTCTCAGCTCTACATGGAGTTTATGATGCATGGACAGCTCATCCACTTAGACATAATTCAAGATAATGTTGATTTTCAGCTCACTATAGCAAACCAACTCAAACAAAAGTTTAAGAAATGCTCACAAAATTTTTTCTTGCAAGTGAATAAAGAAAATTCAAGTCATCCCTCCAAAGTATCTAAGGATTTAGCCTTGCAGGATTTCAAATGCCTATCACCCTTCCTCCTAAGAGGCAAGTGGACCACCAACTTGATTTAGAGTCCCATTCCAAGCCAATGAACAAGCCACCTTATAGACTCTCCAAGTGTGAACGTGAAGAGGTTGCAAAGCAAGTCAAGGAGTTTCTCAAGTTGGATTTTATTGAATCGAGTTCTTCCCCTTCTGTATCCCCCCTATCTTGGTAGTAAAAAAGAAAGATGGCTCTTTTCACATGTGCATCAACTACAGAGACTTGAACAAAATCACACTGAAGAACCTCTATCCCATCCCACGGATTGATGACTTGCTGGATGAGTTAAAAGGGGCATGCTTTTTCACTAAGATCAATCTGCACTCTGGCTACCATTAGATCTGTATGAGGAAGGGTGATGATATCAAAACCACCTTCAAGAGTAATCGTGGGCTTTATCTTTTTCTAGTTATGCCTTTTGGATTGACTAACACCCCTGTCACATTTTAGAGCCTCATGAATAAAATTCTTCACCTCTTCTTATTCAAGTTTGTGCTCATTTTCTTTGACGACATCCTCATTTATAGCAAGTCACAAGAGCACTTACAGAATGGTATTTCATACATTGAGAGAGCATCAACTCTTTGCTAAGTAAATGTATCTTCATGCAAATATATGTGGAGTCTTTGGGACACATTGCTAGCAAAAAAGGCATACATGCTAACCTTAAGAAGATGCAATGTATTAAGGACTGGCCCACTCCATTGACCACTACTTCATTACATGGTTTCCTTGGTCTCTCCTCATTTTATAGATGCTTCATTAAGTATTATGCCACCATTGCAACACCTTTGACTGATCGACTAAAAAATGAATCTTTATTTTGGGATGCCACTCTTGATCATAACTTTAAATAGTTGAAGGAAATGCTTACTTCAACCCCCATCCTCTTATACACTCATTTCTTCAAGATGTTTACCATTTAGTGTGATGCCAACAATAAGGGTATTAGTGCGGTCTTCTTGTAAGAGCATAGTGTGATTGCATTTGAGAGTCGCAAGTTTGATGGCAAGGAGATGCAAATGAATGTGTATGACCAAAAGACATAGGCCATCCTCCATGCTATGGCAAAGATAATATAGTGGTTGATTCACTCCCTCGGATGTGGGCATACAGAGTATCCTCCATTTCAAAGCTGCATAGTGATTGGATTGAAGATTTTCAAGAAGCTTATTTGTTGGATGAGAACTTCAACCACATCTTCTAGAAATTACAGCATGGAGTAATGGCTAAAAACTCCCAGTATTAGCTCAAGCATAGCCTTATTTGGTCCCATGGCAAGATTGTCATCCCACACACTTCTCCTTTCACATAGAAGATCATGAAAGAGATACACTCTCTTGCCCCACTGTTGGTCACTTGGGTTTGGTATTTTCAAATCATATGACAAGATTTCCGAGATCTTTCACTGGAAATGCTTATGAAGGGATATCAAGGATATTGTGACCAAATGTGTTCCATGCCAACAAAATAAGGACAATACACTTAGGCCCACTAGCATCTTGCAACCCCTTTCTATTCCTAAAGGGAAATGGACACATATCACAATGGAATTTATCACATGCCTCCTCATTACCAAGAAAGGATGGAATAGTATACACATGGTAGTTGATTGCCTCACCAAAGCTAGCCACTTTATCTCCACTAAGACACAATACACTGTCTCTCAGGTGACCATTCAGTTTATGGAATATGTCTTCACGTTGTATGGCTTACCACAAGTCCTAAAGCATTATCGAGATGCTAAGTTTATGAGTAACTTTTGGTAGTAGATAGTTTTCACATCTATGGGCACCAAGCTTGCTCCATCCACTGCATACTACCCCTAGACAAATGGCCATACTGAAAGATTAAATAAATGACTTGAGACGTACTTGCAAAACTTTTTCATGATGTATAACATAGTTGGGATACGTGACTCTACTTGGTTGAGTTTGTCTATAATAACTCCATCCACTCTAGCATTGGAGTTTCCCCTTTTGAGACCCTATATGGGTATAAGATCCCCCTCCCTACAGTCTTATTCAATGATAATATCAACCCTCAGAGTTAGGCCGAGTTGAATTGCATGCATGCCCCCCTTCAACAATGCAAAGTGAATCTTCAAAAGACACAAACTCACATGAAACTCTATGCTGATGAGAAAAGAATGCATTTGGAATTTTAAGAAGGGGAACTGGTCCTCTTGAAAGTGCCTAAGTTTAGTTACTCCACTCTCAAAGAGGGTAGTAGTAACAAGCTGGCCCATCATTTCTATGGCCCCCTGTTACCGTGTTCCCGCAGCACAGAGGAGCGAAAAATGGAAATAGCAAAAAAGGCGTAGGATAAAAGCAGAAAAAGGCACCTTGATCGGTAGCCAGTCCCTGAAAAATTCAAATATTCGGGCACGACCCTCAGAAAGCTTTGGTGTCGGCCCGAGACAACAAAAGAATTAAAATGCGAAAGCGCCCCCGAATCTTTGTAAAAGAGTGCCAGGCTCGCTCCTGTGCAAAGTGTACGCATTAGCCGGGAATATGATAAATTAGAATGGTGGGAAATGGGAAAAAGGGCCTAGGCTACGGCCGGCCATGTAAAAGAGGGAAAAGGGGATGACCGCCCAAAAAGGATTTAGGGCTTTGTATATAAAGTTGAAAAGTGAATGAGAAGCTCATTCTTTGGTGTGTGGCAAAAAGAGTCTTCTTCTTCCTCTCTTCTTCTCTCCTTCTTGCTTGTGTGTGTGCTCTTGAGAGAGGGAGTGTGAGAGTATGAGGGAGTGAGTGTGTGTGAGAGTGAGGGATCAAGAGGGTGAAGCTCTTCACCATCTCCTCTCCTCTTCTTCTCTTCTCTTCTCTTTTCTTCTCTTGCGCGCGCGTCTATGGAGGATGGAGCTTGGAGATGGAGGAGGCTTGAGGATGCTTGAGCTAGCATTAAGAATCATGGAGCTACCGGAGTGCAAGAGAGAGGAGGGTACTCGATCGAGCATCAAGGTAAGCTCACTACACTCGTAAGATCAACGGCGCGTCGGCTAGGTGAGAGATAGCTATTAGAGCTCGCTTGGAACACTTGAAACAATAAGCGGTCCGTGGGTCTTGGCAGTTGAGCGAAAGCTCCCACACCCCCATTAGATCCTTAAGAGAGTTGGTGACTTGACCTACCAATTAGAGCTTCCCTATACCGCCAAGATTCACAATGTATTTCATTTCATTATCACCTCAATGGACTATGTGAAAGAACTTTCCCCCATAGACAAAGAAGGTATCATTTAGTAGATCCCTGAGGCAATCTTTGGACAACGAGATAATCACTTAAGATCTTGATCCATCAAGGAGTACCTCATCAAATGGCAAGGCTTTCCCCTGGAAGAAGTCTCTTGGCACCCAACCACTAATGTCAATGAATTTCCTCACCTCTAAGATGCCCAATGACTAGCCAGTTATGCCCTCATTCGACCACACCCTAACTACAAATTGCACATAATTTTAGAACAGTTTTGTCCTTGCCCAAATCTCAAGAATGTGCTTTCTACACGGGCTAAAAGTACATGTCATAAGCTCCGTTTTGACATGCAACATGCTCCAATTGGAGAAATATTGCAAAAGTTATGACAATTTTACCTTAATAGGCCTGTCATGGACAACATGTTGTCCCTAGTTTTACCTAGCCATTTTCATTGCAATGTGGCTCGGAGTAGTACTCTGCACCCCACTCCTTAAGCCCATTTATCACTCCCCTATAGTTGTCTTTGGTTTTTAGGGCAAAAACCTTCAGAGGGTAAGGATGGATCATAATGAGTGGGATACATAAGAACTAGGGGTTAGACACCCAATCACATTGAACAAAATCTTCACCTTCATCTCTAGCTTCCATGGCTTCCTCCTCTTTTCTCCCCTCTTTTATGTATTTCTCCCTCCTCTTCTAGTTTTTTCTTCTCTTCTTCTCTCTTTCTCTCTCTTCAACTCATTCTCCTCTCTCCTCTTAGCTTCATTCATTACAAATTGTGATTCCATGCATATGCTCTTGTTCTCATGAATTAATGGCTTATGTTGAAGGGTTTGGGAAACTATTAGAGGCTCTCTTCAAGTGTTTCTCTAAACTTGAATTTTGGCATTGCAATAGATTGAAGACAATAAAGGAGATTTGCAAGCTTATCCCTTGGAATCTTCATCTCTTTGTGGAAATAGTAACCTATGCTAGTTTGTAGAAATATATAGATTTGCAATCTTTTCCTCAGAAACTTCATCTCTTCATAGAAGTACTAGCCTATGCTAATTTGTAGTAATATGTGTATATGATCCTTGGCTAGTTTGTGGACTAGCCTTTGCATTATGATTTTCTCTTGCATTTAGGTATCACTCAAGTGTGATGTGGTGGCACCATAATGGATCTCTTGCATCTTGGCAACTTGCGAACTTTAAATATTGTGAAATGAAAGTCTCAATTACAAATGGTTTTGAACTAAAACCCTTAGAAATGTATGATACTAATATCTTTGAATCTTATTGAGTTGATTTCAAAGAGGTGTAATGAGAGAAATTAGTAAAAGATATGCACTTGAAGTATGATCCACCAGTGACATTGGTTCCATAGGATTCAACTCTAAATTACTCTATGCTTGAAACCCCTAAAGAGATACAAGTGCTAGTAGAAATAGTAGATACTTTAATTAAAAAGAATCGATTTACCATATTGGCCTTTGATGAGGATGACACCTTGTAAGTTATGACATTGATCAATTTTTCTACAAGTCCTTAAGTGAATACAAACTTGTTTGAATAAAGGATAGTTGTGAAAGATACAACATAGGTTAGCTACTTAGTATGAAACTATTATAATATTGTATTTTTCAAATAATCTCACTTTGACTCAACTCAACCCTCTACACACATGCATAACAAATGTCACATGGTTGAAAGAGATTATCACCACCTTTTTTTTCCTACATTAGTCCACTGTCTATAAAATGTTACATTGTCTTGCTCTATAAAAATCCACATTGTAAAGCTTTGCAAAATAGTCAACCAATCCTTTGAATTGGTTACAAAATACTTAGATCAATTTGGTGTACTTGATTATGATCTTTCTTTCTAGTTATTTAGAGCTTATCACTTTTGAGACCAACCTTGTTGTTAAGGTTGAAAAGTACTCAAAATGTTTCAAAGCATTTGATCAATTGTGATTGGATAAGATTAAAGCTTAAACAAGTAGTAATCAAGGGTTTTTTTAGGGAATATCTATGGTGTTGCATGCCAAAACAGGGTTAACCTAACCTTCATGCTAGACTTGAGTAAGTTTCTCTACAGAGTGTTGGGTTAACTTAACCTTTGTGCTAGATTTGAGTAAGCTTCTCTAAAGACCAAGGTCCTTGGTTGTTTCTTATGCTTTGTGTTTGATGCTTTTTATAGGAAGTACACACATTCACTCTCCAATATCTACATTTCAATAGTTAACCACCACCTTCAAACCTAAAAATAGGTGGATATCCCACACAATACAAATCATGATAATGAAAGAAATATGTTATATTGGAAAGCAAGAATGGATATAAAGTAATGTTTGCAAAGTGAGACATATTTCATCAAGAAAAATTATCTTTATATAAATATCTACCACATGTATAAGTGGAAAGAAGCATTGCCTACAACTATTGTTTCCCATGGCAATTATGAACATCCCCATGTATAGGAGTACTTACGAGTAAAGTAAGGTCTAGTCTTATCAAGGCTCAATACATGGTAGCACAAACTAGTGGTTGGTTTTATGTAAACCAAGGCTTGAACCCATAGTGACTTGATCATACTTATAATAAAAGCTAGGTATAACTACATATGAGACAAACCCATTTGATACACTTTACATCAAAATGAGTCACACCAAGTAGTCAAAGAAAGAACCTAGATGCACTAGGAGCTTAGCCACCATCTTATGGTTGCATATCCAATTTACAAAACAAATTGCAAGCTCCTTGTGCATGGAAGTAACTTAAACTAGTATGACAATCTTAGGTATAGACTCAAGCATGCATTCAAGATGATCCATTTCTTGATCAAGAAGAAAATGTGGAGTCTTCTTGCTCATTCACTTCCGCCTTCATGTCAATGTCATTCATTTGAAATACATTCTTTTATTCCACAAGTTATAGTGATTAATATCACCAATGATAGAATCAAGGCCACTTGGACTTTCTATACTACTATTTGGGGTACAACTTACATCATTTTCAAGTTTTGGAAAGATACTCCAATGAGAAGAATTGCCATTCAAGTGGAAGATTCTCATGTGGCCATCTTGGTTAAGCTATCACAAGGGAAGTGCCATGTATGCTCAAGAATTCATCAACTTAGGTGATCTAATTAATCATACTAAGAAGGTTGTCTCAAAGGATTGTGTAAGCTATCAACAAATAAATAGATTTATTTTCAAGTGTAGAATTTTGGTTCTAGGAATTCCAAGTTCAAGCATGCTTACGTGAAACTACCTTAACTTTGATTGTACGTTTAAGTTTGAAGATAGTCATTAACTCCAATATCCATTCCTGGTTAAGTTGGATGATCAAACATTTCGTACTTGGAAATGTTCAAGATGTCATGGGTCTCAAAAGCTAAAGATCTAAGTTATTTGGACACCTCCATACAACACCAAATTCGAGCTCAATTTTGGTGTGAGGCTTTTGTATGATATTAATGAGGATGGTGGCATTCAATGATGGTCCCAAGAAGAATTTTGGACATTTCAACCCAACAAAAATGTAATCATCATGTACATAAAGGAGGATGTAACTAATGGCATCATAAGGGTAGGTAGGATGCTAACCACATATCTAGATAGTATACTCTTTAGAATGTCTAGTTATTGTGGTTTCTCCGATGATATTAAAAAATCATCACTAATTATTACTCATCTTTTACCATTCATTTCACAGCATGTGTATTCTTTTGAGTAAAAACACATGATTACATCTCCCATATATTATGACCTATGTTTCATAATGATGTGGGAATAATACTTATCATGTCAATAATTGTTCAACATAGTAGTTACAACATTTACAATGTTTGCAAGCAAATCATAGGAGACAAAATGACCTCTACATTTTTAAAAAAATCAAGGAAAATACCAAATTATAATTTCCCTCCATCAAGGTCTAGTTAGATAGTTTCTTTTTAAGTACCTTTTGTTTGGGTGCTAAGAATAGGATGAATACTAAAAACTCACTTTTGCTTTACATGAAGAAAACACAATATACTCACATGTCCAATGTTGCAAAATAAGTACTTATACTATAATACTTATAAGGACTTTGGAGGATTTTAAAGCAAATTGATTAACAAAGTCATGTATTGACATGTTCAATGTTTACACAAATGCCTCCTTGGCACTTACATGTTCCTATCCTTTTTAAAATTTTGAAGCTATTCTAATTGCATCAAGCATATGGATAACATTCTCACTGACCACATGTTATGCATTTCCCTAATTATGTATGCTTTGACATTTTGCATTGATCATAATTAAAAAACTCTTCTATGCTTTCAATTTGCACATTTGACATGGTTTATTTTCGTAATTGGCAAGGTAAGGTTCTCTTCCCCAAAGGACCTTCTACACATATTGGCCCAAAATTTTCCACAATTTCACTACACCAATAACCAAGCTAAAGAAAAATGCAAAATATACTTAAGAAAAGATTTAAGTGTAAGTGTATTCACATGATATTATTGCAAAACAAGTACATAAAGGAAGCATACAACATCTATCTTTCCTCATGATCCCTGCAAAAGTTTATTCAAGGAGAAATATAAAGATAAAGTTATATGGCGAGTACAAGATGGTCATGAATTCAACCTGCAAAAGCAAAACAGAGGTGAAAAATGCAGTAAGTACAAGGTGGTTACAATTGCAACCTAGATATTTAAGGAGATGAAAGAGAAGTGGTAAAAATAATTATGACATGGAGAGTTATATGGAATATGACATGTACTTTTAAATGGGCTTGCAATATGAATATAGAGAATCAAAATTTCACGAAGAAGCTCATTCAAACATGAATCATAACTAACTTCTCAAGTATCTTACTTCACACACGAAAATTTGATGTAAGTCAATGGATGGCGCTACATTGGACCTTATTGGAACATGCATGCAAGCCTTGAAAGTAAAGTGAACCGAGTGTGGGGTGCTACAAAACTAGTGGGGGTGACAAAGGGGGAAAAATTAAGAGAGCCCCATATTATCAAAGGCTAAGAGTTCAAAAAATGATGCAAATTAATGCAAAAAAAAACCTTCTTATTTTAGTGTTTTTGGGCAAATTTTTAAAGATTAATTTTTAGCAAAATATGTAATTTTCTATATGTATTGATCATTTGTTGAGTCTTTGAGGCTTCGAAATTGATGCCACCACTCGAAAGACTCAACAAAAGCAGCCATTGGGCTAAAATACATTCCTAAGGTTTACTTTGGTGTAAACCAACCCTAATCCACATTCCCATGTGCCTGCGCGTGTGACACAACGATTTCAGATAATTAAAAGATAAAACCAGGGTTTGGGGAGCGCGCGCGCGCGAGAGAGAGAGAGAGAGAGAGAGAGAGAGAGAGAGAGGAGCTCACTTTAACACGAAGCCTTGCATGCGGAGGTACAATCGTATTTGCAGGCGGAGAGCCATTTACCGCCACCGCCACCGCCGTACCCACCGCCGCCCTTGCTGCCGCCGCCGCCGTAGCCGTAGCCGCCGCCACTGCCGAATCCGCCCCCGCCGAAACCCCCGCCTTTGCCGCCGCCACGACCGAAGCCGTAGCCGTACCCGCCTCCCGGGCCAAAGCCGCCTCCGCCCTTGCCGCTGCCGCCAGGCCCGTAGCCGTAACCGTAGCCCCCGCCCTTACCGTAGCCGCCGCCTCCGCCATAACGGCCACCCTTGCCGAAGCCGCCGAAGGAGAAGCCTACGAGGCAAGCCGCCGGGCATGCGAGCTGCTTGCCGGCGCACGTGCTGGTGGCCTTACAGACGGCATACTCCTTCCCGGCCACCTTAGCACTCTTCTCGTCCTTTGTCTTTTTCTCAGGCAGCTGCTTCCGGCTGCCCGGCTGTACGTCGACCTTCGTCGACTCCTCCTGCACGTCTATCTCGACGTACAGATCGTATGTCTCGGTCGAGGCCGTCGGCAGCTTCACGCCCTCACTCGATTTCACTGCAGCTGCTTCCTCGCCTTTCGACTTCTTGTCAGCGGTAGCTGCAGCGCTGCAGCTGCAAGAAAGCATCGCACAGATAACAGCTATTATCACCACCACACTAAAACTAGCTGGGCCGAGCATTCGCTCTCTCCTAGTGTGAGCACTCCCCATGACAGCTAACAAGCGAGGCGTCTCCAGAGTCACTGCTATTGGATTCACTCGGGAATTACCATAACCAAGCACCTAGCTCGGACCGCTTAAATAGAAGCATGGCCGCCTGCATGAAGCAGCCAAAGAGGGAAGAGACGTGCCCCCCCCCCCCCCTCTCTCTCTCTCTCTCTCTCTCTCTCTCTCTCTCTCTCTCTCTCTCTCTCATGCTTCTGTGTCTGATCCGTGGCCCTGACACATGTGCCCTGCGCGCCTCCGTGCAGAGATCGTTTCCATGGCACACAACCGAAGGGCTCCAAGTGACTAACGACAACGACAACGACAACGACAATGCCATGCATTCATTCCCCTCTCCAATGAGCCATGGAGAGTGTCCATGGGTGGTTGCCACCCTCTCCTCTGCTCCCCCCTTGCCTGCCCCTCTTAAAAGCTTGATCCCTAGGTCAAACTTTGGGCTCCCACCACCCTTGTTACCATACCCTCACCCCTACCTAACTCCCATTTCGTCGTACTGCCTCCACCCATGGTGACACGACCTATGGCCACCTTTGCCATCTAACTTTGCATGTTCCTAATAAACATCTTTGGTAGCATCTACACAAGCCTTTTTAGACGCGAATAGATAGCTTTGAGTAATAAATATTTCATATACAAAAGGCCTCTCTAGACGTGAATAGATCGCTTTGATTAATAATATCATCATATACAACAAGTTGGCTAGGCCACATTACTTAGAAAGCGAGCTAGGGCCATGTTACAGGCTACCAAAAATGCATACTATGGTCCAAATCCATCTAACCTTGAAGAGTATTTCTAACCAAGATACTCCTATATCTATGAGAAAATATATGTATTATTAATCATGTAAAACATTTGTAATGTAGAGGTAAGAGTAATGACACACACAAGTCAATGACTTGTGCAAGTTGGCATACTTCAAAGTCCTAAGCAGCTGGGTGGCTACTAGTAACTTCTTGCATTCGACATTGTTACAAGTTATTGCAACTAGACTTAAATGTGGATGTAAAACCACATGTCCAGCTCTTAGTCTTACTCACTCTCACACACATGCACGTGCACACACATGGGCTCATGCACACACAAATCGATTAACCTTGTTATCACTCTAAAGGATCAAAAGAGTTAAAGAAAAGCAAAGAGTTGAAGAGCCTTGAATAGTAGCTTGTGCCTACCCCAAAATATTTCTTCTTCACTTTCAAACCTTCGAGAAATCCCAAGAGTCAAGACCTTATGTGCACAAACCCTTGATCTTTTGGAGGGATTGTTTTATGTATCTACACATATTCTCCAATTTTACACCTAGAAGTTTCTAAATTATAAGGTTCCAAATTTGGAACTTAAGTTTTGAGGCTTTTTCTTTCATTTTTATAATTCATTTCATATTTATCCTTAGTTTATGTGAACATGGTACCAAACATACACATTCTAATATTATGTGTTTCTTCACACGCACAATGGAATGTAGCAACTTTCTCTAAAAGCTTCGTACACCATAACTGACCAATGAGATCTTTTCTTATCTAAAATTTTCTCAATCTTCTAACTAAAAGATCTCGTCTAAAATTCAAGCACCAAACACATGATATTGGTGGTGTAAATGAATAAAGCTAAAGATATACATGAGATTTGCACAAAAATGAAAGCTTCTAAAACAAGCTACACTGAAACAAGAAAAAGAGAACTATTGGAGATCATTAATATCATGGCTTCCCTTGAATTTTGGCTTTACCAATGCTAAATCATTAGGCTTATTGAATTGTGGTTAAGTCATCATGATTTTAGAAAAGCTTGTTCAAAATGACACTAGAAGACATGCAATCTCTAGGATTAGTCATGTACAAAATATTTTGACAAGCACAAGTTGCATATACTTATGTATTATACCTCATTATGAATCAAAATTGGATTTAGAATTTCAAATCAAATGGTATTAATATTGTATTACTTGTTTATTGATTCCTTTGTGATGTCTTCTCGTGTCTTCATTTTGAAGTCTTCATTAGAGTCCAATTCTTGGACTCTCATTATGAAGCCATCTCAACCACTGCATTTAATAGGTGATGTAGCAATTTTGCTAACATGCCAAGTGTTGCATTTGTGATTTGGGCCATGGCTTGAGTGATATATGAGTAATGTTCTCCATCTCCTCCACACAATAAGGAAGTCATATAAAGTGGATTTTCTATTTTGCACAAAATTTTAAAACTATGTTGAAATGGGCTAAAAAGAAGCTTACCACAAAATTGGCAATCCAAAAAGTATCATTTTTAAGTCAACTTTCACCTAGTGAAAATTCACAATGTCTTTCATATCAATCTTTTTCAAACCATTTAGAGGTTCTTTGAGTTGGCACCTTACTATGATATATGAATAAAACAAGCATGCAATATTAGAAATGTTAGGTGCACATTTATTAGCACAATTGAAATCAATGTTATTTATGTTATCAAAAGGACATAGGTATAGCTTTTTTGGGCCACTGTAACAAAATATACATGTAGAGGCTATTCTAAGCATGATTGCAAAAGAGATGCTACAAAAACCCTAATAAATAACATTAAATTGTACTTTTGTTTTGTTAGCCCACCATGACTTGGTAACAAATTCTACTAAGCTTTTATGTCTTTAACAAAGCTACCCACATGCTAGACATCCAAGTAGCCTAGCCTATGAAGCTAGGATACTTTTTCTACTTTTGTGATTTTGGTAATAATGTAGCATTTAGAGAGAAAAAGTCACAAAACAAAATCTAGAACATGACTTCATCCAAGCATGCAAAGTTTATAGAAAAGGAGTGTCAATGCTCTAGGATGTCTATTAAGTGAAGTGTATGTACATACACCAACTAGATAGTGACCAAAGGAACATATTTACTCCCCAAAAATTTCATTTGACTATTGAGAAATTGGTTTTAAAATAATTTATATGAAACCTCTTTTAAAAAGCAGAAAGTGAAATGGAAGAGATGACTAGATATGAACCATTGTCCAAATGTCAAATAATTGCAAAACATAAAGCATTGTTTAGGAAGTATTGAAAAAAATCCAAATGAAATTGCAAACCTTTTAGGTAAATTACATCTTTCTCCTAATAAGGAGTTTTCCTAAAATTTGTTGGATAATTACAAGAAAATAGCTAATTTGAAAAATGAGAAGAAATCGACATTTCTCTTTATGAAAATAGATCAAATCTACACTTTTTTTAAATGTAAGTATTTGTTTACATGGTAAAAGCATAGTTTGGTGTGATACAAAAAAATGACCAATTTTGTTTCTTCTTAGTTGGTGCTTCTATTATGTCTTAATTTGAAATTCCTTTGATGAGAAAAGTTAAATTCTAAAGAATATTCAAGTGGTCATATAACACTCCGGCCAAGTGACGTGAAACAAGGTGTGTGCATATGGTGTCATTATGATGGAGTGTGGAATTGAGTGGAATTTGAACTATTGTGAAGCATCATCTCCTATGTAGGAATCTCATCGCTTTGAGGGAGATTAATTGAGAGTGCACAACAACAGACCTGTGTAGGCTCCCTACCCTAAATACATCACAACTTCTCCATCCGTTAACTTTTTACTGCAACCACCAGGCCTTGCCATTGTACCCACAAGCTCTCTTCTTGGTGCTTTGCATCTATTCTACCTCCAAAGAGGTTCCCAAAGATGAGGGGTAAGGAGGGGATGAAATCTCCTCCCAACATTAACAAGACATCCCGATCTATGCTGGAGAAGAAGCGGACCCAAAACCTAGAGTCTATTACTTTATATGTGGTGAAGTTATGCTGTGCAAGATAGTTGAGTTTTGCTTTACATATATGTCATTTTGTGGCTATTAGTTTCTAGAGTTATGGCATTGTGGAGTCATTTGAGATTTACTTTGTTTAGTTTGTGTTTTATGCATTTGGGAATTCATGTAATCTATCATTAGATGTTCTTAGTACTAGCACATATGGTTGTGCAGTGGGTGTTGCATATCAAATCTTCATATGCATGCATTCACTAGTTCTAGTCAATGGTGACATCAAAGCAACATTATTGCATGATCTCGCAGTTTTAATTTTACAAATGCTTGAAGGGTCAAAGTGAGTGTCTAGTTTTGGACCTTTCTAAGGTAATCAATATCAAATTTGGTGACTTAGAATATCAAATTTGGTCAAGTTGAACTATGTCAAATCTCTACCCAACTCTACATTAGTAGATGCTTTTGCTTTATATCAACATGCATTTGAGCAGTTGAAAAGTTCCTCTTTTTTCAAATCATTATAGAGTAAGCATTGTTACTTTTTTTAGAGAAGGCCCGAGCATGCATAACTCTGAAGTATTAATTAACTCTTTTCAAGAAAAAAAAGGTGGAAGAATATCCATAGCTAAGCAAAATTTTCCATAAAACAAAAGACCTTCATGAGGAGTATGGACTAAGTTTGGAAGGGATGCTTTTAGACTTAGGCAACGATGTCCTCATTGAAGACCAACGATTGTTGGACTTAAGTGACAATGCCCTCCTTGAAGATTAGTGACTATTGGTAGTTTTCAAGCACAAGCATCAAAACGGTGCAAAGATCTACCTAAACCATGTGCACCCTCACTTGAGAGATGATTCCAAGTTGCTTTTCCACAAGTTGTATCAAGCCCTCATATCTTATTGTGAGATCACTACCAAGTTTTCATATTGCTATGTGTTTGAGTGGTGCCATGTTGCAACAAAAGATCCTATAGGCCACAAAGTGACATGAGTTAGGTTTGGAGAAAGTGTAATTCACATGTGCAAGATTAGGCTAAGGGATTAGAATGAAATATTGAGACATGGAGAAGGGAAAATTGTGCCTCCCAGGTTGTCATTCCCCTTGAGAAAAGGCCACACTTGACATGTTCCACAAACAAAATTTATACATGTATGAAACTTGGGTATGTGGGGCCAAATTATGATTATATTGCTAACTTGGAGTCACTTGTTGAGAGGATGCCCAAAAAAACCAAGGATATATTGAATAGGCTATCGAAGCTAAAGGTTTCAATCTAGCAAAATAAGGAGATGTTGCTGAGATACGAAGGTCAAATGTAATGGTTGAGTGTGTAAAGGATGAAATTGAAATATAGAAGCCTATTGGTCCTTCTTGGTACTACGTTCGGCTATTTTTGATACTATGGTTGGTAGTGTTAGTTTCTACTTTTTGGCAATATATGCATTGCTTAGAACTACCTAGCTCAAGGTAGATAGATTGGTAGTTTTGGTAGTTTTAAAACTTTATGGTAGCTCATTTGATACTACATGGATGATATTTAGGAGTTTTGGTATTGATGGTAGCTAGTTTGGTTCTACCTAGATGATGTTAGGTAGTAGACCATTTTTTGATTATAGGTCAAATAATGTTTGGTATGAGATTATTTTCATGTCATAGGTCAAACATTATTTCCATGATATTCAGTAGTTAGCTTCTATGATGTTTTGTTTTTGTAAGTCTAATCCTCTTAAATTTTTTCACTTGATATTCACATTTTGATAAGTTGGAGACTGCTTGTAAGGAAGGATATGCCCACCCATCAACCATGTGATCATTGATGTGAAGGGAAAGAGGTTCACCTTCTTCCCTAGGCCGTATATTGTAGATAAAGATAGGACCATCCATGTGTTTGTCACTTATGCTATGTACGGGGAGTTATTGGAAGTGGTACATGTTGTGGAAAGCTTCATGCTCGAGTGTAGGCCTTCAATGCAATTCTGTGTCCCTATGAAATTTTTGAAAAGAGGGTTGCAATGTTGAAATACCTACGGTGGCAGCAAAAGCACAGATCACCGGGCACTACAATATGAAGAGTAAGTTGGCACTATTATCCATGATGGTAATTTTATGTGTTGATTACAATTTGGTGTGATCATGCTTTTGGAACTACTTGTGGTTATTGCACAGATGAGAAACATGTGGCCAAGGTTGTCAAAGATGGAAAGATTGCAAGTAATGTGAATTATGATGGGGTAGGATTATCAAAGTATGCTATGAGTAATATGTTTAATGAATTGTATAGTATGGGGAAGGCACAAATTTCCTACAAGACTTGAAATTTGGTGGGATAGAGGCAAAGGGGAGTGTGGTGGATCTAGATGGGGGCACAATAGGGGACAATCAAGGGAGCTCTAATCTAGAGGAGAGGAAAGCTACTATTGGAAGCAAAAAAAAGTCATGAATTGGTGCTACTGGACCTGTGATCATCAATAATGAAGTTGTTGTGGCACTGTGTATCCACCCACAAAAAACCAAAGATAGTTTTATGTTCACAAGATTTTATGTTGTTCAGTTACGTGTGTGACATTATTGTTCTTTGCATTTTGTTTGGCTTGATTTTCATATCTTATGTTCAATTGTTTATGTTTGTATGGATATTTTAATGGATGCTAAAAACCGAGATGCCTGAGTGTGTATATGATGTGGGTGATCTGTTGAATTTAGGAAGGATGATCTACAAAAAAACGATTCAAGAGCTTCAAAATGATTGGCAAGTTGATGCCCCCCCCCCCCCCACCCTAAGAATGTCCAAAGTTGGAACAAAGTGGCTAGTCCAAGATTTTGTAACAATGGTAGTGTAAATAAGGGTTAAAAGAGTAATCTTGAGCTTGTTTAAGGGTGAAAGGATTTATGACAAGTCATTGAGTGGGTATGGGTAGTGTCCATACCACTAATAAGTGATCTTGTTATAACCAAAATTAAGAGTATTATGGCCAAAGCTAAAGAAATAAGCAAAAAAAGGCAAGTGTATAAAATCATAAATTGCCCATGATTTTCATTGAAACCTTCGAGTATGACTATACAAGGATCAAACGCACCATTATTTCCCTATTTACTATAGTGATAGGGGAAAAGCTAGGAAGCATCAAAGCAAATTTTCCAAGCATGGAAATATTTATGTAGAGCTAATCATAGCCACCATAAATAGGTCCAAGAGTGATTAACATGATCTTTGGCTGTAGAGAAAGGGGGATATGCTAAGATCTTGAAGTCCAAAGTGATCAAATTGCATATAGGGACCCTTTAGCTTAGAAACTCTTTCTCAAGAGTATGATCTTTGGAGAACATTTGCATGTGGTTTGGCCTAATGGTGTAGGTGCAAATCAAGAGAATTCTACATTTGTAACAAGTTCCTAGACATGGTTTTTGACACGGTTTTGGGCTAAAGTTCATTAGGTCTCTCTTGGAACCATCCAGAAATTGTTTTGATATTGTCATTGTTTATATTTTTCCTTGTAATACTACATACAAATATTTGGATTGAAAATAGTGGGAAGGCTTTTCCTTGACAGTGTTTGAGCCCAAGCAATGGACTTTGGACATTGTATGTGTAATTCAAGAGTGTATTTGCATTGTACAAAGTAATTTACAAGTTTATATGTAGATTTATTTTGGTTCTCTTGAATCTATCCTCCAATCTTAATTATTTCCTTGAACCCTTGTGGTTTTTGTCTTGACACGTACCTCCTCAAGAGTTGGTGAACTTGACATGAAAAGCCATGTCCAAGCTATGACAAGCTAGGAGATTCAGTCGTATCTTCGGGATATTAGGACCTACATGATTGGGAGATGATTTTGATGATGTAAAATAGATGTTTACAATCTTTCGATATGTACATATAACAAAAGTGCCAATAGCATCAATAACAACTATAATAACATATATTACAATATCAACAACACCTATAGTAGCAAATTCAATTACATTCTTATACAAGATATGAAGTTAGAGCGACCAAAGCAATGGAGGATGTAGAGAACCAGATGAAGCTATTTGATGGCCAAAATATTTATATTTATCTAAAGCTACGTGAAGCAAAGATGGAATTCTTTGGGGTCCATACTCACATGATGAGTCAGTACTTTGTACGACTTGTGACTTTTGTATTGAAATCATGCATCAATGCAATTTACATGGAAGATTCTAAATGGTTAGAATCCAATAAATCCTTGAAGACTTAGGGGTGGTCAATTATTGATCTTTTCAAGAGTGGGTTCATAAGCCCATGGCCGCATCTGAGCTTCTACATGAGCTTGAGTTTAAATTTAGCTGGTTAGACATTGTGGAGCAACAGCATGGGAGCTTGAGAAGGTTGAGCTATTTCTACAAGCAGTAGACCCTCTATTGCAAATGGAATTAGTGAAGTTACTTGAAGATGGAACCAATGTGATGGGTTTAAAGATGAATTGATAGGATGCCAAGGATGCTATTTCTACACTAAATAGAAGCCAATTGTCAGACCAATGCCTCTTGATTGTGATGAGTAGATAAAGAGGGCTATAAGGCAATCAAATCTCAGGAACCTAGAGTATGTTGGGCATAAATTTACTACATAGACATTGAGAGACCTGAAGATTGGGAATGGGGAGTTCTTACTTCCTATAGAGAGAAAGAGGTTTCATTGATATTAAATATTATTAAGCACCTATTGTGAGCAATTATATCCTTTGGTAGCTCTATAGCTAGCGATTTCTTTTCTAGCCACCAAGGATTGATTACTGCAATGCTAAAAGAAAAAATGATTTGAGGAAGATAGAGATAGTGAAGGCATAACATGCATTAGAATAGAGACCCAACTCACGATGAAAATCTCACATAGTACCAAGTGCAACAAAGTTCCACCTTATTACTAAATGGTAGCAAAGCTAAACCAAACCAACAACATTCCTCTATTATAAAACCCAACATGATATAGTTTGAAACCAAATGTTGAGTCCAGGATCAAGAAGAGTGCATCAGTTAAAAGTAAAATCATGGCTTGTTTTTAAAAGAAAAGGTAATGGAATAAGACAAAAACCCCATATGCATTAGATCGATAAACAACATGATCAAGTACATAGAGATGTTGAGAAATAGTAGATATAATTTGCAAGCATAGGGCTTGTTGTAAAGACCATGGAGGTGCTTCTTCCCTACCATAGAAAATAGCTCTAACAAGGTGCAATCACTTGGAGATTTTTCCATTGCACTAGCCCTTTCCTTTGGATCAACCGTTCTCCCTTGGAAACTCCTTCAATATCAACCTCTTTGCTATCAACTACACCCTTGATTGTTCCTTTGTTAGTACTTGCTCCCTCACCAATCTCCTCATATCTCTTTTCCCCCTTAGCCTCATCCACCAGCTTGTTGCCACTATTAGGAACCATGCCCTCTTTGGTGTCTTTTCCCTTCTCCTTGCTAGCCGCCCTCTATTGTCCAACTTCATCCCACTAGAAGCCCCTCCTCCAATTTTGGTATTAATAGCATCCAAATCCCCTCAACCTCAATGACATCTAGCAATGCCACATTAGTGGAAGAGGATTTCTTAGCCTTGGTGTGCTCCACATCTTGTAGGGGGAAGGGGTTCAAGGAAATAATTAAGATAAGAGATAGATTCAAGAGAACTAAAAGAAATCTATGTTTACAAGGCACAATGCAAACACTAAAAATACCATAAAAATTCTTGGATGCTTCCAAGAGAGACCCAATGAAAAATTTTAAAGGTCACATACACCAGATAAATACTTAGGCATCTCATTTTTCGACATCCATCAAGACACTCGTATAACCATAAACAACTAAACCTAAGCCACACAAATCAAGCCAAATGAACTGCAAAGTAAAAAATGTCACACATACGGAATTGAATAGCATAAAATCCTATGAAAATAGTCTTTGTAGACATAGTGCATGACATCCATCCCCTCTAAACATGCACATCCTCAAGATGGACCATAGCTACCCATGCTTGTCTCCTTAAAGCTCCATATTCAGCTCAAAATTATATTCCCCTGTATCCAAATCTTCTGCTTCATCCACCATGTCATGCACTTCCTCTTCTTTATCCTATCTATCATCATGTTCTTCCTCCCCCAAGTTCTCCACTACATGTGCATGTTTATCCCTTCTCTTGGATCCTTTGATTCTCTTACTCATAATGGGTATCTACAAGGTGGTCCCATCAAGCTTTGTTAGTAAATGAGTAGCATTGTCATGGACATGATTTATTACATAAGGCCCAAACAATCTCTTGGCTACCTTGCAAATAGTGCTACGATAATTTTCCATGCTACTATCATAGACCAAGACCTAGTCACCCTCTTCAATTACTCTAGGCCTTCACCTATGTCTAATATCAAATCTATCCTTATTTTATAGCCTTACCTCATTAAGCTTATACATTGCTCTTTGCACATCATTTGGTCTTCTCTCAAGCTATCATATGCAAAGAGCCAAGAACTCCTCTTTGGACATATCATCCTACCAAGGAAAAACACCCCAAATAAGTGCACAAGTCTATGTGGGCATCATTTGATTTCACCAGTACATCAATTCTATGTTGAGATATCGAGCTCCACTCGTGATACGCCAGGGTGACCGTTGTGTATTTATGTCACCGACTTGTCAGTTGTAGATGCAGTTGGTACACCGCCCATGAATAATAGCTAGATAACAGCTATCCTTATCTACTCTAGTTCGTGGCTCAGTTAGTATGCCACCTTAGTTAGTTGAGTTTGGTTTGAGACCCATATATAGGGTTTTTCTATTTCTTTGTATGAGAGTTCTTTTGGCTTACACAAACTAAGAAGAGGAAAACTGTTTTCAGCCTCCATCTCTGTGTGTATTCCCCCATTGTGCAAGCAAGAAAGCTTCAAGTGAGACTCCTTCCTTCTCTCCCACAATCTTGACATGGTATCAGAGCCTTGTTCGTGGTAAGGAGCTCAAGAAAGCAAGCCAAGCTCACGGTGATTTGGTAAGAGGAGCAGTGTTGCTTTCATTTTCTGTTTTGGGAGCAGATATCTGCAGGCAGCACAGTCGAAAATTGCAAGAGTGCATTGTCTCAGGTTGAGACGCCCTTCGCGGTGAAGCAAGAGGGCAGTATATGCTGCGGGTAAGGGCTTTAGCCCTTGGCGACCTTGTTTTTTTTATTTGAGGCCACTTTGGGGCCTGTTTTGGAGGCGGAAGTTTTCTGCACGCACTCAGGAAAAGGCCCAGTTTTATGCTGTGCAGCCACTGTTCTACAGCTCGGTGAAAAGTTACTGTAGAAATTGCATCGTATGCTTGTGCGCAGAGACATTGGGAGTTACAGAATCATCCCTGTTGCCTGTTGATGCAAAATCGTCACTAGGAAGTGACTGTGTGGTCAAATACCACTTTCGCCAGTTTTGCAGATTTTCCCTTGTGAGGGTGAAGCTGTGTTTTTTGCAGTGACAGAATTTTTTGCAGTGTTCTGTAATGGCATCTGATTCTCTTTCACAGATTGTCACTGAAAAGCTTGACAAGAACAACTTCCAAGCATGGAAGTTTAGAATGACGAATTTCCTTATGGGAAAAGGATATTGGGAATTTGTTGCAGGAAATGAAGAAGAACCAGTTCTTCCTTATGTTCCCAATCAATAGCAAATGCAGGCATTTAAAGCATGGCATGAGAGAGCCAGGAAAGTTATGTACTGGCTGTCTATCAGTATTTCAGACTCTATGATTGTGCATATTCAGGATGCAAGTACGCCAAAGGAGGCATGGGATACTTTGTCAAAAATGTATAGCACAAATACGCAAGCCAGGAAAATGCAGCTCAAGCAAGAGTTGCATAATGTGCAAAGAGAAAATATGAGCATCAATGACTACCACATGAAGGTGAAGAAGATTGCGGATGCACTTGCTTCCATTGGATCGCCAGTGGAAGATGATGATTAAGTTTATGTGACCTTGAATGGTCTAGGAAAGGATTATGCACAATTTCGGACATCCATTTCAGTTCGTGAAAGATTTCTTGATTTTGAGGAGTTAATTGCTCTTCTAATTTCTGAGGAGCAGAGAAATGGTGGTGCATCTTCTTCAGGAGGAACTTCAAAGGAAGCTGTCTTCTACTCAAATGCTGGAAGAGGTAGAGGCAGAGGTAGAGGAGGCCGATTTGGAGGCTGTGGTAGAAATCAGAACATGCAGCAAACTCAAGAAAACCAGTCCTATGGAGGAGGACGTGGTAACTCTAGAGGCAGGGGGAGCCAAAGAGGTCGTGGTGGATGGCAAAGAGGCCAAAATGCAAACAGTAATGTTGAGTGCTACTACTGTGGTAAAATGGGTCATATGGCTAAAGACTGCTATAAAAAGCAGAATGACATCATAAATGGAAAATTGCAACAAGGGAATTATGCATCTTCTAGTAGACAGGGTGATGACAGAAATGAGCATTTGTTCATGATGCAACACATGAACAATTCTGTGACAAGTGCAGAAGAAAGCAACGATGTGTGGTATGTTGACTCAGGTGCATCAAACCACATGACAGGTCATGCAGAATGGATGGAGGATGCAAGGAAAATGGAAAAACTAGGATTTGTGGAGACTGGTGATGATACTGCACATCCTATTGTGCAGATTGGAAAAATTCCCTTGTTTATGCAGGATGGGAAAAAGAAATACTTGTCCGATGTATTTCATGTCCCGAATATCACCAAGAATCTGGTTTCTGTTGGTCAAATGGTTGAACAGGGCTTGCAGGTCAGATTTAATCCTCATGGATGCTTTGTTGAGAATATGAAAAATAAAGGTCGCTTGATAGCAAAAGGAAAGAAGAAGGGCAGAATGTTTACGTTGGATGCAGACATGTCTGAATTGAGTGCAGCAATGTTTGCACATGGGACCGGTGTAGTTGCAGATATTGATATCTGGCATAAACGCATTGGTCTTGTTAATGTACAGCGACTTAAATCAATGCAGGCCCAAAATATTGTTGCAGGATTGCCTAAATTCAAGGTTGCAGAAATGCATAAGGTATGTGAAGCCTGTCAGTTTGGAAAACAGGCAAGGAAACCATTTCCTAGACATGTTCAAGAGAGTGAGAAGCCATTGGAATTAATCCACTCTGATGTGTGGACTACTAAAGCTGCATCTCTTGGAGGCTGTCATTATTTTGTCACTTTTATTGATGACTATAGCAGAAAAGTTTGGGTGTATTTTATGAAAAAGAAAAGTGAATTTTTTGGGCATTTCAAAACCCTTAAAGCTATGGTTGAAAAAGAAACAGGCCTGCAAATAAAATGCCTAAGGTCAGATGGAGGGGGAGAGTACCTCTCAAATGAGTTTACAAAGTTCTTGCAGGAGCATGGCATAAAGCAGCAATATTCATGCAGTCATACCCCACAACAAAATGGAATTGCAGAAAGAAAAAACAGGCATATTGGAGAGGTATCTCGTGCCATGCTCAATGAAAAAGACTTGCCAGATTTTTATTGGGCTGAAGCAGTTGCTACAACAGTCTACATAATGAACAGGACTCCCACTGCAGCAATACATGGAATGACTCCAGAGGAGAGGTATACTGGTAGGAAACCAGATATTTCTCATTTGAAAATTTTTGGTTGCATTGCCTATGTACATGTGCCAGATGAGTTGAGATCCAAGTTGGATCCAAAAGCTGAGAAGTGCATCTTTATTGGTTACTCTCTGCAGCAAAAAGGGTATAGATGCTATAACCCTTCTACTCGTAAGTTTACAGTGAGCAGAGATGTTGTTTTTGATGAGATGAGTAGCTGGTATAAACCAGTAAATGTGATTGATGATGTAGATGCACAAAATGGTAATGCTGCACAGAATTCACAGCAGCAGTCACAAAATATTAGTGGACCTGGAGCGTCCTCTAGCAGTGGTTCACATTCTTCGCCATGGACAGGCAGATTGAGATCAGGAGAATCTTCTCAAAGTAATGCAGATAGTGGTATGCAGGTATCACGAAAAGGAAAAGAGAAGGTTGATCAGCCCATGTTTGATGTGAATGCAGGTCACTCTTATGTGGATGGTGAATCCAGTGGCTCAGAACAGAGCATTGATGATGAGTTGGGTATTCCTTCTATTGTTACACCTGGAGTAAGGAAGACCAGGGATGTTTTGAGAGCACCTGGGAGTGAACCTACTTTGCGCAGGTCTATGAGAGCTAGGTATCCTGTGGATAGGCTGAAATATGATGGATTTACAGCCATTCACTATGCATATATGGTCAAAGTGATACAGGAACCAGAACCCACTTCTTTTGAGCAAGCCATGGGAAAAGAAAAATGGGAGAAAGTCATGGATGAAGAAATGGATGCCTTGGAAGCAAATGCTACATGGGAGTTAGTACATTTTCCTAAAGGTAAGAATGCAATTGGCTGTAAGTGGGTTTATAAGGTGAAGCACAATGCAGATGGTTCTGTGAACAGATACAAGGCAAGATTAGTAGTCAAGGGGTATGCACAAACATATGGCATTGACTATGAAGAAACATTCAGTCCGGTTGCAAGGATGGCAACCGTAAGAGCAGTCATTGCTATGGCTGCATCAAAGGGATGGTGTTTACATCAGATGGATGTAAAGAATGCCTTCTTGCATGGTGATTTGCAAGAAGAGGTCTATATGGAGCAGCCACCAGGTTATGTGCATGCTGTTCATCCTGAGTTTGTTTGCAGGTTGAAGAATGCCTTGTATGGCTTGAAGCAAGCACCTAGAGCATGGTCTGACAAGATAGGACAGTATCTTGTCACTATTGGCTTTCAAATTTCCAAGGCAGATTTCTCACTTTATGTGAGAAAAACAGAGAAAGGTATTATGCTACTTGTCATTTATGTTGATGATTTGATTATGACAAGTGACAGTGATAAAGATATCCTTCATGTGAAAATGCTATTGAAGCAAAAGTTTGAGATGAAGGATTTGGGAGAGCTGCGTTATTTCTTGGGCATTGAGGTGATTAGATCACCAAGTGGGATACAGCTCTTGCAGAGGCAGTATGGATTGGACATGCTGTCCAAATATGGGATGACAGGCTGTAAGCCTATTTCAGTTCCTTTGGAGTAGAATGTGAAGTTGAGGGCAGATGCAGGTGAGCTTCTGGAAGACCCTACTATGTACAGATCCATAGTAGGAAGCTTGATTTATATGACTATTACCAGGCCAGATTTGAGCTATGCTGTTGGATTGGTAAGTCAGTTTATGCAGGCTCCAAGGAAATCGCATTTGGATGCGGCTAGATGCATACTCAGGTATGTGAAGTCCACATTGCAGTATGGACTATTTTATGAGACTGGGGTTCAGATACAGTTGCATGGATACACTGATGCTGATTGGGCTGGTAGCATTTCTGATAGACGATCTACCAGTGGATATATGTTCTCTTTTGGGAGTGCTGTAGTCACTTGGAGCAGCAAGAAACAGCCTACAGTTGCCTTATCCAGCACAGAGGCTGAGTACAGGGGCGCAGCAATGGCTGCATGTGAGGTAGCTTGGTTGCATAAGCTACTTTATGATATGCATCAACCTACAGATGGGCCAGTTGTCATTTATTGTGACAACATGAGTAGTATACACTTGGCAAATAACCCAGTCTATCATGCTAGAACAAAGCACATTGAGGTGCATTATCACTATGTGCGAGAGAGGGTTTTACTAGGTCTTATTGATCTAGTTTATGTCAGCACAGAGGATCAGGTAGCTGACATATTCACGAAGGCATTGGGCGTAGAGAAGCTGCGCAAGTTCAGAGACCTGCTTGGTGTCTAGGAATTGGGATTGAGCTCGAGGGGGAGTGTTGAGATATCGAGCTCCACTCGTGATACGCCAGGGTGACCGTTGTGTATTTATGTCACCGACTTGTCAGTTGTAGATGCGGTTGGTACACCGCCCATGAATAATAGCTAGATGACAGCTATCCTTATCTACTCTAGTTCGTGGCTCAGTTAGTATGCCACCTTAGTTAGTTGAGTTTGGTTTGAGACCCATATATAGGGTTTTTCTATTTCTTTGTATGAGAGTTCTTTTGGCTTACACAAACTAAGAAGAGGAAAACTGTTTTCAGCCTCCATCTCTGTGTGTATTCCCCCATTGTGCAAGCAAGAAAGCTTCAAGTGAGACTCCTTCCTTCTCTCCCACAATCTTGACATTCTATAGGCATAAACCATGTGGTCACATTGTGTGTGGTATGGTCTACCTATAAAGAAAAAGGCAACAACCACGACCACACCCTAATCCTTCCACCACAAGATTTGGCTAAGGCCTTGATTATAGGTGGATAAATCCTTTTAATCTTCCCATTACCCTCCAAATTATATGTGTGGCTAAAATATCAGCCTCATCATTATCATCATCAAGAAGAGACTCCTCATCATCAAATCTAGCTCTCGAAAGCATACATACAATAATTGGATTGTCTTTACTTACAATGTGCTTAAACTCAAGGTTCATGGACTTGATGTATACATCCTAAGCATAGAAGTGTCAAGGTTGGAGCAAGTAGCAATCATCTGCAACAAAGGAAAATAATTTGTCTCAACCACAATAAAAGCACCAATAAAAGTACGATTTGTCACATGTGAGAGGAGTCATAAGTGCTCAAAGCTCTCTCTTCATCTATGTGTACCTCGTCTACCTCTCATTGAATATTTTGGCTTCAAATTTCATGGCATACTTATTCCCTTCTTCATCATTTTGACCAATAGCCCAACCAATGACTATGGGCCTTTTGCATGTATAATCTGCCTTTTTGAGGGTTGGAGATATCCTTAACAACTTCTTCAATTTTTGCATTGCCATGTTATGCCTTCTATCCAAAAAGAATTGTTGCCCTTTTCTCAAAAGTTGATATAAATCATCTACAACATGTACAAAATGTGGAATCTAGGTCATATAGAAAACACAAGATCCAAGGAATCTCTAAACCTTTGATAAAGAATTAGAAATTTCAGCTATATTCTTGATGGAATCAACCTTCGTAGAAGAAGGATTTCTACCATATGACCCACACATATGTCCCACAATAAGAACTTCATCACATCAAAAATAGACTTTGTCTTGATAAAATCAGGCCTCATAGCCTAGATAAGATCCCTACAATGTGTGCTCAACAAAGTACCTGCAACCTTGATCATCCAATGTCTCATGTCTTTTCTTATTTTGCACAACCCTTAATCGGCACATCATCTGGGAATGGCATAGTAAGCTAAGGGATGAAATCTATAAGAATCTTATTTATCACATTCATCATATGAGCTAATTTACAACCCCGTGAGGTTAAAGTGTACATCCTTACAATGCCCAAAAGATTCTTCACCGTCATCAAATCTCTGCTCTCCACCAGTGCTATCTAAAACTAGTCATAATCTAAGTAGATATCTCCTAGAGAATAGATAGCACATCTTGCAAAAGCCTCAGCAACTTGTCCACAACTCGCCCTAGTCCAATATTCTAGATGGTTACTCTACTTCCCGGCTACATGTCTTGTATGAATCTACGTGTTCCATTCTTCTTAGGTACAATACACCATTGTTTGGAATAAGGAATAGAATATGGCTCAAGAATTCTCATTATTATATTCTCATTCAGTAGCTCAATCAACTTTGGCAAGTGGACTCTAATCACTAGAATTGGATGTAAATTCCAAGGTATGTGAGGAATGGTAAAGATTACCATAGGCACCACAATCCCTAAATCTATACACCCAATCTTGCACAAAGAGAAGGCAAAATACCATCCACATGAAGAGCTACATGAAACCACCACTAGAGTTGGATTTCCACTAGCATGGTTAAATGCAAACTATAGATAGTGTGTGTCAATAACCACTTATAGATAGTGTGTGTCAATAACCACTTATATTATCAATCCTTGGTGGGCTAGAAAAGAAATCGCTAGCTATAGAGCTACCAAAGGATATAAATAGGTGACTAATAATATTTAATATCAATGGTATACTTTTGAAGAGCTACATGAAACCACCACTAGAGTTGGATTTCCACTAGCGTGGTTGAATGCAAACTATAGATAGTGTGTGTCAATAACCACTTATATTATCAATGAGGCCTAATACAAAGGAAGTGCTCATCTCTTTGAATAGAAGAGTAGATATTATGATATGGTCCTATTGTCAAAGGCCAAAGCTCATTCAAATCCTTAAAAAAATGCTTTCCTCATTGCTTCTATAAAATAGGATTATTTAAATATATAACTTCATCATGTGGTCTTCTAGCCTAGTGCTATTCATAGATATAGTGATATGAGGAGTGCTTCAACCTCCTATTTTTAAATTAACATATTCATTCAAGAGGATTGTGAGGAGTGGCTATCTTCTATTCACAACATCTTGCATGTGCTAGATGAGGTTGGTAATAAGCCCGTGTTCTTGAAGTTGTTGAGGATAGTTTGGACAAAAAACTTAAGATATATAGGTAGCACAACAATTCTTGTAGACGATTGTAGATACAAGTCTCTCTAAAATGACTATGAGAATTGTCTAGACATAAGATTATATAAACCTAGATATTATGACCCAATGCACCCTTTGTAATTTGCAATAACTAATTGAGCCTTGGGCAATTGACTAGATTAAGGATGCCTACCCAATGGCATAAGTCACAAGCACTCACTATTTGATTTGAAAGATGACATCCCCCCCCCCCCCATTGCTCATTATTTCATTTAATGTGAGAGCTATTCCTATCATGACCCTCCTAACATTGAGTTATACGTTGTACTATGGAACACACTTTGTATATGAGATTCTATTATAATGAAAATCCATATCTTGTATGTATTATCTTATCCATGCACAATCTTTGATGTATTTCTAACATTTTCTTTGATGTTTATAGTCTTACCCAATGATAGAAGTTATGTTTTAGCATACTTCCTATGCTTTTTTTGAAAATGTATTATTTTGGCTTGATGCCAAAGTGGCACTTCACATTGCCAATTTTTGGTACCAGAGAGTACCAAATTTGAGAGTAAATAGTAGTATATTTGGTACTATAATGTAAAATTGATAGTAGCATAGTTGGTATTGTGGTGTGACATGTATATTACATAGGCTCAAAGTAATAGAATTGGTGTTTTGAAGTAGCTTATGTTGTCATGACCAAAGAGGTTGTACAATATATTATGAACTACCATATATTGGTTTCTCTAAAATAGTCACTTCTTTGTTTTTAAACAATTTTACAATGTATGGTACTGTAAATACCAAAGTATAAAACTAAAAGGTTTCAAATTTGGATACTGTAAGTACCAAATCTAATAGAGGTATCCATTTTGAAATTCCAAGTACTGATTTTGCTATAGGTTCTAATTTTGGTACTATTAATATCAATGTTGGTAATGTCATATCCAAAGGTGAGACTATAGGTAGTAAAGTGGGCATCAAATATGGAGTGGATGAAGGCATATGTAGGCATGGTGATATACAAACCCAGAAAAAATAGATGTTATTCCATGATTCGGAATAGTATAGATCTATCGACTTGGTAGAGGTGGGCAGGTGTAACATGCCTTCATCCTCTTTGGCTCAATCATCATATGGCATGCTATTGTATATATTCTCATATACCTTAGAAGTTAACCTATACTAGTTTTGGAGTTCAAATATAGGTTCCATTAGGAACCATATGACTCTTACATGGTGGGACTACATCATGACTGAAGGTATATGGTCAAGAAGACTATATGCATCACATTTCCCTCTAGTTGGCCATGGTAGAAGCCTTCAACCACAATTATACCATAATGGGAACAATATCCAAACAACCATTTCTTTGACATAGTACTCATTGTCAAGAGGCTTTGGCACAATATGGATTCTCATAAACTAGTGATATACTAACAATCTACTTGGCTTGTTGAACACTATCCTACATCACTATTTCTACAAAAAATGGAACATGTGTAGAGACGAGCTTTCCCATGATACTTGAACTTATTTTACTTGAAAGCCTCTTTGGAATACAACAATTGGACATGATACACACAGTAGTATATATATCATCCTTTCAACTTCTAAACAAGTCTATGAACAAGTCTAGAAGTTTGGCCCCACATCCACAAACTTGATAGATGAACTTGCATAAGTCAAATTGATTTGTTAATGAATTGGCTCTTGTAGACATAAGATAGTAGGTTTAGGACTTGGGCAATGCATGCTATGTTAAAGGTCTAAATATTTTTCTAACTATGATCAACTAGTTTTGCAAGCCATCTATAAATGAAAAAGGCCCATTATGAAGAACGGCAAGACCTATAATGAGATTTATCCAAACCCATCATAGTCATATGGGGGGGAAGAGAGAGAGAGGGAGAGAGGGTCCAAATCTTTTTGTGACCTTGTGGTCAACTTCTTGGGGGCCACTACAAGATGAGACCTTGACACAAGCACATCCTAAATGGTGTGTGTTTGAGAGAGAGAGAGAGGGACCAAAACGTTTTGTGACCTTGAGGTCAACTTCTTTGGGGCCATTGATAAATGAGACCTTAAGACATGCCCATCCTGAGTGGCAGGACCTATCCCAAGATTTGCCACAGCTTGTTGTCCTACCCATATGAAACCATTAATGGCACACTCAAAAATAGGAATAATTTGCAAGATTATGCCTTGCTCGAGAACCGTATGGAGGTTGAATGCATTGTCTTTCATCTGCATCATCCTTCCTTTAAGCCTGGTTAGTTTTGAGCCCATTAACTTCCACAAAAAAAGGTAACAATAGTGGCATGGAAGGGCAAAGAGGTGTTGAATGATAGCTCATGTTGTTCTAGGATGAGTGGCAGGGGACATGAGAGGATTGGTGTAGCATCATACCATTCTTACACACAAATGGTGTAGGGTGCAACTAGGGTTGAAGAAAGGACCATGGAGGGACTAGATGACACATGAGAGAACTTAGGTAGCAGTAGCTAGCCCATTTTGAAGGGGTGTAGTACTTAGTATACTCTACATATCAATTGTGTTTGAGGGAACACAAAAAGACACCCCTCTTTCTACATATTACAAGCATCAATTTCACTCTTAGAACCAATGCTAGATCAAAGACAACTAGTAGCTAAACCATGTGGAGGGTCCCAACTATTTCGTCAATTGTAGGGTCTTGACTATTGCATCAAAGTGCAAGGACATACAACCCTCCACATGGTAGCGATCATTCTTGGATATGACCAATATATTATTGCTCATTGCACTCTTGGATGCCACCTTTGCATTAGTGTGCAACATTGTGCACTTGTTAAACTCCCTTACATCCACCCCCTTTCTGATCAATGGATATCGCCTGAAGAAGTACTTCCCTCCTTGGGGATCTTGACAATTACGGTCACTTGATCTTTTCCCTCATTGGCACGGCACTGTACTTGTTATGATGCTACTTCTGATAGCCGTTCTTCAGCCACTTCTGATGAGGTGGACGCAACCCTCTGTCCCCTCAAAACCCCCTTTCAGCCTTGATCTCTTATCCTTTATTTTCCACCAGCGACAGTGGCGAGGTGGGTTCTGACAAATGGTCTTTCTACCATTCCCTTGCTCAATATTGAAAAAAAAGAAGAAAAAAAAAACAAAACATATCGGTCATGGGAGAAAAGGACTTAGGTCCCTGTCAAGCCGACTTATTCTTCGAGAAAAGGTGGAAACACCCTCGGGAATAGGGGAAAACAAGAAAAAGAAAAAAAAAAGAAAAAAAACAAGAAAAACAGATCTGTTATGAGAGAAAAGGAAGCAATTCCCTGTCATAGCAGGCCTCGTTCCACGAAAAGGTGGTAAACACCCTTGGGCGAGAAGCTGGCTGTGGAAAAGGTGGTAACACCCAGCAGTCCAGAAAGTGGATTCATTAATTGATATCACTAGGATTCAATTCCGAAGCTGCCTCCCTTGGTACGCTGTGTCCTAGGTCTCTCTACAAAGTGACTACATGTCCTCTAGCAGATGACATGTCCTATTCAACACAACGTTCGATTTCATGGCTACCTCCCTGGGTACGCCTCTTTAACAACTGATGACACGATCTTCATCCACAAACAATCGAGTGATGTGAGTTTTCATCCTAACCGGATGGGGAAGTGAGTATGGTTACCCTCTGTATCTATCAACAGAGCGTGAGACAGAGGGTGGGGCGAGAGACCAGTCTTTTCCCTTCAAATCAAATGAGAGGTGAGAAGTGTGAATGAAGTGTTGCACGCACGGGATGGGCCTCTCAATGCACAAAGCACAATTTGTTTCTGTGCACTGCACTATAAGGCTCCCTTGCCTTCCTTCTCGCACCGTATGCCGGCACAGGGCGGGATGTACAGTTGTACCATCAAATGCGCACAAGGCATACAATCTTTGCACAAGTGACCATGAGGATTACATCAATGGGTTTCGGGAAAAGGCTGCCCTCCTGTATCTATCAACAGAGAGTGAGACAGAGGGTGGGATGAGTGTGACTGGAGTTTCTTCAATCTATTACCGAGAGGTGAGATTGAGGGACGTTACGACACTTGGAGTCAGGTATGTTCCCGTTTCTCTATGCACCCACGGGAGGGGTTTTTGTCGTCATCACAAGACACGCCACCCTGTTCTGCACACTGCACTGTAAGGCTCCCTTGCCTTCCTCCTTGCACTTATGCCAGACGGGTTGGACGCACTACTGCACCATTAACTGTGCACTCTGGCATACTCTTTCTGCACCATTTTCCCCTTGTCAATTCCTCAACCGGGTATGAGATATGGGTTTCAATCCTTTTTCCTCGAGTGATATTAGTCATGGGGCGAGTGACTGTTCTTTCATTTCATTTGAGTGACTGCGAGTTGAGTGTAGTATCCTTCATCATCATCGACGAATTTCTTGCGATTCCTTCCATCAGCTACCTCCCTGGGTACTGCCGCGTGGTCCCTGCCATGACGAACGTGTGCCGAGAAGATGCCTTGGTCCCTCCAGCACCGACAACCACACTGGACGTGCCATCGACACTCAACCTTGCTTCTTGACGAAATGGGCCAAGTTTTTCTAACCCTACACCTTCTGTTTCTTCGTGACAGTCATGTTTTAAGTGTGGGGAAGTTAGTGGATGGTCTGTGGCGTGGTCCTAGGTCCCTGTTGCTCGGTTAACCCTATCCGTTAAGGTCTTAAGTGTGGGGACGCGTCCCTGCGCGTCTATATTGCATACCCCTTTGCATATGCCTTACCCTGTTCATGCATGTAGGCCATGCCTTACTGTTACCCTGATGGGGATCCCTTTCCACCCACCCGGTTATGTTCCACCCACCCTTGGAGCTGTTCCCCTACAGTTTTCCTTTCTTTCTTGATTTTGAGGTCCTCTCATGTGACCGCACCCTACGTTCACTGAAGTCCCAATCCAACCTTATAGCCCTGTTCCTCCCATTGAACTGATCATTTTTTCTTTTTACCTACCTTTGTTCCGGTGCACGGTTTTTGAGTTATTAATTTGTGAAGCATTTTGCGCAATTTAGCCGGTTTCCCATGTGAATGCGCTTTCTTGCTTCGGAACCATGCTCTGCCGTCATAGCCCTGCCAACCACTTTTCCCCTGACATTTTTCCTTTTTACTCTGAGTCATTTTGATACACGGTTTGTCCATTATTAATTTTTCGGTTTTTTAAGACTTTTTCATGCGTCTTTTTGCTATTTTTCCATGTGAACCTGCCCTATTTGCATCGGAATTCCAATTTGATTTGACAGCCGTGTCCCCTGTGCCTCCTCCCACCTTTTTCCTTTTTCCTCCACCCTTTTTCGACTTCCGGATTTTTACTTATTAATTTTTAAATGAGTTTTCGGGCGTATTTTTGGAGTTTTTTGCATATGAACCCCTCTTATTTCCACCGAAACTGCGTTTTAACGTGATAACCCTGTGCCATTCCTTCCTGCGGACATTTTTCCTTCTTATTGCATGTCATTCCGGTGAACGGTTCGTCCCATATTAATTTCCGATTCCATTTTCGGGTTTTTTTTTTGGGTTTTTCCCATGTGAACGCATCTTATCTCCGTCGGAATTATGTTTTGATGTGATAGGATTGTCGGACACATCTTTTTGTACAGTTTTTCTTTTTTCTGCACCTCATTCCGATGCACGAATTTCCCGCTATTAATTTTTAATTGCGTTTTTTGTTCATTTTTTGTGTTTTTTGCATGTGACCGCCCTTTACCCATCCCGGAATCTCCGTCATATATTTTTCTTCTCTTTCGACTGCCGTCCTGCCCACTTTTTGTTTTTACCCTATTTCGTTTTGACGTCCGGATTGGGAGTTATTAATTTTTCTTTATTTTTACGTATATTCGCGCGTCCGTCTTGCGCGCGACCGCATCCTTTTTCGATTTTACGTGTCTCCACGTGCCCCGGTCGTGTTCACATGACCCGTACCGTCATCCCAGCGCCATTTCGATCCCGTCACGGCAAATTTTTTTACCCTGCCCCGCGCATGAGCGTGAGACGGGGGTACGCGCCCATTTCTTCCTCTCTTCCCCCTGCCCTACCCTCCCCTTGTCCCTGCCCACCCCTATTCCCCTACCCACCCCCATGGGCCCCCACCCCTCTTGCCCCTGCCCACCCACCCTGCCCGCCCACCCACCCTGCCCACCCCTTACCCCCAACCGCCCGACCCCTTCCCCCAACCGCCTCCCTCTCCTTGCGTCCATCCTATTCTCCCTCCCCTTCCTCCTTCCCTTCCTCCCGCCTGTATTCTCCCTCCCCTTCCTCCTTCCCTTCCTCCCGCCTGCATTCTCCTCCCCTTCTTCCTTCCTCCTCCCCCCTTCCTCATTCCTTTGCCCCGCTGCCGCCACTGTCGCATCCTCCTCATCGACGCGAGTCGCCCACGCCAGCCCCTCCACCGCTCCGCCATGCAGCCCGCGCCGCTCCTCGGCTCTCCTCTGCAGCACCCGACGATGCCTGCTCCGCCTCGGCTCCAGCATCGATCGCCTGGCCCCTCGCCGTCGTGCCCTCGCAGATCCCAAGGCCCCCTGCCTGCGCCCGCCGGGTGTTCAGCCCGCGCCCCGCGCCTGCGGTGCTCGCCGCCTGCACAGCGCCGTCGCCACGCCGTGTGGACCGCCGACATCGCCGTGTGGACCGTGCCGCCGTCAGCGCCCGCCCTGCCTCCAGTCGCCGCCTGCCCCTTGCCCTCCTCGACACCTGCCAAACGCGCCACCCGTCGGCCGCCTCTCGCCTGCCAGTCCGCCGGCAGCCGCCCAGAGCCGCCGGAAGCTGTCACCACCCTCCTCTACCTCCTCCTCCTCCCTCACTAATTTGAGGTTAGTTTAACCTAACCTTAGGTTAATTCACTAACCCTAACCTCCCACTAATTAACACTAGTAAGGTTAGTTAACTAACCCTAACCCCACCCCCTAACCTAACCCTAGTTAACTAACCCTAACCCCACCCCCTAACCTAACCCCACCCCCTAACCAACTAACCCTAGTTAACTAACCCCAACCCCACCCCCTAACCAACTAACCCTAGTTAGCTAACCCTAACCCCACCCCCTAACCTAACCCCACCCCCTAACCAACTAACCCTAGTTAACTAACCCTAACCCCACCCCCTAACCAACTAACCCTAGTTAACTAACCCTAAACCCACCCCCTAACCAACTAACCCTAGTTAGCTAACCCTAACCCCACCCCTAGTTTACTAACCCTAGTTAGGTTACTCTAACCCTAAGTTAGTTACACTAACCCTACCCTAGTTACACTAACTTTAGCCTAGTTACACTAACCCTCCTTAGGTTAGTCCCCACAGACCTCACTTAGTTTACTAACCTAACTTAACCTACCCTGACTTATCCAACCTGACTAACCTAACCTGACTTGACTTCATGTGACTAACATGACTTACCCACACTAACCAAACTTAACTGACTTACTTCTAACTGACTTATCTGATTAACCTGTGAGTCTATCTCCTCATTCCAAGCACCAAGAACCCACTTGAGGCCATAGAGGGACTTCTTTAACTTGTATACCTTATCATTTGAGTAAAAAAAGCCAAGAGATTGCTCAACATACATCTCCTCCTTTAAATCACCATTCAAGAACATTGACTTGATATCCAACTGGTAAACCGGTCATCTCCTATGGCTGGCAAGAGTAAGTACAATCCAAATGGTGGCCATAGGAGTTGTGGGAGAAATCCACACATCCGCTAAAGTGTTGTCTTTGTTGTTTCATCAGTGATCTTTACTTTTCCTTTCCTGGATTCACTTCTTTTGGGAGACTCTTCCGTGCGCATTTCTACATTACATACACACCCCTTCCAGGTATTTATTTTATGTGTTTTATTTATTTTCATTTTCCCCTTAATCACAAATTAATTGTTAAAATGAACCCTTTAATTCACCCACAGTTTCCACGCGCATTCGCGCTCAACATACACATACTTTTTAATTAAAATAAACCCGCCGTTCACTTAGCACGCGCTACGTGCGCTACAGAGGCACTTAAATTTTAATTAAAATAAACCAGCCGTCACAAGAGCACGCGCTGGCAAAAAAGCGCTCCACATCACCTTAATTTGTAATCAATGAACTTGCATTTAGAGACCCAGTCGGGTATCGAAGTCCGGGAATCGAATTAATGCACCGGTTTAACCTAATAATTGGTAATTTAATTTATAAAAAGGAACCGCCATTTTCTTGCTAAGGTTTATCACCTAATAAAAATTCACCAATTTTTAATAATTTATTAAAATCAACCCTTCATTAAATTAATTCCCCCTCACTACACTTAATTCCCCTTTTTAATGAACCGTTTCGTGGGATGGGTATGCGCGGTCATTAGAGTTATTTTCTTGGTCCAGTCTTGGTTTATCAATGATATAGTCTTGATATGTGTCGGATATGGTATTGTTTTGGTTTCTTGTCTTTGATACGGTTACGGGTACGGTATGCCGTTTTTTTTCTTTTATTGCCTGATACAGGGTTTAGGGTGGTTGTCTGATGCATCGCATGAAGCTTTCGGTCGCATTTGTCTCAAGGTCATGTCAAAGTTTTTCTAGGATGTGGTTTGCTTGGGGTTAGTTGGTCAAGTCACGTTTTATTGGTTGTTCTCTTATCCTTGGTTTTTTTTGTTTTTGCTTTGCAGGCATTCTCCTTGATTGTCTGTGTTTGTGGTGTGTGTGTAACCATCTGAATGGCGCCTTCTCATGCTCCTCCCCCTATCCAGTATGTCCCATTAGTTAGTAGGGATTACTCTTCCCTACTTACTTTTGAGCCCCTCACGAAGGCGGGCCTTGCTGCTTTTGTGGCTACTCCTTTTCCATTGCTTCCAGAGGATCCGTCGTTATGTGATGAGTTCCTGGCCTCTTATAGCAAGAAGACAGGCATAGTCCAAGGAATTTCTATGACATTGACGCCTCGAGGCTTAGGGAAGGCTCTGTCTCTACCCTTCAAAGGTGAACCTTTTGTGACCACTCGTCAGCTTTTCTCTAATGAAGAGATTCTAAAGCTATTGCAAAAGCAGACAAGGGAAATCCTTGATGTTAAGAAGGTGATAAACTCTTCAGGAGTTTCCTTTTCTATGATCACTGATCCCGTATGGAAGACGATCTGTCAGTTTCTCCAGGACAGGTTTATGCCTGCCAAAACTCCATCCCACTATTTATCCAAAGAGCTTTTCACAGCTTCCAGGATGGTGTTGAAAGGAGTTGCTATTAATTGGAGCACTTACCTCCTTACTAAAATGGATCAGCATTTTGTTAAAGTCACCAGAGGTAATGTTACCAATGTCACATATGGATCGTATTTGTCTGCCTTCTTGACCTATTCAGGTTTACAGAAGACTATGCCTCCACCTCCTCCATCAGATCCAGTACCTCCTCCTCCACCTTCAAAAGAGTCAGAACCTATTGACATAGAGGATGATGATTCTCCGCCTCTCCTGGTCATACAGCGCAAACGCTTGAAGAGGGTAGCGGATAAAGCCCCTTCTGTACTTCCTTCAGTACCCATCCCTGCTACTTCTGGCAGTGAACTCCCTGGGTATCTCACTTGCAATAACCTGTTCAGAGCATATCGAGAAGGCTCATTGGACATATCAGTTCCTTCCCTGAACAGTCTCGTCTCAGGAGATGCCATTCCTTTCCTCTGCAAGGATATTCAAAGTTCCATTGAGTTGTCAGTGACAGCTTGTGTTCAACAGTTGTACGCGTCTTTTTATGAAGAGCTCATGCAGTCTAAGGACCAGTTGCATAAGGCAACATCTGAGTTAGCTTCTGCTAAGGATACCCTAGCAGATTTATTTAAGCAAATGGAACAGCAAACCCAACTGGTTGCCACCCAAAGCGATGAGATTTCTTCATTGAAGACCCAGTTACTCGAGGCTCAATCCCAGGTTACTAGCCTTTCAGCAGAGAAGGAGAGGATGTCCAGAGAAGCACAGGAATTCCAAGCTATCTTAGATGACAAACTTTCAGCTTTACAGATGGCTAATGACACAGTGGCCAACCAAGCCTCCCAAATCCAGCAGTTGCAAGATCAACTTGCAAAGTTCCGCTCTGTTCCTCCAAGCCCTAATGTTCCATTGTTTCCTTCTCTTTCACAGCAGGACTTGGCTGCTCTTCAGAGACAGGCTACTTTGTGCCCTCTATTCCAAGATAAAGTGGAAAGATTGCAGTCCAGAATGGACTTATTATGGTCTACCTTTGAGCAGTTTCAGGAATATGTTTTACCTGACCATTCTTTCTTTGTCCACTACCACTTAGAGAAGTTGGTCTTCTACATGAAGCTTTCCACGATGGATTTACCTTTTCCAGAGGATGGCTGGAGTGGGGCTTGGTCTACTGAGTTGTTGACAGAGGTAGTCAGAATGGTTTTTGAAGATTCTGTCACACCAGATACCATGTTGATGTCATACATGTATCTACGAGGAGATTTGTTAATTCCAGATGAGGTAGATATGGCATGGTATGTGGGGGATGTGGTCTTACAGGCTGTTTTGTATGTCAATCATTTGGAGTTGCGCATAGCTGACATGTTCCAGAGTTATTCCTCCAAAGTGGCTGATTGTCATGATAATTCGTGGCATCCCATGATTGATTCGGTGGTTCTCAATCAAAGACAAAACACAGCTCCTACCTTTGCCCAGAGTACTAATCAAGTGAGGATGGATCTCTTAACCTATCTTTCCAAGCATAATCCATTTGATGCTCCCTTCTTTGATGCCTATCATAGACGATCTCTTCTGGGACCTTCTGTTCCTACCCTCCTCTATTACCAACAATTGGCTCACCGCTATGCTATATATCTTTCCCTTTGTCAGTCTAATTCCACAATAATTTTACCCCTTCTTTTCCAACCTTCATCTTTCCTCAAATTCCTATTTTCACTTACTGTTCCTTTATTGAGGATAGGGTATTTTCCCCTTCTCCACCCTGTCCTTCTCCCTCCATTAATGTACCCTCCACATTTCCTATTTATCAGTTAACACCCTTCCTTAGTGATTCCCTCCAAATTTCTGCCACTCCTTCTTTAACCTTTTCTTTCTTTTATGATTTTTCCTATCCCTCCCTACATCCACTTTCCCTTATTCCACTACCCTCTCCTAACACTTCCCTATCTCAACCACCTCAGTTGGTTAGTGACTGTGACGGGTTTGATAATCAGATTTCTAGAAGAAGGGGATGGAGTTCGGATGATTGCCTTACAGGACCGCAGATCAATTGGCCAGTAATTCCAGGAGAATGGACAGCTTCCAGTCAAGCTTATCAGAACTATGTTCATTTTGCCCAGCAGTATTCACAGTCTGCAGATCCCTCAGTGAGATTAACTGCTCACTTTGCTTGGTACCTGGCGTATATGCATAGGCACTCTCATAATGATTCCGAGCCTATTCCCAAGTTGTGCATGAATGTCAATGTTAGCATTGATTCCCAACAGCTGGACATATTGTATTTTCATGCCCTCTGTTTGCCTAGCAGATACCTGGTCTTGTTGGAAAGGATGTGCTGTCTCCAATTTTTTCAAAATCCTCCCAAAAACTTTGTAGATGAATCCTTATCTATGGATCGATTCCGACAACATCAATCTTTTAAGAGGGATCATCTTCATTGATACCTTTCCAATGTATAATGGAAGCTTTTTAATGAACAACTCTCTTTTTGGAGGAGTCATTCAGATGGTTGTGTTGTGTATTAGTGTTTGTGTTGTGAGTTCATTTATGTCAAACAAACATGGTGGTTTCCTATTGGATTTCGTGTACGAGCTACGTTTTGGAGAATTGTGGTGATGGGGTCGTGGATGCAGAGTTGAAGCTGATGCAGATGAAGAAGAAACAAATTCTTATATCCTTTACAAATTTGTTGATTTTTTTGTTTTATAAGAGGTGTTAATGAATAAAGGGTTTTCCTTTCTTTGTATTTTTATATTAGAAACAGGTTATAAGTTGGGGTCGTGGTGGATGGATTCTTTGTGAAACGATATTGAAGATCAAAGTTGCGCTTTTCAATGCCTTGTATTCCCTTTTTCCTGGGTCGCGAGGACGCTTCCTTATTAAGTGTGGGGATATGTTGAGTGTTGAAATGACTTGTTTTTTGGCTGATTTTTATTGTTTTTGAGAGCTGAATGGTTGATTTTATGAGATGATTGATTGATTTAGAAGTGGTTTGAGAGTGTTTTGGATGATATTGATTGTGTTTTGGAAGATCATGATGTTTGTTGGTGGTTCTGTGATGTTCTGATAGGTTCTGAATGGTTCTGTATACCTTCTGTTTTGCTCTGTTTTGGTCTGTTTTGTTCTGATTGTCTTCTGTAAGGAGGGATAGAGTATTGATTGATGAAGATTGAGATATTGTGAAAGCTTATTGAATGGTTTTTGAGATTTTGGAATGATTTGAGAATGAGTTATGTAGTTTTGATGACCTTCTGTAACCTTCTGTAGGTCTTCTGTAGAGCTTCTGTTCTGTTTCTGTTCTGTTCTGTACTGTAGCTGTTCTGGTACTGTTCTGTAGACTGTTCTGTATGCTTCTGTAAGTGTTCTGTGGAATGTATGTGTGACTTTGAGAAAGTTTTCTAGCCTTGGAAAGAGGTGAATACAAGTGCAAAAGAGCTGAAAGAAGTGAAAGAAGTAGCTGCTGAAGACTCAAGTGAAGACTAGAGTGAAGTGACAGTAGTGAGCTATGAAAGGACACTGTAGTGGCTCTGGTGACTCTTCATATCAAACATACCTCTTGGGAGGGGTATCCACGACCTAAGAGGGATTATTGAGAGTGATTTTGGGAGATTGTAGTCAGGATATGATGTATTATTGATGGAGAGAGAGAGAGAGAGCCAGAGATAGTCAATTCTACTAAAACAAAGTGATTGTATATGAGAGATTGAGAGAGAAGACTATGAAGATATTGAAGATGAATACTATGTGATGTATTTCCATTCAAAGATGGTGTATTCCTTTGTTTTCTTTGTTCTATTGATGGATTTTGTGAAGATATTGAAGAATATGGTTGATTCTATTAAAAACCGTGGGAGGTCTACATAATGCTGTATGAAGATTTGTTGTGCCTGGTGTTCTTTTCTTCATTGTGATCATATGAAATATGATAAACAAGCTTGTTGATGTTACAAGATAGATTTTCTTGCAAGAGAATTCCCTTTTCCTTGGTGTTCCTCTTGGGGCTCCACTACTCTAGTAACTTTCATCTCATGCACTTCAAACAAGAAATCACACCCAATGGGAGTGATTGTTCAATTAAGATCCCATCCCTAACTAATCTAGGAGCACTAGCAATCTAACTATGGAATCTAGGAAGTGCTTATCACTTCACTCGTAAAGCTATATGTTCTATGATGGGGAAGAGGTAGCTCGAGAGCAACATGATTTGAGTGAATAAATTGGTGGGTTGGATCATCAAATTATATGGTGAACAGGACTACTACTTAGCAAAGCCAAAAAAAGGGAGAAATCTCAAAATGTAAAACAAAGATGTCGATATCTTACTACTTCAAGATGAAACGTGCATTATAAAACTTCTAGTCACATGGTCGAAATAATGGAATTAGGAGATCTCACTTATTCTTCTTCCTAATCTAAATCTCCAATTTGTAAATCAATGTAAAAATGACGAGGTTCGTCTTTTTACAAGACTCAAGGATGGAGGGTGTCCATGGATAGAATTGTGGGCACAATAACCTTATCGGCGAGATCTTCAAGCAGCTCAGCTGCATCTTCATATCCGAGTAATGACAAATGGCTCATCAGGTGCACCTTCATATCCAACTCAATAATTACTATTTATATTTGAACAAGGTGAAATCAGCAACGGTAATGTATTACAATATGTTTGTTGAGGAATGTAATGGTAAATTGCAATTTGTTATAAAATTAGATGAAAGTGAGATCATCAAAGGAGTAAAGCTTGAAAGAGTTAGTGTAACTCTAATGAATAGATCTTTACAATTCGACAAGAATAACCCAGGGAACTTTAGTGTTCAATCTGAGTGCCATGTGTGGTGGCTCGCTGCATTTGAAGTTCCTAAGGAAACATTTGAGATGTTGCAGCTATTCTTTATGCACACAAGCATTCCAAGCATCATCGATTGTTAGGAACATGGTGAGATGCTCTCGGTTGAAGGGTATGGTCAATACTTGGTTGAATGGCATCTTGCAGGAGACTTGAAAACTTTAAAATGCATGTGTGGAATCTCCAATGGTCCAAAAATTTCTATAAATAATCTCTTATTGATAAATTGCTAATTTAGAAAATAAGAGAGAAAATAGAGCCCAAAGTTTGCTAGAACATAAATTTCTACTTACTACTATGAAATATAGATTTAAGGTTACTTTAGGTTTGAAATATCTCACCAAATATTTAGAATTTGAAAAAAATACATGCAATAAGAATTACAAATCTTCTTAATCTCTAAAACTGTTATTTTTATATCATTCTCAAATGTTAAATAGAAAGAAAGTTATACTACTCGAAAAATAGCTCCACAAGAGGATTTGAGATTGAAGTATAGTCACAATTATGACTTTGATATTTTGGAGTTTGGATAAACCATATACTCATTCATAACTCAATAACTCTTTCTATAAACTAGAGATAAGCAATAGGAACCAATCAACATAGTTAAGTAAAATATTTGAGGTTTTGAAGCATGAGAACATGACCATAGTTTTTGTGACTAACTTTCATTTGTAATTGTTTGCCAGGCACATCTTAATTGTGCTATAGCACTCACCTTCATATAAAATGCCAAACTATAAAATGAGAAAAAGTTGGAGCATAGCCAAGTTGTGATACTATTATTGTTGCAAAATAGACCCACGTGGCGAGTTTACCATCCTAAATATTAAATAAAAACAAAATTAAAAACATAAAAGAATGAAATAAGTTACCAAATTTAGAGTGAAGAAGAGAAAATACATGATAGGGCCCAACCTTTCCCATGAAAAAAGCCATGATTTGCCATCCTATATTATGAAATATTGATTATATAACTATTTATATTCATATCATATATCTAACTTTGAAGAAAATACAACAAAACTAAGTGTTTACCCATTCTCCTACTCTGTGCATATGATCCTTTTACTTTTGCAAAGAAAGCTAGGAAAGTTTGAACTATATAAAGAAAATAGCAAAGCATTTTATAAAGAAAGCTTATTTTAGTAAAAGTATATTTTAAATCTTATACTTTGATATCACTTATATTAAAGATATTAAATAAAATTAATTAATATTATCAAAGATAAATAATTTAGTTAGCATTATCACTAAAGAAGTTTAAACTTATAATTTACAAATAAACTAGTAATAATTTATTATTATACATTATGCTTATTGTATACATTTACCTAAAGATTATTTATACTCAACAAGTCTTTAAATATATTATTTTTTAAATTTCATCTAATAATCTATTCATCGTAATACTAAACATATTAATTCACTATCACCAATCTACCAAGCACAATGCGATCAATGTCACACGCAGTGCTTATGTGTAATAAGTCGCAATTATGCGACAAATAGACAATGACAATCTAAAAATAATAAAATTTAAAAGTATTATATTGTTTTTAAAAAATAATATATATTTCACAATCCCATAGTATGAGTATCACCGTATCACATTCTTAATCTTATAAACTACAAAAAACTCACAAAATGACAAATAGAGTCTAGTTTTCACAATATTTTGGATTTAATAAGCATAGTCTCTTTCACAATTTATATTGTTGTATTATTTACTTCCTCATAGGGCCCTATTTATATTTTCATCAATTTGGTATTCTTAAGAGTTTAAAAATTTGGTTATTTTAAAAAAATTAAATATATAATAGTTTATATTATTAATCATTGATACCAATACTCTATGGATATAACATTTTCACATAGAAAAATAAATAATATAGGATCAAAAGTGAATGTGCATTACACCATTTCTAATAGAAAAGTGAATAGAGAAGAAAATTAAATAGCATGTAAGTGTAGATAAAAAAGAGCAAGAGTATTGGAGTTTCAAGTCGATGTTATAAACAAAAAAAAGAAACAAATGATACTTTTACCCAAAAAATCTTGAGTATGCAAAAAGATCATTACATGCAAGCATCTTGAAAACACTACAAAATGTTACAAACAACGTTCTTAACAAGTATTATACATAATATAATCATATTGAAATAAAAAAATTCATTTGGTACAAGTTTTGGATAATGTTATATTGTCAAGTGAAAATTCTAAAATTTTCAAGCCATGAGATATATTGTGCAAGACAAATATAAAGGAAGCATACTCAAAAATATCTACCCTTTTTTTCATGAACAAAATATGTGCTTGATTCATGGATCCTTGGTTACATATATGGTATTTACCAAATCTTGATTGTTTATAATAGTATTTCCTTTTTATGATAGGGATATAGTTCACAATATGTTGATATTATTACCATATATAAATGGTTCATACAGAAGAAATGTAACAAGGTTGTTATATTGGGAAAAGTCTTGAAGTGTACACTACAAGGTAATGGGCAAATAATGACACATGTTGCCAATGTAAAATAGCAATGTTACTATTTGCATCACAATGGGTGTGACTATTTACATTGTAATCAAAATTAGCGATGCAAATAGCGGCGCCCATAGCAACGGCATTCTAAGAAAAAAAAGTGCCAAAAATACAAGTGTAGCACTTTAACAGACCATTTGCAAAAGAGAACAAAAGAGATAGCGAGAAAGCTCAAAGCTTTGAGAGAGAGAGAGAGGGAAGGAGGGGGGGGGGGGGGGGGGGGGGGGGGAGATCTCATCATCGCCTTCACCACCACAATCACCCTACATGAAGAAAACATAGAGGGGTGTAAAGGAGAAGGGAGGGAAGCCACACGAAGGTAAGAAAGAAGGAGGGAGGCACAAAGGGTTTCATCTTCGAGCCTTTAAGAAATGTACATTGCCTTTCCTTTCTTTGTTTTTCTATTTTCCTCTTTTCTTTCTTTACTTTTTTGTATGGAGAGACACATTGAGAGAGTGGAAGAGAGGGAGGAAGGGAGAGAAATAGAGAGAAGAAGGGATAGAGAGAAAGAGAGAAAGAGGGAGAGAAAGAAAAAGGGAGAGATATGGGGCTTTATGAAAAATAGAGAGAGGAAAATAGAGAAAGAGAAAGAGAAGGGAAACAAAGAAAGAGAGGGGAAGAGAGAAATTGAGAGATAAAGGGAGGGAGAGAGAGGGGGGAAGAGAGAAACAAAGAGAGGAGAGAGAGAAAATAAGAGTGAGGGAAAGAGAGGGAGGAGAGTGAAAAGAAGAGAGAGATAGAGATAGAGATGGAGGGAAAGAGAAAAATAGAGAGGGAGGGAGAGAGAAATAGAGAAACAAAGAGAGAATGAGAGAGGGGAGAGAGAAGAAAAGTAGAGAGAGGGAGAGATAAAGAGAGGAAGGGAGAGGAGAGAAAAAAAAAAAATATATATATATATATATATATATAAAGAAGAGTGGAATATAGAGAGAGGTATAGAGAGGGAGAAGAAAGAAATAGAGAGGGAGAGAGAGACAAACAGAGAGATGGAGGGAAAGAGAAAAATAGAGAGAGAGAGAGAGAGAGAGAGAGAGAGAGAGAGAGAGATGAAAGGAGAGAGAGTTGTATTGTAGCAACTTGGTATTAGATTTTACATGAACACAAAATGTTCGTATAGGTATAACTAATTGGGGTGAATCTATCTAGCTTAGAGAAAAGATAGTGTTATATACATTTTTAGAGAAGAATGCAAATGAAACAAAAATAGAATGGTGTGCTATGAAAGATAATGTTATCTCATCTATGAAATTTAAGACATGGCTTACACACAAAAAATTAGATTTTGGATGTTAAAATGCATTTAAAACCATCTAACGTCTATGCATTGGGATGGATAGTATTGCAACTATGCAAATTTTGGGGAAAATGTGTGTATTTTTTGTTTTATACAAATCTAACAAATCATGAAGATGCAATATTCATCAAAAGATTCAAGGTGTTAGTAGAAAATGTTTTTTCCATATAACGATTGTCATTGTAAACTTTTTAGTGTTAAAAAAAGACTTGAAAGGTGGGAAACCAAGCCACATCTTGTAGTGTAACCATGATAAAAAATGAGTCATTGTAAATATTTTGTATTTAGATACTTCTTGTATAATACATGTATATTGTAAATACACTTATTTTTAAATATATTTTTTGTATAAAAATAAAATAACTATAATAATATTTATGATTTTGCTACTTTTAGAAAAAAATTAAATGATTTTTCTTTTTACTTATATTTTGTAACAAAATTATCCAAAAAAGATATGTATTTTTAACTATAACATTGCATGCAAATGCACATGTGTGTACACATACATGCATACATGCACACAAGCATGCATATACCTTGAGCTTTTTCTCCATATATATAGTTAGAGATGCATATTTTCTCCGTGTGTGTGTGTGTGTGTGTGTGTGTGTGTGTGTGTGTGAGGGAGGAAAAAGGGAAAGTAGATAAAGAAACTTTTTTTTTAAGGAGACAAAAGCAAACACTTTTTGCTTCTTTTAGATTTCTTTTGAGATGGTCTCTTCTTGAACTTCTCACATGATGGTGGGTATTGATGCTCTTAAATTTCATTTAAAATTTTCTATAAGACACCAACTAAAAAGTGAGTCAAGGAGATATTCACTTTAGAAACTAAAATCATAAATTATACACTAACATAAATTATTTTGTTACTCTATGAAATTGTGAGAAAAATATTATAATTTTAAATTAGCTACTTATTTAGCTAAATTATAATGTGTATTGAATTTCTCGGAATAAATATTAAAAACCAATCATTCAAAGTTGTTAAAGTGTTGGTATTAGGATATGAAGGTACATTTTGTACATTAAGATTTTAGTATTTATTTTATATAATGTAAAAAATTTCATTATTAACATGAAATATGTTCTCAAAAAATTATTTTTTAAATAGGTAAAAATATCATTTTAATTTTTAATTTTTAGATAGATTAAAATCTCGTGATAGATCTTACTGTAGAATGTTCACATATCAAAAAATGTATGTTCTTGATTGTATTAATGAAGACAGTCAGCAAATGAATCATAAACCTCAACATTTCATGAAAGATAATGAAAAGCACATGACTGGAATATCTCTAATGGAATAAAAACAATAAAAAAGTTGACATTGTTAACAAATATATGACTTTTGAGATGATGATATCACAATCACTAGCATTTTAGATAATAATATCTTAAGTATTTGTGATATAAGACCCAAATTTAAAAATGGTTTTTTTCTTGGGAAGAGTTTTAGTAAAATACAATACATATAGTATTCCAATCCTAGTTGGCTATCCAAAACAACTAAAATTTGATATTGCATATATGTGGGGAGAGGGATCAATCACATTTTTTGTACAAATTTGATAGATATTATCAACTTGGATAATATACAATAGAACTAATGAATATAATTTATATCTTAAATCATAAAAAAAGATAGAGCGTAATACTCAATTAAATAATTTTCCATTATTCTATCATTCAAACAATATAAAAAACTATTAGAAATATTGCATCACAATGTTTTTTGGACAATGAAAATTAAAAAATGCCCAATAACAACACTTACTATCATTGTTTAATCTCTACAAAAAAGAAAAGTAGGTATGGTTTTATTAGTGTCACTAATGGAAGTAAACCAAAAGATACTACAATGATAAATGTATAAACTAAATTTCTTGTGATGTTTGAAAAATAGTGTTGAATAAATGCCTACTTTAAATATCAAGAAGTTTTTTATTTATAGATATATTTTTTGAAACTAAAAGAGTATGATTTTCAAAAACTATGGGAATCTTTGTCTAAATTACATGAAGTATATTACATGTTTTGAAATGTGGAAGTCTACAAGTATAAATCATCAGATATAACTTTAAGCATCTGGGATGGTACCACTGTAACATCCATTATTTGTCATGGACTTTGGCTCATTGAAAAAACTCAAATGTTTATTGCTTTTTTTGTTTTAATATTATTTATTTTTTTTTCCATTATATATAGTTTATACTTTGCAGGTGATTAGAGTTCTGACATTTTTAGATTCTAAGTATAAAAGCAATAAGTATCTAAAACAACAGCGTTTTGCGACATATTTGTTAGAAAATGTCATTAACCTTACAAACGAGACTCAAAGGAATTATTCAAGATGATAAAAAGATTTATACAAGCATGACTGAAACACCTCTAGATGAACTATTTGGCTTTAAAGTTGTGAACTTGGTCAAAGTAAATTTTCTTTAAATAAGAGAAAAGTTATATGAGTTTCATATACTTGGTTGCTTCAAAGTTGTAGGAGTGAAGTTAATAGTATTCTCAAAAAGTGAATAGTGTATCAAAAAAAAAAAAAAACACACACACAATTTTTCAATATGACGCACTACTCAAACTAAAGTATATACATAAAACATAAGTTTTTATATATATAGTAGCTTTTGCATTTGCATAAAGATGATATATAAAACAAGCTTGTACATATAGAAAAAGAAATATAATATATTTTTAAAGAAAAAAATATATAAGAGTAAATAAGCAAATTTTACACTTAATATTTTAGATTACCCAAATCATATTTTATTGTTACAATATAATGTTTGATTGTATATCGTATACTTTAAAACATAATATAACTTTGTTTTGTTCATATGATTACTTATTGTATAATTTTTAATAATTTACATCAAAATAATCAAATTCTAGATATATACATTTAAAAAAAACATGCTCGTGTGAAGAAAATTATGAAAAAAAATTATATTTTTGAAAATATATTCATACGAGGCAAAAACCCTTCCAAATATTAAATGCTTAGTAGATAATTTATTTTGTATTATTTCTAAAAAATCTATACATTATAGAAAAATTTAACAAAACTTTGAAAAAATATTTTTAGATTATGGATATTTAAAAAAAATAAAATTATAATTAAGAAATTTTATGATACCACTAAGAAATATATCAAATTAACACCAAATCATATTAAAATGCAAAATAACAAGATAAAATCTCTTCAAACATACATCTTGAAATTATTATTCCTAAAATATTATAACATCATAGGTATGCTTATAAAGATGTATATACTTATACTATTGCTACCTTAAATATGCATATGTTTACTTTAAATGATAACAAAATGATTTAAAAACTAAATTTTAATATTCAACATAAAGCATGCACACTCCATAAATATCATCTCATCACCCTATTAAATATATTAAGAATAGTTTTCATATATAAATAATATAATAAATATATATTTTGGAAAAACAAAAAATATTCCTAATAAAAGATGCACAATTGGTGGTATTATAACTTTTTGAAAATATAAGGATTATAACTTAATATATCAGAAAATTTAAAAATTATAATAAAAAATTTAACAAGAATCCAAGACAATATATATGTGAATGTTTTAATAATGCAATTATAAAATAAATACCAAGTATTTTATCCAACTAACATTAAATCAAATAATGGTCTTTAACAAATTAACTATACGAATCAAATCGAATAAAGACCAATTGCTCCACAAATAGGATTTATGCAAATTCTTGAACTTGGAGATAATCAACAATATTGTCTTAAGAATTCAATAATAAATACATGACCAAATACAAACAAAATGCAACATATTTTACCAAGATTCTTAGATGATGAATCAGCTTTATTAACTAGAAGAAAATAGAAATTGGAATATTAAAAGTGTTTGTATAATAGGAAAAGTTTGATCGAAACAAGCAATCTATGCTTTAAAAATATTTTGCATAATATTTTATATAAAGAAATAAAATTAAAATTAATTATTATTAGCTAAAATATTTTTTAATATATTGAAAAAAGTAAAAATATATGAGAAAATAATGTAGAGTTAAAAAATTTTGAAGTATAATGTTATTGAAGAACATGAATATATTATTAACATTGAAACAATAGTTTATTACCTAATATTTTAACATCTGAAGAAATCATAGATTACAAAAGTGAATGTTGGTTTTTATAGTACAATGCAAAAATAACAATCCTCTTGGTATAATAAAAGATTTAGATTATGAAAATTTGCAATTCTCAATATTATTTTTTTGTGAACAAGATAAGTGGAAATCCCATATTCGTATTAGGAATAAGATAAGTGGAAATTTTTATATTACAAACAAATATTCTCATAGCATTTACCAATTATTTTTTCAATGCATTAAAAATATTTAAAAAAATATTGATTCATTATAGGTAAGAATGTGTAAAGATACATTGAATGGTAAACAATTCATTGCTAAATATATTTAAAATAATAAAAATATAAAAATAATACTTAAATCAAATCTTGACATTAAAGATTTTGAAGAAACTCAAACATCACCAAATTATTGGATATCGTTAAGGAAAAAAAACTCTATGATTAGAGAATTATGATATGTAATATTCTTGTTACTTTAAATGATTGTTTAGCAAATAAAAAATCAATTGACTAGGATTATAATAGAAATCAAGATGTAACATATCTCATGTAATCGAATCCATCAATAAGTGTAAGATATTTTAATGGTAAATTGAATTTTTAAAACTAGAATATCAAAAAGTATAAATAAATTAAAAACGTTAAGTATAAATATTGACATAAGTTTTGAACAATGGTTAAAATTTATTGAATATAAAAGAACATAATATATATTGGTAATAAGAGCTTCCATCAAACAATATGCTATTTTTTTTCAAAAGATAAACTAAAGATATATATATATACAATTTCATTTAATCCAAAAATTAGTACACGTTGGTATGCAATTAAAAATATACAATGCATTCTCAATCCAAATGGCACTCCATATTATTGCTCTTCTTATTTAACAAAAACTAATAATACATTAATTATAGTAGAGGGAAAAACTTATTAATGAACACACCAATTAAGAAAATAAAAAAAATAATAGTTATGAAATATTAAAATACTTTGAAAAATAAATTTTAAATACATAAGAAATAAGTGTACCGTTACCTCATTCAAGTAGAGATTTTGTTTTCATAAAGATAGCTCCTTGTGAACAATAAACTTATATCTTCAAATATAGAAAATATTTACAAATTGTACCACCTCAAATCCACAAATTTAATGTATGAATCAATGATCGATAAGTAGTTTCAACATCCTTAAAATTTTAAACAAATATTTCTTTGTCTTTTTGAATGTGTAGCCTTATACAAAATATTAAACATGAATATTAAAAAAATAAAATATACCTAAAGGTTCAATTTTTTTAAATCAATAGCATATATTACTATACTTTTCTTTTTATAATCATGAAAATGAGCAATTATAAGAACATAAAAATAACAAACTACATATAATTATAAATAAAATTTGATATTAAATAATTCAAAAAATAATTCTAAACAAACTTTTAAGAATATAATAAATATTCAAAATCACAAAGATAAAGAAATTGAGAAATTTGATTTAGACATAAATAATAAAATATAGTTATAAAAGATTGAAAGTTATGATATTATAATAAATTTTAAAACATTAGCTAAGAATATATTATCTCAAATAGAAGTATCTTGTTTACTTGAAAATGATATTTATTTTAATAAATTAAGATAATTGAATAATAAACAACGAATAATATTAGATGATATAAGTTTTTTAAAGAAAATGAATCACATAAGATTTAATAAATATATATATATGGTCCAATCGGAGCTTGTGGAAACATATTTATTATTGTTATTAGTTGAAAATTTGACAAGATTTTATATGCACGCATTTAAAGAAGAATATAATATAGATCTTCAATTTAGTTGACTCATGGCTTGTATTGGAAAAGTTGCTTATATTATAGGTGGAATGAAGATACATTCAACGTTGAGTATTCCAATAAACAATAAGAAACAACTTCTTTAAATGAATAAAGTTTAAAAGGCTTCTCCAAAAAATCAAACCACTCATATTTGATGAAATTTTATTAATTATAAAAAGAACATTTAACTACATTAACAATAGAATGAGATTCATTACACATAATTACAATGAACATTTTAGAGGTATCAATGTGGTAATATGCAAAGACTTATATCAAATTGGATCTATAAAAGAAAAAATGGATATTCAACAAAAAAATGGCATATTTAATGTATTTTTTTTATTAATCAAATAAAATAATATAAAATTTAAAATATTACATGAAAAAGATATACCATTTATCAATATCTTAAATTGAATACAAAGAGAAAAACAAAAAAAGGAAGATATAAAAACTTTAATAACAAACATTTACAAAAACAACTATTTTGATACTGAAATACCAACAATATTTCATACAAATCTTGTAATAAAGGCACATAAGAATAAATTTATGAAAGTTTAAAAACACGTTACTTTATTTTAGAAGCTAAAGATATTTTGTCTTTAATACACATAAAAACGTTAATTTAGAAGACAATATTTTTAAAATAAGATATTTTCTAAAAGAAATATTTACTTTTTAAACATGTTTAATGAATTATATATCTGATAAAAATTAACATAGACAATGGTCATGTAAATGGAACAAATTGAAATTTGAGGACTATAACTACCATCAATCACAATGTCTAAAAATAAATAAAATCACATTTGATCCTATCATTAGTGATATTAATCATGTTAGGCAAATTAAGGATAGATGGCTACAACATGGTCTAATAAATGATTTACTTTTGACTATATATGTATGGGCACCTAATGTATACAAGGGTTCAGTTGCTTTAGTCATTACCATTTTTTCTATTATACCTAAAATATATATTCTTGCTAATATGTTATGTATTTTTCCACCAAAAAAAAATCAACCATATGACATTGACATGAAGTTGAAAGTGAATAAGCAAGAAGACTCGACACATTCTCTTCTTGATCAACAAATGGCTCATCTTGAATGCATGCCCAAGGTCATACCTAAGATTGTCACACTATGTTATGTTTACTTCCATGCATAAGGAGCTTGTAAAATTTTTCATAAATTGGATATGCAACCATAAGAGGGTCATAATGGCTAAGATCTTAGTGCATCTAGGTTCCTTCTTTGACCACTTGTGGTGTAGTGAAATGCATTGACTAGAGGATAAGTAGATAAGAAGACACCTTGCACAATGTATGAGAGAGAGAGAGAGAGAGAGAGAGAGAGAGAGAGAGAGTGTGTGTGTGTGTGTGTGTGTGTGATATCCCCCATCGCCGCACGGCATAAACCCCCCACCCTTAATAATTAAAAACCATTGAATTTATTTTTTAAAATCTCCCTCCCCTGTCATCGCCGATAAGAAGAGGGAGTGGTGATGACGGCGACGGGGAGATGGAGTAGGAGATGACGACAGGAGGAGGAAAAAGCTCGTTGATGTGGAGGAATCCACCAAAGATGACGACCGCGGAGTGCATTGCATGATGGTAGCTCCACCCTGGCCGCCCACGTGGAAGGGAGGGCCTCCATCAAACCCCCCCCCCCCCCCCAATAATAGCCCTCCTCTCCCCTATATAACCCCCATCGTAAGGAAGCAGGGGGGCTATCAAGAAAGAAGGCCTTGGAGGAGGGCTCGACTTGTGGCTACCCAAAGCGAGAGAGAGAGAGAGAGAGGAGGAGAAGAGAGAGAAGGAGAGAGAGAGAGGAGGAGGAGAAAAAGAAGAGGGAGAGAGAGAGAGAGAGGAGAAGAAGAAGAAGAGGAGGAGAGAGAGGGGAGAAGAAGAGAGAGAGAGAGAGAGAGAAGAAGAAGAAGAAAACAAGAAGAAGAAGACAAGAAGAAGAGGGGAAGAAGAAGAAGAGGAAGAGAGGGAGAGAGATGAAGAAGAGAAGAAGGAGAAGGAGAGGGAGAGGGAGAGGAAGAGAGAGGGAGAGAGTGAGGAGAAGAAGAAGAGAATAGGAAGAAGAAGAAGAGGGCGAGAAAGAGAGAGAGAGACTCTCCAAAGGGACCCAGAAGAAGAAGAGAAGAGGAAGAGGAAGAAGAAGGAGAGAGAGAGAGAGAGAGACTCTCCGAAGGGACCCATTTCTCTTCCCCTCCTAGAAGGGTGGGCATCCTTTTTCCCCCTTTTTGCCAAGAATCGCTATACCTTTTTCTGCAAGATTATTGCCCGTTCACAAGCCTAATTCTTCCCCCCAAATTAGCCCCACTGATCAAGCACAAGGTGCAAAAAATCTTGTGCCACTCACATCTAAGGGAGACGAGGTTCGAGAATGGCCCCCAAGCAGAGATTAACGCGCTCGAATGGCAATCCCTCAACGAGCACAGGAGCCTCAGGCAAGGACATCACTGCCAATCCAACTGTGGTACCAATCGTATGTGATGTATTTCCAAATTAGTAGATGTTTGTTTTGATTCCCAAATGAAGTACATTAGATGCGGCACAAGAATAGATCATGGAAAGGGATAGGCTTCATCTCTTACATTCGAAAGATAAAGTTGCAAAGTGGGCTATCAAGAGAAGTTAATTGTATCTAGAGGCTTTGCAACAACTCGCACATAGCATAATATATTATCTTTGTCAGTTGTAGGTAGGTGTAACAAACTAAACATAATAAGTGATAAGTCATTGGCTATGTGACTATCATAATGACCATCAACGTGCTAAGTGTAGATGTGCAGACTCATCTAGCAAGATGGTCCATCATCAATGTCCACACATGTTAAGCTTGCCATCTCAACACTCCCCCTCAAGCTCAACTCTATCTCTACAACTCCAAGTAAGCTTTGGAGCTTTCGAAGCTTCTCTGTACCTAATGCCTTTGTGAAAATGTCAACTATCTAATTATGTATGCTAATATATACCAAGTCAATCTCTCATGCAAGTGCCTTCTCTCTCACAAAGTGGTAGTGCACCTCAATGTGTTTTGTCCTAGCATGGAACATTGGATTCCTAGCTAGTTGTATGCTGCTCATGTTGTCACAATGAATGAAAATTGGACCATCTCCCTACATATTCAAATCACCTTATAACTTTTGCAACCATATCACCTCACATGCTGCCATAGCAGCACCTCTATACTTAGCCTCTGTACTTGATAAAGCAATTGTAGGTTGCTTTTTGCTACTCCATGTAACTGTTGCACTACCAAGGGAAAACATGAATCCACTAGTAGATCTTCTATCGTCTGACATACTTTTAGCCCAATCTGCATCTGTGTATCCAAAGACCTGTAGATTCTTACCAGCCTCATAAAAAATTCCATAATGTGAAGTCGACTTCATGTACCTCAATATACGTCTAATTGCATCCAAATGAGGTTTTCTAGGCATCTACATAAACTACTGACAAGGCCAACACCATAGCTCAAGTCTGGCCTTGTAATAGTCATGTAAATCAAACTCCCTATGATCCTGAACATAGTAGGGTCTTCTATCATATCCCCAACATTAGCACTCAACTTCACATTTTGCTCCAATGGTACTGAAAGAGGCTTACATGCTGTCATACCATACTTGGATAACATATCCAAGCCATACTGCCTTTTGGATAGCCATGTACCATCATCACATCTAATCATCTCAATACCAAGGAAGTATCTTAGCTCACCCAAATCCTTCATCTCAAACTTCTTCTTCAAGAAGTCCTTAACTTCATCAATCCCATTGCCACTGTCACCTGTAATAATCAAGTCATCCACATAAATGACTACGATGACCAAACCTTCATCTCCCCTTCTCACATAAAGTGAGTGATCAGCATATCAGAAATACAAAATCCAATATTGATAAGCTACTCTCCAATCTTGTCAAGCCATGCTCTAGGTGCTTGCTTTAGACCATAGAGCGCCTTCTTTAACTTGCACACATATGTGGGATGCTCTAAATCCTCATAACCTGTTGGCTACTCCAGATACACTTCTTCTTGCAATTCACCATGCGAGAAGGCATTCTTAATATCCATTTGCTGCAAACTCCAACCTTTGGCTACTGCCAAGGCAATCACACATCTAACAGTTGACATCCTAGCAACTGGACTAAATGTCTCTTCATAATCTATGCCATATGTTTGAGCATAGCCTTTTGCAACTAGCCTAGCCTTATACTTGCTAACGAAACCATCTGCATTATGTTTGACTTTGTAAACCCACTTATAGCTAATAGCTTTCACATCCCCAACTAGTTTCACCATATAAGCATAATGGTGAGCTGCATAACCTTCAAAACCAAATCTTTTAACATGGTATTTGATCTTGCTAGACATGTGTACCACTAGATCACTCGATGGAGCCTTTACATTACTATGAGCTCTCTGTACACCTAGTGTCCTAACTGAAGGAATACCAAGCTCATCATCCAAACTCTTTGAACCACTAGAATCTCCATCAAATCCCAAGTGACTAGTAGATGCATCATTACCATCTAGCACTTATCAAGTATATTTCTGCTCACTTCTCTATCATGCGAGAAGGGTTGTCTCGCCTGCTTACCAAACTGGCATGCTTCATAGACTTTATGTAATTCTGCAACTCTAAAAGAAGGCAACCATGTAACCAATCCTCTGGACTACATTAGTTTCAATCTTTGCATATTTGCATGTCCAATACGTTTATGCCATATTTCAATGTTTGCAACTACTCCTTTTCCTTTATCATACATAGCAGCATCCATTCCAGGAATTCCAGCATCTAAAGTGAACATGCGGCCAACTCTACTTCCTTTTGCGACCAACCTACACTTATCATTAAAGTCTTCTACAAAACAAATTTTTGCATTGAATCGGACCTACAACCCTTTCTCTACCATTTGCCAATAGACACTAGATTCTTTGTGATTGATGACACATGTAATACATATGTTAGACTCTTTGTCTAGCCATCATACAAGGACAAGGGAACCTTTTCAATGTGTGAAATCGGGTGGCATGAATCATCACCCATCTACACATAACCTGGATTTTGTAAGTCTTGCATCTCTCCAAACCATTCAACATGATTGGTCATATGATTAGATGCACCTGATGTTGGAGGTAAAGGTGCCTCTACCTAGTCGCCCGTGTATTACTACACTGACAGTACCTGCCACTGCACGCTGCAAGTGGCAGGTGCCTATCATTGTCACTTTATTCTTTATTCTTTTAGTGATAGTTTGAATAAAGGAAGGCATGGTCACACATTGTGACTGTTGGAGTTCCCATTTGGTCTCTCTCTCTTTCTTGCTCTTGCTCTCCCGCCATAGCTCTTCTAAGAAATCTTTGATCCTTCTCAACTTTCAACTGGTATCAGAGCATGGTTGCTTGAGCATTCTGGCTTGGTTCGTGACTCCTTCAGCTTCCAATCGATTACCTACACTCATTTGATCTCCTTCCCGGTAGCCATAGCCGACTCTCCCGAGCTCCCATCACTCCTCAACTTCCCGACCGGCCCATTTGGGCACCTTCAAGGCATTCCTTCAAAGGTATTGGAGCTTTCTTTTTTTATTTTACTTTAGTCCACAGATTTTGTGAAGCAGGGCAGCCATGTCCTCTTGCTTCTTGTGATGCCTACTCTCTACCGGTGACTTTGCCCTTCAAGAGGGAGCTCCTGGGGGTCCTTGACTACTCCCCCAACCTTGCCTTGACCTTGTCTGACCCTTCCACGGGCCCCAAATCAGTTTTTTCTAGCTTGATGACCTACAAAAAATTTGTTTTTTACTTTAGCCCTCCCTTGGCACTCATTGGCAGCTTGAAAACACTTCATTTGGCACTTGGGAACACCCCCTTTTTGCTCAACATTGGTGGTTATCATTGGCTTTGATTTGTGGAGGACTGATTTACCTCAGTCCATGATTGTTTTCCATAGTCCACAAGTAGCCACAAATAGCATTACATTAGCACTTTATGTTTATGCTTGGTTGGCATTGGCATTGGTTGCTCGGTTGGTCCCGAATGCTAGGGGAATGTATGCCTATGATGTGAGATGATTTTGGGGCTGAATTTTCTCAGCCATTGACTATTTTACATAGTCCACAGGTAGTCCAAAATAGGGCAGCCCCCTATCATTACATTTTATGCCTAATTATGCCCGGTTGGTGCCTATACATATGGGAAAGTATGCCTATGGTTTTGAGCTTGGGATTGAGCCATTCTTTGCTCAGTTTTGGACATTTAATTGATGCTAGAATATTCAGGGCTGAAGCTCATTTGCTTATGTTTGGATATGTCTATTGGATTCGGGCTATGTCTTGGATGTATACATTGATGTAGTGACTCTCGGGGATTGACATAGAGCTTGGATTTGCTCTCGAATCATTGGTTGAGCTTGAGCTTGCTTCGCACAGCATTTAGATCTTCATCTCTGATGTACTTATGGCATGTACTTTGCTTATGTCTGACCGATCTTGACATGCCTGGCCTATGCCACTACTACATGCCCGTTACATTGTTTAGAGTTGGATACTATTGAGCCTTGCTTTGGCTTGACATTTGATTTCCCGAAGCTTACTTTGAGTATTTATCGGCATGCGAGAGTTACGGTTTGAATGTACTTGATGTCTATGGATTCTATGTACGGATGCAACATGGCCTATATGCTCATGAGGTCTTATTGATGCTTGATCTTGGATCTTTTGGCATTGATGCTATTATATGCCCTTGTTGAGCTTCTTTGCTTGATATTTACGGCTTTTGTGCCAGTGGGAGCGTCTTGATACACTTGATAGGCGATTTATGCTACTTGAGCATTCGGATACTTGAGATTGGGATCTTCACTTGGATGTTGCATGGTTGATATGCCGTGGTCCTCACCGATGTACTTGGGATGATTTGGGCCATTAGGAGAAATATGGACTCTCTTTTTTGCCCCTTAAGGGGTTTCTCTCACCTCTCTCTCTCTAAAAAGAGATTCCAAAATAATATTATAAAAAGAGATCTTCTACAATCAAGAAAATCTCGTTTTTGTGTTTTCAATAGATTTCACCTATTATTTTATTCCCAAACTGCAGGATAAGGTCACTTTTTCTCAAAATCCTCATAACTAAAAAAATACAATTCTATTTTTTCTAAAAACGCAGCCAATCATTCTTTAATGCCCTCATGACTCTTTAATGCCCTCTTTAGTGCCCTCATGACTTTTCAATCATTCTCATTCTTGCTTCTTAAAAGGGCGGAAGTTAAAAAACGATATAAAATGACGTACACATCATATTTTAAGATTATTTTTTACCCAGAGACACCTTTTTGACTCAAGAGTTTCCTTGTAAATTTTCGTCTTTTTTGGACAAGTATATACCTATTTCTGGGCATTTTTTCATTCCCTCAGAAAGCTCTAGTTTTGTCCCAAATTTTGTGCATTCTTCTCTTTCCCTCCAGAATATGGTTTCTTGCATACGAGTTCTTCTGAAGCAGCATTGAGGAGTAGTTTTGATACCATTTGTTGAAATCAAAGAATCTCTATCTACAACACACTCTACCCTGCTACAAGCCATCTTCCTCTTCAGAAATATGCAGTAAGAAATCTCCGTCTTCAACAGTCTATACTACAAGCAATCCAGTGATAATGGAGGTATCTTTATTTTTTAAATCTTTGTGATGTTATTATTCTTCACAGTTGTTGTTCAGTCCTTAAGCATCAATTCATAGAGCGAGAGAGAGAGGGGGAGAGAGAGAGAGAGAGAGAGAGAGAGGAGGGGAGAAGGGGGGGACAGAGAGGACTGTGTGAGATGAACAAAGAAAATAAGTGATAGAGTGACAGATAGTAAATTAGGGTAGAAGATAAGATGATGTTATTGTTTTCCACTAGCCAAGCTTCAGTATGAATGTGTTTAGGGTTTCCTTGATGAATTTTTGTTGAGAGAGAGAGAGAGAGAAAGAGAGAGAGAGAGAGAGAGAGAATATTTTGGATAGAACAGAAGATAAGATTTGATGCTAATTAGAGGTAGATTAAAAGCCAAGATTACAGGCTGATTAGGGGTTGATTAGGGTCTATCAAGACTGAAAGCAAGAGAAAGAGACAAGAACCAACTGGGTTTTAAAAAAAACACAGATATAGTGAATCAAAGGGGTGTAGTTCTGCTATTTGAATGTTAATCCAAGTTAACATTTGCATACTTTTTTTTTGCAGAATGCAGGTGCAGGATGTACCAAGAGAAAGAGAGATATTCACTTTCAATTGGAGGATGAATATGCACCAATGTTCAAAAGAACTGTGGAAAGAGATGATGCAATAAGATGCAGGATGCAACAAGAAAGAAATGCAGGGAAAAAAAATGTGGACCTTTGGGTTGATGGGTGCATTTATCCACCCGATCCACTCACTCGAAGGCCACCACAATTTGAAGGGCTTACATCATTTGTAAAGTTTGCTTGTGAAGGCAATGAAGGATTGTATGGATACACATGCAGACTTGTCACACAAGGAATAGCAGGGGCTCATCAAACCTTGACAAATATGCAGACAAGATTACAAGGGAATATGCAGTCTTTGATGGAAAAGGATAGATTATTGGCTGAGAAGGATAGAGAGAACCAGAACCTACAACAAGCAATGTCTATCATTGAAGATGCTATGCATGCTACACACGTGCAGAATATGGAGTTACAGTCTAAAGTCAATGACTTGGAGAAGGAGAATCAAAACATAGAGAGGAAGCTCACAAAAACTTTGGAGATTGGGCCCACTTTAAAAACCAAAGAGGCACGTCGGCGCATCCGATCCGTTAAACCAATTGGCCAATTAGCCAAAGGAAGTGGACAATATCATAGACGGATATATGCTCAATCTACTACAATGAGAAATATGTTTCCTCATGCAGAGAATGATACTATTGCCAAAGTCCTTAGCAAGAATATGGTCAAAAATGCATTGGAAAATCGTAAATTCAGGGACATTGTGGATGGTGTTGCTAGTGAACGTCTTAGGGATGTGAGCAACTTGTTTACTGCTACAGATGCTCAGGGATTATGTGACAAGGTGGGAATGAGTTCTGAGTCATATAGTATGCTCTATCAACAATTGGATACAGGTTTTAAGCAAGTCTTCAATACTAAGCGAGTAATGCCTCTGCCAAAACCATTTCACGTGAAGAAGGCTCGAAAACAACTAAATGAGAAAGTTTTAGAACTAATTGGTGAGCCTACGCATCTGGAACACACACACATATTGAAGTATGGTTCCAAAGAAGTTGCCTTTGTATTGAATGCATCCAACAACTTTGTATTGGATATATGTAGGGTTCAGATTGCTATGGTCAAGTTTTACAATATGTCTATGGAAGAATGTAGAGGCAAGCTTAAGTTTGTCCTCAAACTTGATGAGAGTGAGATTATCAAGGGGCAAAAACTTGAGCGTGTGAGTATAACACTTATGAATCGAGCATTGGATCCCAACATCGATGAAAAACATCCTTTATACTTCAGTGTACAATCGGAGAATGAAATATGGTGGCTTGCAGCATTTGAAGTACCAAAGGAGGACCATGAAGTACTTAAAGTTTTTTTTAACCTCACTAATATACCCAGTGTTATTCAACAGCAAAATAATGGAGCAGTTTTACATGTTGAGGGGTTTGGGGACTATCAAGTTGAATGGCATCTTGCAGGTGATTTAAAAACATTGAAGTGTATGTTTGGTTTATCAAATGCAGCAAATGCAAAATTTCCGTGCATATACTGCATGCAAACTAGGAAGAAAGGGAAAGATGGAAAGAAAGAATGGCTTGCCAAGGCAGGACAACAGGGTGCTCCGACACGTGATCAGAAAGTCATGAGAAATGGAATGCTAATTCCAGTGGATCCAAACTGGCGCCCTATTTTGGAAAAACCACTAACAAGGGTTCACTTTTGCACATTGCATTGTTTGGTTAGAATAATTGAGAAGCTAGTATATGAATATATATGCTTTGCATACAAGATGCAGCCCGTGTCAGAATCTGATGCTACATGCAAGAAGGTAGAACAATTCCTCTCTGAAGTTGGATTGCACGGAGGCCAAGTAGAAATAAAAAAGGACGAGAAAAAATCGGGGAAGAGTGGAAATGTTCCTTGTAAACCATGCTTTGGCGGACCCAAGGCTAGGAAGTTTTTATCTCCACCTCGAGATGAGGAAGGCAATATACTAGTAAAACAACCAGAGAAGTACGAAGCATGGAAAAAGTTGCACCTTGCTGTTTCAGATTGGAGCAACGGGGGACGAACGAGGATTGCGAAGGCAGAAGTGTGGATACACCTAGATAGATTAGCAGCTCTCTTACAGAAGTTGGGGTTTATGGATGGTGATGCCAATGCATTTAAAGAGACAGCTGCTAAATTTCATAAGTCCATGGTGGAGGCATGGACTACAAATAGCATAACACACTACATGGTCAGTATTATCACCATTGCAAAAAAAAATCATCATTTCGAATTACTTTGTGTTTCTAATCTCTTTTCTTGTGCAGCATATACTTGAAGCACATGGTCCATACTTTGCAGATCAAGGAAGTTTGGCAATATGGTCAACTCAAGGCATGGAAAGATCTCACTGGCAAGCTCGCTGTGCTTTTCAAAAGGCAACTGATCATGGAGGTGGCATCAATGATTCCAATTCTATGAGGCAATTATTCCAATGGTGGTATAGGAGACTAGAGATACGATACGAGGAAAAAGAAAAGAAGTCCAAAACATCTCAAGCAGAATCTATAAGTAGGGCAATATATGAAGTGAGAAAAGCAAGATATGAAAACAGCACAGCTAGACAACGGCACGCAGAATGGTTGGCAACCCAAGAGAGAGATGGCAAAAAATGGAGACCTAGATAAAGATAATAATTTTGATGCATTTAGAGTCCACAAGAGAGCACAAGTCCCAAGGATATGACACATCAATACTCATATCTCTAACATGAGATGTCTTATAAATTTTCTTTAAAATTTCAAAGGTTTGTCACTATATTTTTCAAAGTCAATTTCGAACTTTGTTTTTTAATTATGAAAAGTCCATTTTGAAATCCTAAGACAAAGATATGAAAATTCTAAACATTGGAACATTCATTGGCCTAGAGAGAGAGGGGGGCATGAGGGGGGTGTCAGGAGATAGAGAGAGGTAGGGATGGGGTGGAGAAATGAAATGAAATGATAAATTTAAAATTCATTTATACCACAGTAAGTTTGAAAGTTTCGTATTTAAGTCGTCTCTCCTTTCATTTTTTCCCATTGCTCTCCACTCTACCCTCCACCTTTCTATCCTTCATTATCACAGCCATGGCACGTTCCAAGCTTCCTATCAAAAAGGCGCCTGCGAGAGCAAGAGCTCAACACTCTTCCGAATCTAGTGAGCATACTGTGAGTGACAAAGATCCCCTGGTGACCGATAACGGTGGCCCTACTGCAGCCAATAATGGTGGCGCTACTGTGGCCAACAATGGTGGCCCTAGTATGGTCGATAATGATGGTTCGCCATTGTCCAGAAATGGTGGTCCACATGCTCCAGCTGCTCCACCTCCCACTACTGCTCCAACTCGTAATACACGCCCTCCAACACATAAAAAGCGAACATAGAGACCAGGCACAGCTGCGCTACGCGAGATAAGGAAATTCCAGAAGAGTGCCGACTTGATTATTCCTAAGGCACCATTCTCCAGGTTGGTGCGAGAAATACTGCAAGATCTACAGTCAGGGCATCATCACAAGTTCTTTTCGAGGAACCAGGCAAGGAATGTGGGGCGATGGTCAAGCCAAGCCTTGCTTGCTCTCCAAGAAGCAGTTGAAAGCTACTTGATTGATCTAATGAGTGATGGTCAACTTTTAGCCATTCATGCCCGACGTATCACTATTAAGCCCATACATCTGGTTCTTGTTCGCAGGATCCGCAATAACAAGGATGCATTTAATCTTAATGTCAACAATATGCTTTGAGAAGCTACCTTGTAATTGGATCTATGTTTTTAGCTCAGGTTTGGTTGTAGATTGTAAGGATCTTAGTTTTGGGTTATCTTTCCAATAGACCTTCAAGTATTTGATAGTAGTGGCCTGCAAAATGGAGCTAAATTTTCCCTAGCTCTAGTTGTACTTGGTGCGATGCACTATCTACCGTGTATTTCATAGTTTCGCAATGCTAAATCCAATATGTGATATTCTATTTTGACCATGTTTCGCATTGTGTGAATTTTCAAGTTTCCAATTTTGTAAGTAGTTTTGTTGAGGATAAATTCAATGTGCAACCACGTACACGTCGGTGATCAGTTGTACATGGGCCGATGCACTATATCCTTACTATATTTAGTGGTTTGGCAACAGTATATCTGATGCAATATTCCATTTTACCCATGATTTATTTTTTGTCAATTTTTAAGTTTCCAATGTTTCGCATTGCGAGGTTGACAATACATTTAATCTGCAGTTGCACACACTCATTATCAATACATTTAATCTACAGTTGCGAGGTTGACAATACATTATCAGTGCAGTATAATGCAGTTAACGCATTTTCAAAAAAAGATTGAACCGTCAAATTTATAAATCGGAATCTGGTGAAACTTCACCCTCATGCTGGGCATTAGAAAAACTCATTTATATTAAAAATTTGGCCCCATCAGAAGGGCCCCAGACGCGAGCCTCCGGACAGGTGATCCAGAGGCTTCTGTTGGGGCCAAAAAAATTTTGGATGGTTGATGTGTCCTTGAGGAGCCTACAGGTAAAATTTCATGTGAATCGGAGCACTGGTGATATTTTTCCTAAGCGTGGATTCATTAATTGAAATTTTAGGGTTTTTGAAAAGTTTGGCTATAAGTTTAAAGTTTCACCTCATTTTACACATTTCACTTTTGAGTTCTGAGTTCTCTCTCCTAGAAGACATGGTACGCACCAAGCAAGCGGCCCGGAGATACCCCCCTGGAAATTCCATACGGCAGCCACGTCCTCCAGCTCCACCACCACCACCAGCACGCCAGCATCGCAAGCGTCGATGGAAGCCAGGCACAGTGGCTCTTTGCGAGATCCGCCACTACCAGAAGACCACTCACCTCCTGATACCGAAGGCTCCATTCTAGAAGTTGGTGCGGGAGATCATGGAGGGCATACTGATCATGAACAACAGGAACCAGTTTCCAAACACATCACGCGCGAAACAACCGAATCGCTGGACTGCCCAGGCCCTCCTCACACTACAAGAAGCTGCTGAAGCCTACCTCATCAACTTATTTAGAGACTTAGTCTATGCAGCGGTGCATGCAAAGAGGGTCACTGTCACCGAGAGGGATCTGCGGATAGTCAGGTTCTTTCGGCGATGGAAAGATAGTCCTCGCGGAGGTCAGCAAGGATAGAGGTGTACAAACTCAAAAGCACATGGAATGTAGCTTCTGAAGACATTTTGTAAAGCCTTGGTCGTAATGGACCCCATGTAAAATTATTATTAATACAAATACAAAGTTTTTGGCGCGTCTTATTTTTGTTTAGTCACTTGATATTTATTTTATTTACGTCGTTGAGTTATCGTTACATGCGTTCGAACAAATACATGTTGCGCATGAATTTGATAAAGCACTGTGTATTAAATTTAGGGTACGAATCGTGTTACGTATAAATTCGATAAATAAATGTAACATTCAAGTAAAAAAAACAGTAAATGACACGTATCACAAACTACATTGCACGCGAATCCAACAAACATCAGTTTTCATTACTTGAAGAGAAGATTACAAAGTGCAGTACGTCAGTGATGCGATATCAGTAGGCAATAAGTACATCTATTCTCTCCTAGGCTTCTTGGAGCTAGGCTCCCCATGGTCAGAGCTATTCTTGATCATAGGCAACAATACATTTTGCCCCAATAGTTCCTGTCTAATGACAGTGGGGTCTTCAACACCGGCAACCATGCCACAGGCCACCATGGAGAAAAGTGGGCCAGACCTAGTACTCGTGAATAAGTAGAGAAGCTTCGAACGTCGAAGCAACACTACTTTCTCCAGGCTGGAGTTGGTCGGGATGGTCTTGAAGGGCCCAGCCTTTGTTAGTGCCCTCAACTTCAAGAAGTTCTCTGCAAAAGCAGGGGAGCATGTCTTATGAAATACAATAATGTCGTTGACAAGCTGCCCAACATACTCCTTCAATGCCGAGTCTTGCACCCTTCCTTGGCTACCAGATCGGCCACCCTGCCTAGACGAAAACTCATCTATATAGACAATCTCCTGCAACACACAAGTTCAGTATCAGACTCACTATGCATGGAGTGTGCTGAAGATATATAAATCATATTCATATGAAACTTAACCAGTAGGGCCTCTAGGGCATCGGGAGCAGATTCAGGCCCCCAGACGCGAGCCTCCGGCCAGGGCACTTCTGGGGGCCCGATCCCGACAAAAACACATGTGTGTGCTCCCGATGCCCTAGAGGCCCTACTGGTTAAGTTTCATATGAAACCGAGAACATTACCTTCTCTGCATCATCTATCTGCCGCTGTAATGGAGCATCCAGGTCTGCTCCTGCCACTGGGCTGCCCTCGTCTCTCTCCTGGGTAGGCACTGCATAGTCGGGTCGAGGACCAAAAAGGCTTTCCTGCAACCACTCGAACTCCTCATCAGAGATCTGATACTGTGGCGCCGCATCCTCAATCTGCTCCTGGATGCTCACAATGGCAGAGATGTCATCGATACTCGTGCCATCATAACGAGCCACCTCATCAACATGTGGTGGGGCATCCTGTAAATCAAAATCTATGAAATCACTAGGTGCATCACGCACCATGATACAGTATAGTTCTTCTTCCCTAAGCTCCAACAACTCTAGCACATCCTGCATGAGTAGATATTCCAGCCCCTCGATGGTGATAGCATGGAGAGAAGAGAGGGGTGGCTCTTCGCTCGTGGGCATCTCATCAGGGCAGGGAGGTGGGTGCACAATGGCCAAGCTCTGTGCTGCCTCAACACTCAGATCGAGAGTGATCTCCTCAGGCTCCCTCTCAAAGTACTCTAATAGTGGCCGAGAGGGTGCGTCGATGTCCTCGTCACTGTCCTCTTGCACCTCAGTGCACATAACATATATGGCAAAGGCGGCATCCCTCTCAATGAGATCCATCGTGACGTGGTCCTGTGACGAGGTGGGCACTGCTCTAGCGCAGAGATGTTGCCCCACATGCACCAGGGCTCGACTTATCACCTTTGCATGGCTGGATCCGGCACACAAACTATACAAAAAATCCATGGGAACCCACTTGAGAGTGGAGTCGGGAATAGAGCAAGTGAGAGGGTTCACTGCATCACAAAACGATGCTAGTATACTAGAGTCAGGGTCTACAGCGGAAAGCGAGCTCTCTAGACTCAAGGTCACGCAAAACCTAGGGTATATCTGGTCCCCTATGTGCGCGTAGCATGTGGAATTGATCCATGCGGCGAAGGCGGGAGTGGTAGCCATGGCACACAAAGAGAGAAGGAATGAGAGCACAAGTGTAGGGAAGTGGAGAATGAAAGCAAAAATGAGTTTGGAGTTATAGCTTTTATGTGTCTAGGGTTTTAAATAAAGGTTCTTTATAAAGTTATTAATTCTAAAGTTTCAAATTAAAACTCTTACCTTAGTTTCTTTATTTCAGTACTTTAAAGTCACTGTTAAAATTACTCATACAGACAAACGCTTCGTTCTACATTATTATATCCTCGAATATGTTTGGGTCGTTGAGTATATTCAAGTCTAACGAGAGAAAATATATAATTTTTTAAAGAAAATAAATCTAAAAGGCCTTGAAATTCCCTTTGGATCCAATTTAATATTAAAATGTAATAAACGAGCAGCAGAGATGCGCTACAATATATCATTGTGCAAAGACAATATTCTCTAGATTATAGACCTCTAACCTGCAATTTAATTATGATTTTTAACTGCACGATTGAGTAATTACAGTATGTATTATCGCACGCTTGGATCACAGTAAACTAAAATTTAAAGTACTCAGAAGTTCAAAAAAGGTATGTATTCGCTCTTTATAAAGTTTTTTTACAAGGATTCCACTATCTCAAGGATATGTGGAGAAGCACATTGTTTACATGTCATGGATTGCTCACTACGAGTCCTGACTTTTCTATTATCTAACTTGAAATAGAAGTTGTAGAGGGGCTCACTAGACATTAATTGGATTTCTTGTCTCAGAAAATAAATGGGCCAATGACTCTCTGCACTGACTACGAAAGGATTATGACCACTCCACAAGATTACCACATCTACGAGCGCTGTATGTGTGTCATCTCGGATATCTTGATCCAAGCTGATCCACTCCCCTCGCAAAAGTCGCCATCTTCTATATCGAAAGCGAACGCACAGAGTTTGTCTAGCAATGAAATACCTGTAATAAAAACAAAAATAATGGTAAGTGATCAATGCGACTAACATAACAATTCATCTAAGCGAGACCTATGTCAATTAAATCAAGGTATGCAAAGTAGTAAAAAAGTTTTACCTGAATGTAATATCAGATTGGTTGACCCTGCACTCAATCGTCTCATCAAAATGTGTTCTTTTGACTTCCCAAGACTCACCCAATAGCTGACTCATCCATTCCTCGGATGGACACTTGCATTGATAAGTAATCTTTGTTTTCTTCAAAACATCACATGAACCAAACAAATGTGCAAACAATGAGAATGGAATAAACCAATTAAGATGCACATCTTTGGAGCCTGTGGTGGGTTTCATAGCACTATTGATGTCAGATTTTATCTTCGACTTGCAAGCTCCTGGCAACTCCAAGCTACCAATGAACCATTCACCACTAGACAGTGGCGGCAATGGGACATGCTGCAATCTCTGGCTTTCTACCACATACAATGAATTATAAAAAAAGATATTTTGAGTGGCAAGTTGACTTGTAGAGGTATTATCATAGATCAAAGAACCTATCTCTTCATGCCAAACATGTATCTTGCCGCTTAAACATTCCACATTCTACCATTCATGCAAAGTCGATGGATATAGAGCTGTCAATCAAACAAGACTGAATTAGAATACTGCAAAGACTTTTAAAAACAACTCTGATACAAAAGAATAATCAATGATAAAATTTAACAACTTACTGTTTTGTTTATAATTTGCAATGTTGTTCTCGTCGTGTACAGAGATTTGTTTATGCATATAAACATGTTGAATCAACACTTCTGTTACTGCACTTGTGCCATTAAACACTTTTCTGAACTCTAGAATTCTACCTTTCCAATGTTTGCTAGGGTTTGCAACATCCTTGCGCTTGACCTTGAAACTCCCTTGAGTACTTGGGTGCATCAAAATCCAATCCAACTTATAATACTTATCACAAATCCAATTACCGCCATTATCTTTCCTGTTGAAGACCTCCACTGCAAGTATGCTACTGATATTTTTCCTCCGTGAAGACATCTGTAACAACCAAATACAAAAGTTACCTATCAACATGTGTATAATTTGCAAATGTTATCTCCAAATGAAATTAAATTTAAATGGATCAATTTAAAAAAGAAACATTGTACCTATAATTTCTTTCACAAAGATCCCTAGATATGTTGAACAAGAAGTTGACTTATAGCAAGACCATTGTTCCTTCACTGACAGATTCCTGTAGTACAAAAACAAAAGAAATATTGGGTCAACACATACATATAACTTATATAGGCTTTGTCCAAATGCGTTGAAATTTAACCATGGAACAGTAGTAAAAAATGGCAATATACATGTGGCTTTCTCTGCAAAAAATCCCAAAGATATTGTAGAAGTTGAGTTCTTAATAAATCATTGTTCTTCACCCTCGGAGATTCTTGGAGTAAAAAAACAAAGGAAAGCTCAGTATGCATGTAACTTGTATACATTTTGTCTAAACGAGATAAAATTTAACAGTGGAGCAACAAAAAAACAAGACAATATACCTGTAACTTTGTTTACAGAGAAACCCTAAGATGTTGAAGAAGAAGTTGAGTGTTCAAAATCCCAAAGATGTTGTAGAAGTTGAGTTCTTAATAAATCATTGTTCTTCACCCTCGGAGATTCTTGGAGTAAAAAAACAAAGGAAAGCTCAGTATGCATGTAACTTGTATACATTTTGTCTAAACGAGATAAAATTTAACAGTGGAGCAACAAAAAAACAAGACAATATACCTGTAACTTTGTTTACAGAGAAACCCTAAGATGTTGAAGAAGAAGTTGAGTGTTCAAAATCCCAAAGATGTTGTAGAAGTTGAGTTCTTAATAAATCATTGTTCTTCACCCTCGGAGATTCTTGGAGTAAAAAAACAAAGGAAATCTCAGTATGCATGTAACTTGTATACATTTTGTCTAAACGAGATAAAATTTAACAGTGGAGCAACAAAAAAACAAGACAATATACCTGTAACTTTGTTTACAGAGAAACCCTAAGATGTTGAAGAAGAAGTTGAGTATTCAAAATGTCACTATTATTGACTGTAAGAGACTCCTAGAGCATCAAAACAAAAGAAATTACATGTCAGAGAATGCACATAACTTGCACAGGTTTTCTCCAAACGAGATAAAACTTTACCATAGAACATCTATGGAAGAGAAAAATATACCTGTAGAGTTTTGTGAAGAGAATCTTAGGGCTTTGGTAAAACAAGCTCTGCTCTCATGAAACACATGAATCTCTCTCTGTGCTTGTGCAAAGCAAATGAAATTTTACAGGGTTACAGACATGGCAAGAAACAGTGAGGCTGTAAAATTTCGTCAGGAAAGAAGAAGCGGGGAAAGAGATATGACAAATTTGAGTTCCGCCTAAAAAAGAGGGGGAAACTGAAAAGGGGAGAAAAGAAAAGTCAAACATAAAAAATAAGAAAATGAAAATTCGAGGCACAAACTTCCAAGAAGTGACAGCTTTGTACTCCCCTTTTCCCTTATTTTATTGCTGAGGGAAGATTTGGTCCAAGATATGGCTAGAAGATTCATGTTACATGAATCTGGAATCCCAGCTCTCTCATTGGTTAGGCCTATATTTGTTTATTCACTCCTTAAGGGGCAAAAAAGAGAGTCCATATTTCTCCTAATGTTTTCACTCCTTGAGTATACACCTCTTTATGTTAGGTCTTGCTAGTGTTGTGTACACTTTGCCCTATTACATAGGGGGTGTTCCAGCCTACTAACGGATTCATTTGACATGCTTGGGTATTTGCTTAATATCTGTATGACTATCACATGTTGATTTATTCCCGCTTGATTCCGATTATGCTTTGACAATCAGTGGTTAACTTGGTGCATTCATTTTACCTACAGTTTGCTCTCATTGTACCTAGCTATAATTTATTATAGCAAGCAGTTATGCATGGACTGACATGGAATTTTCATGTTGAATCATCGTGATTTTATGTACTTTTGATGGTACTTGGTGGGCAGCATCGATGGAAATCATGCACCACCTTGGGAGTGGTAGCCACAAGACCTACTCTGAGGATTTTGTAAGTTCTCTATTAGTTATGTTGACTTTCTTATTTTATGTCTTGCTCATAGTAACAACCCAATTTTAACAATGCTACTTTCTCTTTTTTGATATAGCACTCCATTACAAATCACAATCCTATAGGCTTTGAGACATAATATCACAAATACATGTTCTTATTGCACTTATCGACAAGCTATATATGTACGATGGTCTAGTACACCATGCCTCTTTAATATTTCCAATTTTTAGTCCTTGTCATGCATTCTCTACTCTGGATTGATCTTTGATTATATTGCAAACTCCTTTTCACGATTCCTTGTATCAAGATGAGCTATCAAATGGCGACCATGGAGCTTGGATTCATGGAGCACCCCTCTCTTTTTTGGCCTTATGCTTCATACATAGTTTTTTCAATTGATTGTATCTAGCTTTCTTTGTATACATTTTTCCTTTGTTTTTTAATATTCAATCAATGGATTCCTTTTTTTCAAAAAATCATGACATACAAATTTTGGACATTAGCTATACGTTACATCGATAAATGAATTATGTAAGAATATTCATCTAATGTGGTTAAAAGGGTGGCAGGGCACATACCTTGCCACCCAATTTTTTAAAAAAATATGTAATAGTTGCTAGTTGCATTGAAAGTTACCTATAATTGCTATCAACATCACAAAATATTACCATTTTCATCAATGTTCACATCACTATCAATGGAGATATTGATGCAAATAGCGACAAAAATAGCAACTATATGGGTGATTTTTTCCATGACTAATTCTATCACTGTAAAAGTTGGTATTGGGTCTATATGTCATAGCGTGAGTACAAAGAATATGTGCATATGGATGTTTGTAATGAATGATTTGGGTTTTGGGTTCTATAAGTATGTAATCTTCTCTTCATACTAATAGCTATCAATAATGTTTTAATCATAAAGGAGGTTATATTTCTAAAAAAATAAATACCACAGTGGAACACAATAACTTAATAAGCCATGCATAGAATATCTTTATTAGAAAAGTTTATGATATCCAATTTTAGGAAATGTAAATAATTATAAAAGAAGATGTCCAAGTTTTCCTATAAATTATAGTTCTAAGTTTTACTCAAACATAAATGGAGATTAAAGCTTATAAGATTATAGATATTATAGTAGAAGAAAATAACTTAAGAAGTCAAGTATGTGATATCTTTCATAAAAGAGTTTATGATATTGACTTTTAAAAAATGTGGATTTATATATATATTTTTTTCCATAACTTTATATAAGTTATAATTCTAAGTCTTCCTTACATATAAATATATTATTTTTAAACTTTGTTAAATAAAAAAACCAAGTTTTTTTAAAAGACATAGATAAAATATATCAAAATTACTTAATAATTTTAAGATAGTGAAAAGTAAAGTTATTTTAATAGAACTAAACTCCTATTAGCAAATAAACAATAGAAAGGCTCTTGTAATTATTTATAAAGACCATGTGCACATGGATGTTTATAATGGAGGACACAAACTATAAACTCCATATATAAAATGCCTCATTTTTCTTTCCTAGGTGCTATATGATATATATTGTAAACTATGTAGTGTAAAAATTTATGAAATTAACTTGGACAAAAAACATATAAAGGAGAAGTTAGATGGCATCCTACTGGCCCCTTTATTCTATATGTACCATTCAAGTTTAAGTCCAAAAGGATCCATCTTTATTGCATCTTGGGATTGGTCACATCATATTAATATTTTTTGCTCCCCTTCATTCTACATGTACCATTCAAGTTGAAGCCCACAAGGGTTCACCTTTATTGCATCTTCAGATTGTTCACAACACATTAACATTTTTTGTTTGATAGGCTATGATATCGATTAGTACATGGTGAAAATCTCAAACTATTTTTACTTTGCTTACCTTAAGAAAATGTCACAAGTTTTTGGGTTCTACTTGTGCCACTTTAGAGGATTAGATACACACCATATCAATTAGTTTAGGAGGGTGAAATTTTCAAGGTAGTTTTTACATGGCTTACTTTAATAAAATTTTGCAAGTTTTTGGGTTTTGGTTGTGCTATTTTATTGAGAATTTAATACACACAATGAGTAAATAATGTCCTTCAAGAAAATTAATGAATACATAGAAATAAAAACTTTTAAAAATGGGCTACAATCTAAGGTAAGAGAACAACTCAATGAGTTGAGAAAACAAAAGAAGTAATGAAAATGTCATAAAAATCACAATGAACTACCCTAATCCTTCGACATAAATGTGCATTCATATAATAGTAAAAGTGATAAAGTAAGTATCTTATACGTCAATAGTAAAGGTGGCATTATGATATTAAGGGTTGAGAAGGTTTTGCAACTAGTCAGGGTTTGTGTTTTAAGAGAGCTTGTGTATATAGCATGAGAATTCATCATAATATAGAAACAATACCACCCTTAAAGTTCATTTTTAACTTTCTTATATGCATGGAGGTGAATATTGCAAGAAGAATTGTGAACCTTTCTTCACCCATTTGCTAAAAGAACCTTAGTGATAAATCTTAACCTATAGCTCAATTATTATACTTCTTCGAAGATATAGAAGAAACAGATACAAACTGCTTAATAATTTTAAACTAATCAAAAATGAATTTTTTTCAATCAAATAATAGCTCTATGAATAAGTAAACAATATGAAAACATTTGCAAGGATTTACAAAAATCATGTGTACATTGATGTTCACAATAAAGGATGCAAATCTTAGACTCCAGATGTATATGATCCCCTTTTCATGTTAATATGAGATTTTATTGTGCTAAGATAGATGTATATGTTTATGTACAGATCATGATCAAAAGGATAATGTCAAGGTAGCTTGCAGCAAAGATAGGTGATGACATTGATCATAGATAAGAATGGACCCTTAAATAAACTTACAACATGTAATTTCTCTCCAATAAAGATTTTATCTAAGCTAGGGTGCTCTTCTAAAAGAGTGTAGTATATTATATGTTTAAAGCATCAAATAGTATTTTTGATAAAATGTCTCTAAATAACCATATGTAGGAGTTATTGCAAAGCTTTGAATAATTTAATATGTAATTTTGTGTATTTAGAGGTATGAAAATTAGTTATTTTGACAATATAATATGTATTTCAAAAGAATCAATTATACGATTAAAATGTTTCCATTATAAGATTATTGGTATTATTTTCTTATGTACAAGAGCTAGTTGTTTATTAATCTAACTTATATTTAGCTATTTTTAAATTGCAAAAAAACTTTACATTTATCAACATTAGGTAGAGTTTTGGAACTTGATGTGGAAACTTGAACTAAATTTTGAAATGTCTAACAACTTATGTATGCTTACTTAAGTACTAATCATGTATTTAAAATATATTCACTATAAGATTGCAAAAATTATTGTTTTATGTACAAGAGTTAGTTGTATATTAGAAAAAAATGCATAATTATTCATCTAAGCTATATTTAGCCATTATGAAACCGTGAATTAAAAAAACATAAGGCAAAAAATTAGAACTTTATGTGAACATGATCAAACTTTTTAATGAAATGACATTCCATTTTTTCTTCATAATAATCTGTGTTTATCTTAGTGATCACCTTAAGCATCCTCAAGTAATAAAACTTTTTAATGAAATGACATTCCATTTTTTCTTCATAATAATCTGTGTTTATCTTAGCGATCACCTTAAGCATCCTCAAGTAATAAAAATCTTGAATGTGATTCTATAACTTTTAGTTGGACTACATGTTTATTGTAAGTACCATTTTCATTTAGAGTTTAAGTATTATATTTTCATTCCAAGTAACGTTTTAATTTAGATTTTAAACATTATGTCTCTACTTTTATGTGTTCATTGCAACTAGTCTAAAAAACTTGTTTGGGAGGAACATAAATGTGTGTGTGTGTGTGTGAACTATCATAAATGTGAATTATCTAATTTATGAGACTAACTTGGAAAAATACCATACAAAATATGAAAGTTAGGTGGCATCCTATTGGCCCATCTACTCTACATTGTGTGTGTGTGTGTGTGTGTGTGTGTGTGTGTGTGTGTGTGTGTGTGTGTGTGTGTGTGTGTGTGTGTGTGTGTGTGTGTGTGTGTGTGTGTGTGTGTGTGTGTGTGTGTGTGTGTGTGTGTGTGTGTGTGTGTGTGTGTGTGTGTGTGTGTGTGTGTGTGTGTGTGTGTGTGTGTGTGTGTGTGTGTGTGTGTGTGTGTGTGTGTGTGTGTGTGTGTGTGTGTGTGTGTGTGTGTGTGTGTGTGTGTGTGTGTGTGTGTGTGTGTGTGTGTGTGTGTGTGTGTGTGTGTGTGTGTGTGTGTGTGTGTGTGTGTGTGTGTGTGTGCTATCATAAATGTGAATTATCTAATTTATGAGACTGACTTGGAAAAATACCATACAAAATATGAAAGTTAGGTGGCATCCTATTGGCCCATCTACTCTACATTTACCATTCAAGTTTAAATTCATAAGGGTTCACCTTTATTGCATATTGGGATTAGTTGTAGCATATTCACATTTCTTGCTTTTTTAGGTTACCATATTGATCATTGGATTAGGGTGAAATTAGTAAAACAATTTTACTTGACTTACCTTAGCAAAATTTTGTACTTTTTTGAGTTCTAATTGTGCCACTTTATTGAGGATTTGATACACACTATGGGTTAATAATAGCCCATAAAAGATTCATAAATACATGGAAATTAAAAACCAAGAAAAATGAAGATGTAATTTAAGATATGAGAATAATGCAATAAATTGACAAAACACAATAAGTAATGAAAAGGTAATAAAGATCACAATAACTTACCTCCTTAACATAATCCTTCAATGTAAATGTGCATTCATATGATAATAATTATTTCATGCATCAATAGTTCATGTGACATCATGATGTTAAGGGTTGAGAAGCTTTTACAACAAGCAAGTGTTTGTACATTGGGGGAGGTTGTGTATATACTATGGACAACCATTATAATATACAATTAGGACCACCCTTGGAGTTCATTTCTACATTCTTTTTCACTAAGAGAATGTTAATGATAGATCTTAACTTATAGCTCAGTTATATATTTCTTGGAAAATATGAAAAAAACACGTAAGAATTACTTATCAATTTTAAAATGATAAAACATGTTGTATTGAATTTAAGTAGAACTTGATGAATAAATTAACAATATGAAAGATTTTACAACAATTTACAAACACCATGTGCGCATGGATGTTTACAATGGAGGACATAGATTTTAGACCTCATACATATATGATCCTCTTCTCGCACTAACATGAGATTTAATCATGTATGTATATAAGATAGATGTATATATTTATGTACAAATTAGGGTTTAAAAAGCCAACAAGGTACCCTAAAAGATAGATTATGGCATGAAGCATCATCAGTAGAGGTGGATCGTTGAATAGTGATTTCTTTCCCAAAAAGATTTTGTCCAAGATGGGGTTTTTCGAAAAGAATATAATATATCACATATCCAAAGATCCAAATTTTAATTTTGTGAAAAACAATAATGATTACCTATATGTAGGAGTATTACAAATAATTGAAAACTCTAATATGTTATTATGTATATCTAAAGATATAAGACTAAATTTTTTGGCAATATGATATATGTTTTAGAAACACCGATCATATGTTAAAAATATTTTCACCATAAGATTAGAGTAGTTATTGTATTATGTACAAGACTTAGTTGTTATTAATCCAAGCTAGATTTAGCCATTATCAAATCACAACAAAACTTGTATATTTATGAACATAAGATAGAAATTTGGAACTTGATGTGGAAATTTGGCATAAAAATCAAAGAGTCTTACAACCTACATATGCTTACTCAAGCCCAAATCATGTAGTAAAAATATATTCACTATAAGATTGCATGCATTATTATTTAGTACAAAAGTTAGTTGTAGATCACAAAACAAAGTGTGATTATTGATACAAGCTAAATTTAGCCATTATTGAATTGTATAATTTATTTACTTTTATCAACATAAAATAAAACATTAAAACTTGATATGGAAAATCCTAAATTTTATCAATGAAAAAATATTGTAATTTTTCTTTTTAATAATATGCATTCATCTCAAGCATCCCCAAGTAATGAAATTCTTGAATTTTATTCTATAAATTTCAATTGGATTACATGTTTATTGTAAGTACTATTTTTATTTAAAATCTAAACATTGTATATTCATTATGAGTATCATTTTAATTTAGAAGTTAAACATTATATGTATATTTTTATGTGTTTATTGTAAGTGGTCTAAAAAACTTATTTGAGAGAAACATAACATCTAAATTCTAAAGCAATAAAAACAATTAAAATAGAAGTGTTTCAACCAAAGGTAATATTATAATGCTATAGTAAAACTTTAGATTGTGTTATCAATTATCAAATACTTAATTTTCCATTACCTACACCTGTAAGAGAGGGGGATTTAATAAGGGGAAAATACTAGCTACAGTCTGGTATATAAGGTGTTAGGGACTTGATTTTTGACCCATCAGATTATAATACAAGTCTCCTTTCATATTCATCTCTCTCTCCCAGCTTTCATGGCTTCTTTCTCTCTCTTTCTGTCTTCCTCTCTCCTTTTCTAGTCTTTCTCTCTCCTCATCACAGTCTTTCTCTCTCTTCCTACAGTCTCTCTCTCTCTCTCTCTTCTGCACACACACACACTCTCTCCCTTCTTCTCCCTCTCTCCTATCCTCTTCATGACAAGTGATATCATAGCCATAGGTTCTTGATCCAGTTGGCCAACATTCCATTTAGTTATCTTTTTTTTAGTCACACAGATTTAAGAGCCACATGTACACAGGTACACGAGTACACAAGTACAAACATGACATGGAGCAGCATTGCAGTTACCAAGGATTTCTGGACCACAAGGACTGTAGGTTTGGTGCATTAATGGAGTCTTGGACCAAGTTTGGTAGTAGGAAGGCTGAAGTTAGCAACTCATGGGTCATTGTTGGCCAATTTTGAAGGTATTCTCTTAAGAGACAGTGGTAAATGGAGTAGAAGAGGGAAAAGTTCTAGTTACTTTTTAGGAACAATCTTTCTCTCTCTTTCTTTTAGAATTTCTCTCAAGCTTTCATGGAGGAGATCAGCCCATTCTCTTTGTGTGCCACCATCTGCAACAAACAGATGTCCATTTGACAAGAAGGATCATCCTTCATCTTTGTCATCATCAGCAGAAGAAGAGGAAGGAGAACACAAGGAGTTGCTGCCAGAAAGGTCTCTCTCCCTCTTTGTTCTTCTTCTATTGCTACTGCTATGCCCGCAGGAAGCTCTCTCATCTCCCAAAAGACTCAAAAGAGCAATCCTCACAGCTCTTCTTCTATCCTTGTTGACAAGCGCATCCAGAAATCTAAAGCTCCATCAATCAAACCCTTGCCACCGTTTGTTCGTCTCTTTCTCCTGGCACTCTAGTTGGCACTACCAAAGAAGCACCATGGAGACTTCCTCTCTCACGTGCTTGTGAAAAAATGGCCTGACTATCACTTCTCCAGTAGCAGCAATTCTCACTTCAGCCTCTTGCCCCAGACACACCAGATTTTTGAATCGATCCTATTCTATCTTCAAGGTTGTTGCTTGACAGCAATAGCTCTTTTTCCATCTAGCACCTTATTGGTAGACGAGTTTGCCTACTTTACAGCTCCCCGAGCACTGGCAAGAAGAACATGCCCTCGAGCAGATGGCATATTGTTTAAGTGCCACATAAAGCTTTGTTGTGTGCCATTCTGGAATGAGTTAGGAATGCCTGCGGACTTTCCTCCACTTGAAGTTCTTGACAGCTGGCTCATATCAATTTTGGATATAAAAGAACTTGGTTGAGATCTTCTTGAATGGTACACCTCCTTATCATTGTCATGCTTGGCATTCAACAGCTCCTGAGATTGTACTAGCTTTAAGAGATGGAGGCATTGTGCTTTGACGAAAATCAAACAGACGAAGAGATGCCCATCATCTTGAATATCTTGAAAATCAAGCAGACGAGGAGCTTTCCCATTTTAAGAAGCAGCACAACAAGAAAACAACTGAATTAAGCTTTCTCAAAGAAAAATGGAAAAAATCAAAGCAGGAATTGAATGGCCAAGTTAAGGGCCATTTGGAAAAGAAAGAACTTATTCTATTGAAAGCTCCATGATAAGAGATCATGTGAGCACCCTTTGCAGCATAAGGTTTCAGCCAGTCCTAGTTTTCTGAAAAGAACTTTTGAAATTCAACCCAGGCAAGCACTTCATCCTTCTCTAGACGAAAAACCTTTTGGCTATGGAGAGTTTTGCCTTCATAGTGGCATCCTAATCCACATCCTGCAAATCGAGTTTTTCCCTCTCATTCTTGATCTCATCCTTGATAGCACGGGGTAATTTATTTGATAGTTTTTGAAGCCAAAGGTACAGAGAGTGCAGAGCAAACACTGATAAAGAGCTGTATGAATAAGAGTCCCACCACATGCTATTCACCGATGTGTCATTGACATGCCCCTTCACAAGCCAGGTGCATGCTTGGCAGCCTCTAAATTCTTTTAGCCCTCACTCCCAATGTACTTGGACTAAGGCTGGTTTCTGGCAGGCAAGAAACCAGAGCAACAACAGCTGGCAGGCAAGAAACCAGAGCAACAACAGCAATGGGAGTGATAACATGCAGTTTCTTTTCCTCGCATGGACCGGAAGGGTGCAGGTCATGTTGATTTTGATGGTTTTAAACTGATGATGACAAGTGCATAAGAGGTGCACTGTGAAATCACTTCAATGATCACCGTGAACCACTACTTGAAATTCATGGATAGATGGAATACGATCCAGTAAACCGCAAGCCGTGATGTCCTCAACGAAGCCCAAGGGTCTCATCAAGTCCTCTACTACCTCATCGAATCCAGTTTCTTCCTAGCCTTCGTAGTAATACATTGCAACCTCAAGGCAATACACCATGTCTAAACTTCTTCTTGAATACTGCAGCATGGTCTATAAATGTTCCTTTCAACTAGACCTTGTGTGGATATTCTATCATACATTCTGAGATCATCTTGCAAGGCTAGGAGTATGCCTTCAACCTCTGGAGCCTCAACATCTTCCACACCATCCAGTTCTGCTCCTACAGATTCACAGACTCTTACTTTTCATGCCTCACAAAAGCAGAGCTTATTTCTGTAGGTTTTGATGTGAAAAATCATGTTTATACTAAGGCCCTGAACGGGACGAGGAAAATTTCAGATCTAGCAGTTACTGGATCAGCTTCACCAAGTTTTGCAATCCATTGTCAAAGTTCTTCAACAGAAAACTCACTGTAAGATTTTGACTCAGCAAACATTATTTTTGAGGAGTTAATCCCATCAACAGATGCTTCATTAGGATGTTGTGTCTTCCAACCTTGCTCTTGAGTGTCCAAGCAAGCGGCCGAGGTCTTGCTTGCTGATGACATCCTAGAGCTTGCTACTAGTGTTGTCTTCGTGTTCTAAAGCGGAATAGAGGATGAAGAGATGGAAACCACAAAGTCTGAATAGTTCAGATTGATGCCAATAGCAAACATCAATAGTTCAAATTGATGCCAGCAGCAAACATCAAGAATCCCAAAGCAGACGCATAATATCTGTTTGTGAACCATGAATTCGTTGGAGTGGACAACCACTACCTCCTATTGCTTGCCTTCTTCCATTATGCACTTCTTGAAGTATATGCATGACTGAGCACACTTCAAATTTCTTTCCTGTTGGCTGAGAATTTAACTCCTAACCCATAACTGTGCTTGGTTTTGATTCTTGATCATTAAGCCAAAAATTGTAAGAAAGGGTAAGTGATGCAATCAATGAGTCACTGATTTGCAAAGGTAACCTCTTTCCCCATCCCATTTTCCTTATTGATTATGCATATCATGAAAGGCTCAATCCTCAATTTGTAAATGCATATCATGCTAGTTGCTTAATAATAAACGTGTGCCATGTATATTTCGGGTGAGGAAAAGCCCGATGCCATGCAAGGTGGCAAGACAAAAGAGGGGTGACCCTCCCTTGCCATCAAAGACCCTAAAGGGGTGCACAACCCGGTCCTGGGGGAACTTTTCCCACCTCTCGGTGATCCGAAGCCCGAACTTGTTTGCAGGTGCAGATATATTTTGGGGATAGTGAGAATTGGCATGTCATGATGATGCCATTGATGTCTATGACATATTGATGTACTTGGGATTATGCCACTGATGTATATGGCATATTGATGTACCACTCATGTACTTGCAATGATGTATGACTAAGAATCAATGCCACATGCAGCCATGTATGCAATTATGATAGTGAATGCAACAAACAATGCATGTATGATGCTCTTATGTGAGTGACACGGTCATGAGAATGCTCATTTTCATGCTTAGCAATGATGTTATGGTGTAGACCATAGAAATTTCATATTTTCTTTATTTTTGAGACGCTGTGTATGTATGCTAAAGCCATGTATGGTTCCATGGGAGAAGTGATTTGCAGACATACAATAGATGGGGGACCATATTTCAGCTCTTTTGAATTCCTACAGGGTGCTGTAGACATTTTTAGTCAGTTACTTAGATAAAGAGTGAGTACCAGCACTGAAGAGCAGGCCCCAAAGAGTGTTTGTAGACCTCATTAACCCCCCCTATCAGTTTGGCACTTTAGTTGGGCACTACCCATCCCTTACAGGCAAAATAGTCCCCTACTGCTCTCAAACAAGGTGTAGGACTGCATAAAACAGCTACAGATTTGTTGTTACAAAATTTTCTGTACTAAACATGTAGCAACTTGCTTATGCTCAATTCGAAGAGGTCATCCTTGGCTTTGACTTGATTAAAAAAGGAGGTCAATCGGAGCTTCCTAGCTCAAGTTACGGGCAAAATAGTGACAAGTGTCTAACGGGACTCCACCTAACCATGGCAGGGAATAGGGGAAAAACTAAGGCCAATGAAGATGTTCAGCAACAAATCAAGGATGCACAAGAACCAAGGACTGAGAAAAACCCTAAAATGGAAGATGAAGATTACTCTCGTGACATGGGGAGCCTCAACGCGCTCACTAACACCCTCAGTTTGCATGAGACAAGGCATGCTGAGAGGTATAGAGAATTGATGGAAGGCATTGGTCAAATGAAGACCACTATGGACACCCTTGCTGCCCAGTTCACTAAGTGGATGGAGTTCCAAATGAAGGGAAAAGAGAAAGAAGATCAATCACATGTACATGCTGAAAGAACCACCTTCCCATCAGTTAATGCAAATTCTCATGGGCATTATGCACCCAATGCTTATACTTATGGCCAAAATGTATATGCTGATGGTACATACTATGACCTACATGCATCTTATGAATATGGACAGCAACAACATGCAAACAAACATGAGCAATATGCAAGTACATCTAGACAGCATGTTAATGCTTATAGATATGATGTACCATGTCATAATGCAGAGTACCACTCCATTGAACCTTGGCAGCAAAATGGCTATTATGGGCAACATGCTTATGCTTATGAGCGTCCACCTTTTCAACAACATAATCATGATTATACATGTAAACCTTTCTTAATTGAGCAACCTAGTTCTTATGGAGGTGACAATAATGGTCATGCTTATCAGTACTCTTCTAGGTTTGATCAGCAGCAAGTTCATAACTACCATGGTATCCTACATCCCAATCAATTCATACCTCATGATTACCCAAATGTAATTATGAGTTCTTTTCAAAGTGCTGATGATGAAGAAGAGAGCAATGAGCAAGCTAAACAATAAGATTGGGATAATGAGCAACATGATCAACAAGAAGAAGACCAAGAAGATGTACAAGAAGGGAACAGTGAAGAGCAAGATGTACGAGCTGATGACATCTTAGCTTATGAATCACATGAGGCACTCACAGATGTAGATGGTTATGATGAAGGTTTTAGACTCTTGGAGAAACCTCATGATGATATTCTTAAACATCAGTTTACAGTTAATCAAGGTTTACAAGAGCCATTAAATGCACTTGATAATGAGTACCTTGATCATGGTTATGATGGCTGGCATATGTCCGATGATGATATAATACATGATTTGGGCATACATGAATATGAAGATGGCATTGTGCTTCTCTATGATCCGGGAGATTATGGATGTGATTATCAACTTGATTATGGGGATACTTCGTTGTATCTATTTGATCCGGGTGGATTGGAGTATGTGGCTGATGGGCATTCTCTTCTCTTGGACAATCATTATGACGGAATACCTTTTGATCCAAGAGGTTAATGGATTGCTTGGGATCTCATTTAGACCAACATCCATCTTTTTGGTAGACTCTTTTGGTTGAAGATTGGTTATCTATGGCCATATTTTAGTGCAGGGAAGATTGCAGATAGCTCACTATTTTACACTAGATTTTACTCTGAATTTTGAATAGCCAAACCCAACCCACATGGACTGAAAGCACTTACCAAGAGCTCCATTTTGATGTGTAGCATGCCTTGATCAGAGTCTCCTACAGAAAGTTATGACAGATTTACTACAACAGGGCCCTGTAATAAACAGCTTGTTGTCCACTGTCTGCAGCTCGCATTTACTCAAGATATTTGGGTCAAATTTCATTTTTATAATTCCGCAATAAGGCCCATGTATCGTACACACCCCAATGACCCATCGTACACAATGATACCTCTTTATTAATTAGTATACCCCTGTAATAATGTATAAGAAGCTGGGAATAAGGACTTAGTATAAAATAATATTGATATTATGCCATGTCACACTGACATTGGTATAAAAGGAGAGGACATGTAATTTTTTATATCTTTTTGACACATTAATACAATTACTGTTCTTCTCTCCCATCTTGCTCATAGCTTCCATGGCTTCTCTCTCTTTCCTATCTTTCTCTTTCCAAATCTAGTCTTTCTCTCTCCTCGTCACTCTTCTTCTCTCTCTTCCTATTGTCTTTCTCTCTCTTTTGCAGTCTTCTCTCTCCTCTTTCTCTCTCCCTAGTTCACTCTCTGACAAGTGGTATCAGAGCATTGGTCTTTGATCCATTTTTCCCTTCTATTTTTCAATCCTATTTTCCTCCATCAAAATCAATTTCAAACAACTATTGTACAAGACAGTGACTAGTGGAGTGTTGCAGACCATCTACAATTAGTAAGAGACTACATCTGAAGATATCCAAGGTCAGATATAGCAGAGGATGGCTAAAGTGGCAAGTTGTCATCAAATTTCATGCAAAATTGGAGGTAATTAAAGGACAGTTAATCGGGCTTATTTGGGGAACAAACTATGGTTACTTTGAAAAGTGGGAGTTCTCTTTCCCCTTTCTTAGAGCTTCATGTAGGTTTCATGGAGTTTCCAGCCAAGATCTCTTCTTCCCACATAAATCAGTGATCATAGACCTCATCTAAGCTGAGAATCAGTTGCTTCAGCCCTTCAGCTTCAAGATCATAACCATTGTGGAGGGCCATTGCTGCCTAGGCAAGTCAAAACAGCCCCGAAAATTGCGACGCAATTTTTGAACTGCATCAGGCCTCATCACCCTCTTCTCACTGACTGATTCTCATCAATCTTGGTTGCTCCAATCTTCAGCAAGTTAAATCCTTCACTGAATGCTCAAGATTGAACTCCTATTATGGATTTTCAGCTCTCCTGTAACCCTAGATGAACAGTCCATGGCGGCCATGAAAGCTTCAGCCCAAGGTTTCATTTCTCAACAATTTCTTGAAGATTCTTCATCTTTTCAAATCGAGCGATCATTTCAATAAGGATTCTTTAACAAATTGCAAGGATTAAGCACAAATGGTCAAAGATTGAAGCTCAAGAGCTTCCATGGAGCCAAAATTTGGGGAAAACGGGTTTAATGCTTCAATCTTAAGCATCTGAAGCTTCAAGATTGTTCTTAAGCATTGAATACACAAGTCTTGAAGATTATTTTGGCAACATTGGACCACGGGAGGCTTTATCAAGCATATGAAGATTGATCAAGCCATCATCAACCATGTCAAAGGTACTTTTCTTCAATTCTTAATCTCTCTTATTAATCCATTTACTGAGCTTAATCCATTTGATTGAGAAATTAAAGAATTGAATAATATCCATCAAATTTCAGCCAACCCTTGCTTGAATCAATCCATTCATGTAATGCAATGCTTGCTCTATACATATTAGTTCTAATTAGTGAATTAGAGGCTTCAATCTGAAATTTCCAACATAACACTTGAATCCAATTGATTGAATCTATTGATTGATGAATTTGCTCACTCTAATCCATTGATTGGCTGAATTATTTTACCCAAGCTAAAATATTGTAAAAGAATAAGTACTAGCAACAATCAGTGAGTCACTGAATTGCATTGGTAAGACCCTTTCCCTATCCAAACTTTCAAGATTTCATTCAATTGCATCTCATAAAAGGGGCTAAATGAATATTTCAGAAATGCATTTCATGCTGATAGATTAGATTAGCAAGCTATTGCCATGTTGATATACCCATCGAGGAAAAAGGTGGATGCTGGAGGAGATAGTGGGATAAAAGAGAGGTGACCCTCCCTCACTATCAAAGATCCCGAAGGGGTGCCCGACTCAGGGGGAACTTTCCCACTTCCGGTGATTCAGAGCCCGTGTAGGGAGCCTGCCATGTCTTTTTATCCCTCACACAAGTACAAAGAGTGGAGAATTGAAGATTGAAGACTTTCCAAAGACTCAAGTATCTTCAAGATCAAAACAAGGTAAAACAGGAATTTTATAGGGCACTACAGGGCATTTACAGGTTGTTACAAGTACACCCTTCATTACTGAAGTACAGGTGTAGGTATTACATGGTACCCATAGGTCCTATTCAGCCTTCTACAGGGTTTGGTAACCATTTGGGGTTACTATCTTACCTTACAAGGTCAAAACAGGGCAGTTACAGGTTAAAACAGGGTGTAGGCCTGGACAGTTCAGACTCAGAAATCGAGTTGCAGAATTTTTTATCCTGAATTTATTATAGCGTATTATGGCACATCTTGAAGAGGGCATTCTTGGCTTCTATTTGAACTAAAAAATTTTGAAATCGGAGTTCCATAGCAAAAGTTATAGCCATTTTTCTGACAGGGGGTACTACAGGACTACACTATTATGGCAGGACATAAGGGTAAAAATAAGGTCCAGGAAGATTATGCTCAGCAAATCAGAGATTCCGTGTTGGATAATGCACCTCAAGAGAGCCCTGAAGAGCCTCAACAATAATGGGAAGTTAGTATACTCAATAATACCTTGTGCGTACATGAACAAAGACATAGGGAACGTCATAAGGCCATATTATCAAGAATGGAGCAAATGGTTTTGTCTATTGATCAAATGAAATCTTCCATTGAGAAGTTACTAGATTCAACGACTCAAAAAAAGGTTTCTATTGATAAGTTGGTGGAATCTAATGCTCAAATTATGCTACAATTCTCCCAATGGATGCAGATGCAAATGGGATCTAAAGAATCTAAGGAGAAAGCTTATTCAAACAGTGAGCCTTCAGTCCCACTTCAACCATCTAATCAAAATGGTCATGGTCATGGGATTATTGGAAGAAGAGGCATCCCAAATAGTCAATATGAAGTAGGTGAGGCTTCACAACTGCATGATGACTATTTGGGTAGTTTAAATGGAGCTAATTCTCAAGCTTTTGGGCTGAATACTCAAATTCCTAGGGGTCCTCTACCAACAAGAAGATTGCATAGTGGTTCTCAACCACCTATGGAGAGATTTCCACCTCAATTTGGGGATTCCATACATGGTACTCATGATTAGTCTATTTTGGGACAGCAATCATTCCATGAAAGAGAGCTAAAGGATAGGATTGTTTTAGTCAAATTTAATGGTCAGTCATCTTCACCATCGAATTTAGAGGAGTGGACCTCTAAGATGGAATCCTGCTTTGACATATTCCCTAAAATTGATGAGATGAAGATTCATTTGGCTTCCTTGCATTTGGAGAGATTTGCCCATACTTGGTGGAGGTATATTAAAAAAGAAAACATACTTGTAGAGAATTGGAAAGCTTTCAAGGCACTTATGGATGAAGTATTTGTCTCCCCTCTTGAAAAAGAGAAATTGGCACAGAGATGGTATGGTTTGGAACAAAGAAGCCTAAGTGTAAGAGAGTACACTAACCAATTTCTCAACCTAACCATTATGTAGAAAGCATCACTGATGAGGCTAAGCTACACAAGTACATGTATGGTTTAGAGCCATCTTTATCAACTGATGCCATGGCACAAAACCCTACTTCCCTCTTTAAGGCTATTGAGCTTGCGGAGCACTATGGAAGAAAATATAGAAGAGAGTCTTCATTTTAGCCTGGGTTTGGACAGCCAAGGACTGTTTTTAAACAGAGGCAAGTTGGTAACACTTATGGCAGCAATCATGTGCCAAATGGGAGCTTACGGGTACCAACTTATCCTCCATTCAATGCTTCTAGACCTCAAAGCAATTTCAGGACAGCAAACAGTCCTAGAGTTGAGTTCAAACAAGGGGACAGCAAGCCTAAATCCATTTCAGCCAACATGAATCCTAAGTCTATTCCTATGGATCTTTACAAAGAAAGAAAGGAGAAAGGCTTATGTTTCAAGTGTGGGGAAAAGTATAAACCTGATCATGCCTCAAAGTGTGTATACAAAAATGTCAAACCCAAGCTTCAGAGTATGTTAGTCTTTGAGGATTTTGAAGATGAGATGGATGAAGCTAATGCAATTGCATTTAATGCTGAAAATAAAGATCTTGAGGAATAAGTTGGGCAAGAGTATTTCTACGATCCAGTCGACTCTTTTTCTTTTGATCTAGGTGGGACTCATCATGAGCCATTTGCTGCCACTAATTGTTCTATTTCCATGGATGCTTGGACAAGATCTAAGAGCCCTACATTCATGAAAAGCCACTATTCATTTTGATAGACAGTGGCAGTACTCATAATTTTGTGAATAAGTCCATCATGGACAAGCTGAATTGTATTCCCATAGATTTACAGCAGCCCATTAGAGTTCAAGTGGCCAATGGTGAAGAGGAAATTAGCACACAGATATGCCCACAAGTTTCTTTACAGCAGCCTGAAAATTTTGAAGCAAAAGTAAACCTGATCACTTTGGAAATGGGGCCTATAGACATTGTACTCGGTTGTGACTGGTTGATGACATTAGGCAGGATCACTATGGATTTCTTACAGTTGTATATGGAGTTTATCTTCAATGGACAGCTTATCCATTTACAAGGAATTCCTAGTAGATCAGATTTTCAGCTTATTACCATTCAACAACTCAAAAGGGAGTACAAGAGGTGCTCACAAATATTTGTTTTGCATTTGAATAAAGAGATGGAAGATCATCCCAATAATTCAGCAAACCATCTAGCCTTGACAGCTCTTCTTGAGGAGTATAGGGATTTGTTTGAGGTACCTACTTCATTGCCTTCCAAGAGAGTAGTAGATCACCCCATTGATTTGGATTCCAACTCAAAGACAATCAATAAGACACCTTACAGATTATCAAAGTGTGAACGAGAGGAAGTATTCAAGCAAATCAAGGAACTTCTTGAAATGGGATTCATTGAACCAAGTTCTTCACCTTATGCATCTCCAGTTCTGTTAGTCAAAAAGAAAGTTGGATCTTTCAGAATGTGCATTGACTATAGGGATCTTAATAAGATCACAGTGAAGAACAGGTATCCGATACCCAGGATTGATGATTTGCTTGATGAGCTCAAGGGGGCTCGATTCTTTACAAAGATTGATTTGAGGTCAGGGTATCATCAGATTCGCATGCGAGAGGGTGATGAAGTCAAGACTGCTTTCAGGACTGATCGAGGGCTCTATCATTTCTTAGTGATGCCATTTGGGCTTACAAATGCTCCAGCTACCTTCCAAAGCCTGATGAATAAGATTTTACAGCCTTTCCTCTTTCAGTTTGCCTTGGTGTTCTTTGATGACATTCTGATCTACAGTAAGACTTTACAGGATTGCTTGGCACATATGAGGAGGGTTTTTTATGTATTGAGACATCACATGCTTTTTTCTAAGGAGAAGAAGTGTTCTTTCATGCAGACTGAAGTGGAATACTTGGGATATATTGTCAGTGAAAGAGGAATATAGGCTAATCCCAAGAAGGTGCAATGTATAAAAGATTGGCCAACATCTACTACTACTACTTCTCTTAGAGGATTCCTTGGTTTAACTTCATTCTATCGCCGATTCATAAAGCATTATGTGGCCATTGCAGCTCCTTTTACTGATAGGTTGAAGAAGGAGGCTTCCTTTTGGGATGCTCTTGCAGATAGCAGCTTCAACCAGTTAAAGGGACTCCTTAACTTTGCTCCTATCTTAGTATGCCCGGACTTCTCCAAAGAATTTACTATATAGTGTGATGCTAGTGGCCGTGGCATTGGGGCTGTTTTGTTACAAGAGCATGGAGTGATTGCCTTTGAGAGCCGTAAGCTTACAGATAAAGAAATGGCCATGAATGTTTATGACCAGGAGATGTTGGCTATCATACATGCAATTAAGAAGTGGCACCATTACTTGTATGGCAGTCGATTCAGAGTACACAGTGATCACAGGGTACTTAAGTATTTCCTTACTCAGTCCAATCTTACTCCTAAGCAACATTGTTGGGTAGCTACACTACAGAATTATGATTTTGACATCACTCATACGAGGAGCAAAGACAATATAGTGGCTGATTCTCTTTCTCGTATGTGGGCTTGCAAAGTTTCGGCTACAACTGAATTGTGATTGGATTGAAGAATTACAGGAGGCTTATCTTTTGGATGAAGAATTTAGCCATATTTTTCAAAAATTACAGCAAGGTCTTATGGAAGAAAACTCGTAGTATCAGTTCAAAAATGGCCTTATTTGGTTGAAAGGCAAGATTGTTATTCCTTCTACCTCTTCTTTTACACGGAAAATTATGGAGAAACTACATTCTTCGCCTTTAGCTAGACATTTAGGAGATTTCAAGACCTATGACAAGATCAGTAAAAGTTTCTATTGGAAATGACTGTGGAAAGATGTCAAGGACTTTGTCATAAAGTGCATGCCTTGTCAGCAGAATAAGGATAGCACCCATAAGCCAAGAGGTTTGTTACAGCCATTACCTATTCCTATAGGTAAATGGACTCATATTACTATGGATTTCATTACTAGCTTACCTACTACCAAGAAGGGATGGAATAGTATATATGTGGTGGTACATAGACTCACCAAGGCAGCCCCTTTTATTCCAACCAAGATTCAGTTTATTGCCTCTCAAGTGGCCAGCCAGTTTATGGAGCAAATTTTTAGACTACATGGATTACCGCAGGTGATTGTTCATGATAGAGACTCAAAGTTTATGAGTAACTTTTGGCAGGCGGTATTTACATCTATAGGCACTAAAGTGGCTCCATCTACGGCCTATCATCCACAAACTGATGGACAAACAGAAAGAGTCAATAAATGGTTGGAGACTTATCTTCGCCATTTCTGCTATGATGTCCAAACTTCATGGGATTCTTGGTTACACTTGGCTGAGTTTGCTTATAACAATTCTACCCACGCTAGTATTGGCATTTCACCCTTCGAGGCTTTGTATGGTTACAAGGTGCCCTTACCCACAGTCATCTTTAATGAAAGGATAAATCCTCATGGGAAGGAAGAGTTAGAAAGGATGTAGACCCTTCTTCAGCAATGCAAGATGAATCTTAGGAAAGCTCAAGACCAAATGAAGTTATGTTGATGAGAAGAGGCGGCCTTTAGAGTTCCAAGAAGGAGAGTTGGTCTTACTGAAGGTGCCCAAGTCTAGGTACTCTACATTAAAATATGGATCTAGTAATAAGCTTGCCCACAGGTTTTATAGCCCTTACCAGATCCTTAAGCGAATTGGAGACTTGGCATATAGATTAGAGCTTCCCTCTTCCACAAAGATTCACAATGTCTTCCATTTTAGTCAGCTCAAGCCTTTTTATGGTGATCCAGTGGGTATAGTTGATGAGCTGCCACCTATTGATGAAGAAGGTCTTATTTAGTACATCCCAGAGGCTGTTATAGGTCAACATGAGAAGAAGCTTCGATCTCGTTCTATCGTGGAATATTGATCAAATGGAGAGGTTTACCATCTGAGGAAGCTTCTTGGAGGCCTGATTCTATATTGGATGAGTTTCCTTTCTTAAGGGATACATTGGTGTGGCTGAAGTCTATTGATTATGGAGCTAGTGATAATGCAGACAAGATCAGGACAGCACGTTGTTTTAGAACAGTTTTTATCATGCCTAATTTTCAGAATTAAGCTATCTACATGAACTTAAAGTACTCTTCAAGAGCTCCGTTTTGATATATGGCACGTCTTATTTGGACACTTCTACTAGAAGTTATGGCAGATTTGGTCCAGCAGTGTTTGTTTACACACAACAAGCTGTCTACATTTTGAGATTATCTGTTGAAGATTTTATGGTTCCATATACTTTTGAAATATTCTAGATCATGTATATAGCTGAGGCCTACTCTTGTTCTTCAATTTTAGTCCATATGGTTGGTCATACTTCATTCATTCTCCCATTTGTCAAGTTGTAAAAAAACAGAGTAGTACTATGTTCTATCCATCCTTTTCTGGTCTTTCAGGTTTGTTTTTTAGGACAAAAACTTTTGAGAAGGGATGGATTGTAAGAAGCTGGGAATAATGACTTAGTATAAAATAATATTGATATTATGCCATGTCACACACTGACATTGGTATAAAAGGAGAGGACATGTAATTTTTCATATCTTTTTCACACATTAATACAATTACTGTCCTTCTCTCCCATCTTGCTCACAGCTTCCATGGCTTCTCTCTCTTTCATGTCTTTCTCTCTCCAAATCTAGTATTTCTCTCTCCTCATCACTCTTCTTCTCTCTCTTCTGTAGTCTTCTCTCTCCTCTTTCTCTCTCCCTAGTTCACTATCTGACAAGTGGTATCACTTAGTGTAAAATAATATTGATATTATGCCATGTCACATTGACATTGGTATAAAAGGAGAGGACATGTAATTTTTCATATCTTTTTGATACATTAATACAATTACTGTCCTTCTCTCCCATCTTGCTCACAGCTTCCATGGCATCGCTCTCTTTCCTATCTTTCTCTCTCCAAATCTAGTTTTTCTCTCTCCTCGTCACTCTTTTTCTCTCTCTTCCTGCAGTCTTTCTCTCTCGTCTGTAGTCTTCTCTCTCCTTAGTTCACTCTCTGACATAATGCATCAAAGTAGTACTCTGATTTGCTCCTACCTAGTTATCATAAGTGCCCAAATTGTTTTGAGGTCAAAAACCTTCGGGTGGGGATGGAATGTAAGAGAGGGGGATTTAATAATGGGGAAATACTAGCTATACTGGCTGGTATATAAGGTGTTAGATATATAAGGTGTTAGGGAGTTGTTGCTAAATAGGACAATTGATGGGACCTAAAATGGGCCGGCACTGGCTATAGCACTAGCTGGACCTTTGATATGCACAAGACAACCCCACGGCCTCGTAGCTAGGAGCATCTACAGGACACATTGCCCTGCCATCATACGTACATTTTGCGTTTATATCGTGTTTGTATTCCAACCCTTAACCTTCTCAGACTCCTCAGAGGGAGACCCTACACATTTTGTTATAATTCATCACGTAGAACAACATAGGAGTTACCCCTCGGCTGATTGCCATGGCCCCACTGTGACCCTCCTACACCTTGGGGATTGGCCCCTCGATGCGTCGCTAACACATATAACACATAGGAAACGGACTCCGCTCTTGGTACCAATATTATATCGTTCCAGGAATGTACCAGTCCTCACTTACTTGTCCCCTTGGACCCACCGTCTGGACCTACAGCTTAGGTACCTTACTCTCTCTAGCATGGGTCATTTATAATTCAACCAATTACTATGCATGCCAAGAATAGATACCATGTGTATGATTCATGCAATAGTGGATGCCTTATTGTGCACAAACAGTTATGGTTTGAAATCAACCTATGTGTCATGCAAAAACAACCCTTTTAATGAATTTCCGCTAATACGCAATGCTTCATTGTAGGAACCTAGCACCAAAGCGAACCTCCTACTGCTAGATCCATTATTTCCAAATAAACTGCATCCTAAATGTTATGCATAAAGAGAACAATCATACTTTGTATTATTTCAATGTTTAAACTGTTGTATAACATCATCCTCCCCCTCACCGTTTAAATTTTGCTGCGTTGCATAGGTGTAGAGGTTCTTTTATGTCATTTTTTGCATGTAAAAGCAATAAATACACACTTTAACACAAAGGACAAGGGCCAAACTTAGGCTTAACCTCATCCTTCAGCCCCGTCAGACATTCACATACATAGATCTCATTTTTCCATTTTTTTCGAACGTAAGAAATCCATTTTTTTCCATTTTTCCCTATTTTTTCTATTTATTTTTAATAGAAAATAGGTACTTTTTGGGTTTTTTCTAATTAATGATCATTGGAACTAAAACTCAGTATTTTTCCTTATTTTACCCCATGTCCACTCATTTTTCCCACTCAAAATCAAAGAAGCTATCAATTTCCATCAAAATTTGTGTTTTTTCGAGTTTTGAAAATTTAAAATTGCTCTAAATCAATATGAGTTCTGCATAACAATGATTGCAGCCCTTAAACATAATTCAAAGGACATTCAAATAAAATTTCAGCTCATGTGCACACCATTTAGACCATGAACGATCAAAAACAAGCTAAATTCTTTCATAAAATAGAGCATACCACCTTTTTGCGTGTTTCCGGTGTTTTGAATATTTAATTGGGACTGTGTATCGACCAACCGGCCATGGATTTTAGCATAGATCTTCAGCCTGTAGCCTCCGCAGACTCTTGGAACAATCCGGTGCCTCCCAGGCAAGCATCCATTTCCCGATTCTCTTCTTGATTCTTGAGTGCCTCTATGTAGGAGAGAGAAAGAGGAGAGAAAAAGACTAGATCTGGATCTTTCTGCATAGAGTGTCATTCCTCACATGGTCTGGAGCGATTGGAGGCATAGAAATTCTTCAGTCCACAGTCAGGAGGGTTCCTTTGCATTTGCCTGATCGAAAAATGATAAAAAATGGGGAAAAATGGGGCATCGAAAAATTGGTGCCCTCCCCCCCCCCCCCCCCATGTCGTTTGAATTCTTGATTTTTGAAGCTCTTAATTAAGAGCTTAAGCTTTAAAACAAAAAAAAAAAAAACGGTTCACACATTGGGTTCACACTGCACAAAAGTGGATTTTTCGCTTTTGGAGGGGCAAACAGCGTCGAATTCGCAATCCGTCTAGACAGGTGGCTCCACAGCATCAAAATTCATCACCTTGGCCTTTGTCCCACTCTTCTCAGCTTCTGGATCCAATAGCCGCTTCATAACGCGAAACTTTCTGGGGATTCAATGGGGGATCAGACAGTCTCAAATCAACGAACTGAGACTTGCGTTGGGTTGCAAATCGATCATGAATGGCTCCTAAAATGCGGCTCTCATTGGCAACCATGGGATAGGGCGACTCAGCCTGTCAAATCCCACGAACTGTCCTGCATGAAAAACCAACCACAGAAAGCATCAAGCTGATACAAAAAAGATACACATCAAAGCACAACATAGCTCTCACCCTACCCCCTGTCAAAACCAAGGCATGAAATACACGAGGAGTAGGCCTAGCATTATCTGGCAGAAAACCCAAGCTAGTCGCTAAATGACTCCTCCAATATGGCCAAGCTGAAAAACCTGTCAAGGAGGTTGCCCTAAATGGTGGTCTGAACTGCCTACCTATCAAAGGATAACTAAACCAGGAGCTCCTCCTAGGTGAGGACTCCTATAGCCTGATCAAGAATATTTTCTTGTAGCATTTTTTTCCCCCGTTTAGGATATTATTCTGCCATATGCGGGTGTGTAAAAAGGAGGGAGCTGAGTGTAGTGACCCAAGGAGAATAAGGCATCGGTCTCAGGTCCAGTCTTGGTACCCAAGAACCTACCAAGTGCTCGCAAGGCAGCACTATTCATTTTCCTTTTGTATCTTTCGCTCACTTTTATTTTCGCTCCAACCTTCCTATTCATTTCTTATTTTCCAGCTAGAAGCCACCCCTAAGGAGGCAAGGCATCGGCCATGGGTCAAACTCATCCCCAGGAACCTATCAGGCCTTTGCAAGGCAACGATCCATAGCTCATAGAATTTTACTTTTCTTTTCTTTTATTCTTTGAGGGGTTAGAACCCCTTTTTACACACCTTTGTGTATAAAGATATTATATCTATCAGATATTTAGGGTTTCTCTCCGTTTATCATTTTTAACAGGCTTCTCTAACAGCCTCACAACTAACAAGGACTCCTAGAACGGCCGCCTAACAAGTCAACAGAACAGGGTCACTAAAACTTCCTGCCATAACAGGTCTTTTAACACCTGGCAATGCCTTTACAGGAGGCAACAACTACCTGGACCTCCCTCAGACATACCTAACCTACTTCTCAGGACTTCATGCATTGATTTTCCGATCCCCAAATAAAAGAAGAAATCCCTTGCAAGCACACAGACTCATATAATGGAAAAGACGAAGTACTTGCAAAAGAACGGATATCACCTGGATTTGACCACAAGAAGCTCCAATGCTGCAAAGGCTCCCCCACGTCTGCATGAGATCTGTCAAGCACAGGACTAAAACCAAACATCCATTAAATGCACCCGCACTAAACAGACGAATGGCCCTCTTGGCCTAATGAAATAAATCATTTCACTGCAAACTAATTGGCCCTCTTGGCCTAATGAAATAAATCATTTCACTACAAACTAATTGGCCCTCTTGGCCTAAAGAAATCAGGCATTACAACCTTAATTACAATGGCCCTCTTGGCCTAAAGAAATAAAGAATGACAGTGCATATATATATCTCCTTGGAAAACAACCCTGATAGACACTAAACCGTGCATGATTCCAAGAAGACCACAAGGGCCTCGCAGCCCTAAACTAAATGCATTAAGTTATGACCCATCCCTCCTGCATAGATAGCAAGAGGGATACGCATAGTATGTCGGCGAATCAACCTATGGGTCCAGGATAATAACGGCAAATGGGTTTCGTCAATCTCCTACATCACCCATACTAACCATCGCCTGCCGTATAAAGCATGTTCCAATAAAACTCCCCACAATCGACCAGGTCCTGTCCCATCGTCAATGCATATATCCAAACTAGGACCACAATTGAAAAAGAGGTCTTCTTCATAAGCAAAATTGACCAGGGAATCCACAAATTGATTCCAATAATGTGGAACCAGCTAAAAAGACACTCTCAAACTCGTCAATTAGGGCTAAGGCAGCACGATAGTACATGCGAAGAATGGGATTCCGCATGGTGTATGTCCCGTTGAGCTGGTTTAAAACCAACTGGGAATCCCCTTTGACCAACAACCGACGGATACCGCTCTTCTTGGAAATATTCAGGCCCATAATCAAAGCTTTATCCTCTGCCATGTTATTGGTAAAATTAACCCCGATATAAACAACTAACTTCATGACAAATCGACATCGAGGATCTCAAATGACTACTCCTACACTCCCTTTTTTTGTGGGACCCCTGGATGCTCCATCAAAGTATAAGGCATACATCCATAATGGGTTTATACAACCTGCCATCCTCTACTCTACTCGTAATTATGATAATCAAATTTCAGCATATTAAGAGGATGCACTGTCGGTTCCATCCCCCCATCATCATTAAAGGCTATAGGGATGCTCGTCAAAATCTACAGACAGTGATGACAAAAGACTTTAATCTCCCAAATGAATGTCTCGTCTTCTCTTTCAGTCACTTTATAACCTTTGCTCCACCAGATAAGCTTTCCTTGATGGTATCTCTGGTCTAAATATGGGTGCTCCAAGGAATCAACCGACCCATCAACTGCAAATTTTATTCATTTCAAATGTTGGATCAGTTGTGCATAGGCCTGCAAGGTAGTTGTGGTATTAGTACAGTAAAAAATAATCAGGTTTAATCTTATTAAGATTAACCTTATTCTTAAATTCCACACCCTCAAGATCTGCTAATAGTGTTGTGGATTTATTCTTCCCTATCCTGACAATCCTATATGGACCATCCCACTTGGGCTCCAGCTTCCTTGGAAATAATTCTCTATGTGCATCATAGTATAACACTAGCTATCCTTTCTTAAAGGTATATTTCTTGGCTTTAAGATCATGTAACTGCTTCATTCTCCGCTTGGCAACTTCTTGGTGTAATAAGCTCTGCAACTTAAGTTCATCTAGATATGCCAGTGTCATAAAGCGTTGAAGAAGTGTGTCCTCGTCACCTAAAGAATGATTAATCATGAATCTTATCGTCGGCAACTCGATCTCTAGAGGCAAGTCACACTCCTCTCCATACACCAGCTTGAACGGGGTATGTCCAGTGGCTCGTTTGAACGTTGTATTGTACACCCACACTGCCACGTACAACTTCTTATCCCAATCCCTTTTCTTTTCCGATACAACCTTGGATAGGATATCCACAAGCTATTTATTGGTACTTTCAACCTGCCCATTTGCTTGTGGTTATAGGGAGTTGTTTTATTGTGCTTGATTTGCCAAGCCTCAGTCAGGATTTTTATTACTTTATTCAAGAAATGTATCCCACAGTCTGATACTATTTCTTTTGGTGGTCCGAATCGGCATATTATTTGTTCTAATAGGAAATTGGATGTCTCCTTTGCGTCTTCTTTCCATGTCGCGCGTGCTTCCGACCACTTGGTATCTTTTCTCTATAGTGGACGACGGAGTAATAGGGCCCACAAAGTCAATCCCCCACTTCTCGAACGGAAGTATCGCCATGATAGGGGTGAGTGGTTGCTTCCTATTCTCTCGGCCATCATGCCGCTGGCAAATATCGCATCTTTTGACGTACTCAAATGCGTCTTGAAAAATAGCCGGCCACCAATATCCTGCTCTCAATGCTTTGTGCGCAGTTAGCCGCCCAACAAAATGCCCTCCACAAGCGAAGTCATGGCATTCTGCCAGGATGAATGGAACCTCGTCAGGCATTACACATTGGTGATAGATATCATCAACCCCTTGCCGGTACAATGTGCCTGCGATTATAGTGAATTTTAAAGCATGTTTCTTGATCTTTCACTTCTCTGACTTTGATAGACCAGCTCCAGTCTCTCCCATTGATAAATAATGCGTTATCGCTGCATACCAGGAGAAAATGGATGCCGTATCGATCTTGAACAATGCCTCCCAGTCATTGCCTGTAGTCAAATCTTCCTTTGGTTCCCCAAAGTCGACAATGCACTCCACAATGCCCTATAGCCTGGGTGGCTTGCTCTTAACCTCGTAGTCAAATTCCTGTAAAGTGGTCAGCCACTTTGCCAACCGATCATGCAATTGCAGCTTATTCATCAACAGTCGTAACCCTTCCGCCTTTGTATACAAGATAACCTTCTCATAGAGGATATAATGCCTGAATTTCTTGGTTGCGAAAACCATTGCCATGCACAGCTTCTCCATATATGTGTAATTAATTTTGGACACACCCAGCTTTCGACAACTAATTTTGTGCATGGTAGCTGCCAAAAAGATATAAAAGGTCTCGCCCCTCTTAGGTGCTTTCAGCACAAGCGCTCTTGCGAGTTCCTGCTTTACATCTTTGAAGGCTACCTTACAAGGGTCACTCTATACAAACACACAATTGAAGGATAATAAATTCGTCAGTGGCAACGTTCTCTCTACCAAGGCGTTTATGAACCGTCGATAGTATCCGACTGATGACAAAAAGATGTGGACTTCTTTGGGAGTATGTGGCGAACTCATGGCGACTATGACTTTGATCTTTTCAAGATCCGTCGCAATCCCCACCGAGCTGACTATGTGGCCCAATAGGAGTCCATAGGGTATGCCAAATACACACTTTCTTGGGTTTTTGAGAGCTATATAGAACTGTCTTCATCTCTCAAAACATTTTTGCAAAATGATCAATGCCTTTCCCTTACACTGGTTGCCCCTGAATCGTCTATAAATACCTTTAGCTCTTCATGGGAAATGTCCCCAAAGGTTTTATCCATAGTTTGTTTCCACAAACCAGGCGCATTGCACAGACCAAAAGCCATCACATGGTACGCAAAGGTACCAAAGACTATAATCAACGTCGTTTTAAGCTTGTCCTCTTCTGCAATTGCCATCTAGTTGTACCCTGCAAAGCACTCCACGAAGGAATATATCTCCCTACCCGCCAATTGATCCAAGGTTTGGTTGATAAATGGCAGCGGGTAATAATCCTTAACTGTTTGCTTGTTCATCTCTCTAAAATCTACGCAAAGCCGGATTTGATTATTATTTTTCTTCCTGATAACTATTGGCGAACACCATTCAATGTGCTGAACGAGAAATATGAAACCAGCTTTTCGTAGTTTTTGTAATTCCTCGAATAATCCGTCCCTTAATTCGAAGGGCATACGCCAAACTTTTTGATGCACAGGGCGGCGACCTTCCTTTAACGGGATCGTATGGATGGCCAAACTGTGAGGAATTCCCCTAGATTCATCGTAGCTCCATGCAAAAATATCGCAAAACTCCTAGATGAGAGCGACATAATCTTCTCATTCCTTCGCACTGAGCATAGATCCTAATTTTATTGGCCATGCATCGTCTGGCGTACCAAGATCTAGCTCAGTGATGTCTGCATCCCTTATTCGATCTTGAGCTTCCATCGGCTCATTCAACATTATCTGATAAATATCCTCCATAGTAGACCCTTCCCTAGATTCATCGCTTGATGACGTGCAACTAGCGGATGCATCTTCTAACATCTCCAATTCCGTCGAGGATAAATGATCTCTCTCGCTTTGAGGAGATTCAGGATAAGCATTGATTACGACCTGTCTGGCACCCCTACCAAATATTAATCGATCGGAGGTATATCAACTTGACAGTCAGATTGCAGGATCCATGGTCTGCCTAGCAATACTTGATAGCTAGGACGCCCTGCAAACCTAATCACCCTAAATTCCAAAACACATTCCACATTAGCCACAGTCACATGAACTTTAGTGATGCAACCTTCAGGTTTCCTTAGACTATCATCTACCATTCTAAGAATCGTGGAGGTGTCTTTCAGGATTTCTAGCCCTAGCCACTCCATCAATTCTGAACTCATAATGTTAACAGAGGATCCCATATCTATGATAGCATGATCCACTAGTATTCCATCGATGTATGCCGCAACCCTCGGACAATGCTTTTCAGCATACTCAAACTAGTCGTCTCCTACACTCGTGTTATTCCCAAGGGTTCCACGATATATCCAGTATGCAGAATCTTCTTGAATTCTTTGCGTACTCCTGGCGACAGCTTAATCAGCTCTGCAAGAGATTTACATCTAGCTTAACTTTGCAAAGAGAACTCACTAGATCAAAATCCTAATAATTAGCCAAAGCCCTCTTTTCTCGCCAAACCATTCTCTCTTTTGGTCTTGGACCTAGTTTTGGTGCCTCCTTCTTAGCTTTTACTTTCTTCCTAGGAAACTCCTTATCCTTCTTGGCGCCAGATTTACTCTCTATGGGTTTTAGAGATCCGCCTTCCGCATTGAGGTTAAGGACTTGCATCCCTTTATTGTCAAGTTTAGGTTTCCATTGACAGGCTTCACATTATCCTTGTCGCCTTTTCTATCCTTTTGACCTCGTGTAATAGCCTGTAAATTAGTAGCTTCCATGCCATTAACACATACAACCTCGATAAGGCTAACCCCACTGCCAATAGGCAGTTCCTCTACAGTCGCTTTTCCCCTTTGGAGGATTTTCTTAGGCCCATCTTCTTGCTGGAGATTATTGCCTTGCGCTCGATGGTTCACTGGACTTGGCTGTCTACTTCCTTGCTAGAGAGAGCTAATCTTACTCCAACATGTGGCAGCTAAGTGGTCGGACTTCGCGCAAATATCACATTTAACGTTTGGACAATTGTGTGGATAATGTTGACCGCCTTATCATTTACAACTGAATCTAGAGGGTGCACCCTCGTCGACGCGTCGACTCCCTATGAGATTCTGTTGTTTTTCAGGTTATTAACGTCAACGGCTATTTGTCGATATTGTTTAGAGATCATATCTGTGTAGTGCTTCATCATATCCTTAACTTTGCCAAGACATTCAAAGCGCTCGATTCATAGCCGTAATCGTCTATCCATCGTTCCATTGGTCTAAGAATTTGATTGGACATTGGCTGTTGTGCTGACCTACAGGAACAACATTACGATTTGTTGCTTAGGCCCCAACATTTGATGGAGTCATTTGACTAACTGTAGGCATCGTCACACTGGGAGGAGGTGGCAACATAGGGACACTTTGAACCATGCTTCCTCTCTCATTAGGGTTACTTATATGTATCCCTTGATTTCCATTTGTCAGTGGAAAATTGCCTCTAGGACCTAAACCTGCATTGGCATTGACTCGAGAATAATAGGTTGTTTGCAATCGTGATTCTATCTCCTCTGCTCGGGTGATGCCAGTTTCTATATCATTAAGGGTCACACTACTCAACTGAACTTGGATATTAAAGTACAATCCATGCAGGAAGTACTACAGCTGAGCAGCTAGCGGGATAGGGATATAAGGTTGTAACTTGCGAAACACCTCCTTTAATTTTTTTAGCATACGCTTTCACAGTCTCATGCAACTCCTAGCGTGTTATATTCAAAACCCGCAACCAATATTGGCTACTTCTTTCAGGAGCGTATTCTTATTGGAAGGCTGCATAAAATAGGTCAATCGTGGTTATGGTTCCAGCCTCTAGGCTATGATACCACACTGCAGCCCTTCCTTTTAACGTCATGTTGAAAAACATCATGAGGTGTCCCTCATCCTGGATATGACAATTAAACATAATCTTTTGGAACTCGCGGATATGAAGTTCTGCATCCCCATCTGCCAACCCATTAAAAATGGGCAAAGGGAGCCCTAAAGCTGGTAGATCCATCGTTCCTGCTAGGATCGCAATAGGCTATGCCATTGCCACCACTAGATTTGCAATAAGAGTTTGGATTGGCGAGATTACGCCCCCACTCAAAGTGGGATTACTCACCGACAAAGAGAAAGTACTTGAGCTTCCTCCCCCACTCGAAGAACTGCTTACAGCACTTAGGTTACTAAGACCACTGCCTCTTATGCATATTGGGCTGCTCCTTTGACGAGAGTATCGTCTTGAAACCTCAACCTGCCATCTAGCCCTCTCAGCATGTTCTTGTTTTTGAACTTCAGCTTGACTGTAATATCTCCGCACAATAAAAGTTAGTTGGTTAGTTCAAAAGTTAATTAGTCAATTAATAAGTTAGTAAGATTACTAACTAAAGACTAACTAAGGTAAAAACTAACTAATATTAACTATTAATAATTTTTATTTAATTTAAAATATTTTATTTAGAAAAATCAAGAGTCATAAATCCGATATTTTTCTCGGATTGAAAAGGACCGTAGTCACCCTTCACGTAAATTACAACGTGAACGAAACTTATGAGTTATATTAATCACTAGGTTAATGTGTATAGTTTGGATGGTCCAAAAACATTAGATTTTGGGCAAAGCTAGTATATTTTAGATATTTTAGAGATTATCCTTTTTTTTTTAAGATATGGAGATTTTTAGAACTGGATGTCATTTAAAAGAAAAGATAAGTGATATTTTAGTTAGTGGGAGATTTTATAAAAAGAAAAAAATAAAGAGAGGATTTGCGAAATCGTGTGTGCTGCGATCGCAGTACACAGGCAGTGGACAGCACTTTGAACAGAGAAAAGAAGAAGGAGTGAACTAAGAGCTTTCTAAGCAAGTGTCTTGGGGTTTTACCCCCCTTTCGGAGCCAATGGAACCATGAGATTTATGATCTGAGCATCATATCACTGATCTTTCCAAGATCCCCCTCCATAAAGAGCTCCACTTCTCAACCACAAGCCCTCTTCTCTAATTCACTATAAATATGAGGCATAGGAGAGGCATAAGAAGCATAAGGAGACCCCGAGAGCCTGCGAGAGAGAGGTAGAGAGAAGGATACCCCTCCAAGAGATTGTGAGGAAGAGCTTGAAAGAGAGCTTGAGAGAGAGAGAAGAGAGAGAGAGAAGAGTCACCCCGAGAGGCTGCAAGGAAGAGAATTGGCTCAATTCCCTCTATCTCAATCCTCGACTTAACCATCTTCTCTTACGCTCTCCCATCTTGAATCTATTCCACCTTCTTAATCTCTTGAGTCTACTTGCGGACGATGGCCTCCAAGCGAAGAATGTCGCGTGCGAATGACAATCCTGCAACTAGCAACAAGGCTTCGGGCAAAGGCATCACTGTCAATCCAACTGCAGTTTCGGTCGTAAGTAATGTATTTTCAAATTGATAGATGCTTGCTTTGATTCTCGTATGAGATACGTTAGGCCCCATACTACGATGCATGAGTATAGGTCATGGGAAAGGATAAATTTCATCTCACCTACTCGAAAGATGGAGTTTGTGAAGTGCATATATCAAGGGAAGATAATTGCACCTAGTTACATATGACTTATTTGCTAGTAGAGCAATTACAAGGAAGAATTAGTCAAGTGTTATGAAAAGCTAGTACAAGAAATTAATCATAAGGGTTAAAACTAAGATGTCTTGAGATCCGTTGGATAACGATGACTTTTGCCAATCCAAATTCAGGGTTGGGTTATCGATCAAGGTAAGTGACCTATAGAACTTACATCATGAATAGTGTTTGAACCCTTAACATACGCCCTAGCCAAAGGAAGTGTTAAGAACATGTTTGCATAGTATTGCTCTTAGATCCCAAGGTGGAGAGCAAATATACGATGGAAATGTTATATCGACTATTCTTGCATTTTTTGGAAAGAATGCAATTGGTTTTGTTGATTGATCGAACAATATCCTAAATGTTTTTACATCAACTGGTTGTTAGTTGTTGTTTGGGATAATTATTCCAAGTGCTTGTGATTTATGGTAAATGCATGGCAAGGGTCTGTGATGACAAGTCCCCATGGGAATAAAGGAATGTTTTCTTGGAAAATGATATTAGGCTGAATGCCTCGTTTGTGCTTGATTCTTAAAGGATTTAATTAAGGAAGGATATATTATACGGGTGGATCACCTCCATGGTCGCACCTCGTATTAACCCGAGAGGGCACTGCTCGATTCATGGGCCGAAGGTCGAGTGGTGAAAAGGCCAACCACGGGAATGATGTTTCGCTCCTAGACAGCTTGCGGGTCAGTTGGAGCTTTGGACACCCCTTGCTAGGTCTAGAATGGAGTTGAAGACCTCCGTGGCCCCCAACATCTAGGCATGTTGGGAGATCCTATTCTAGATAAATGATTGAGTTTGTGGTGCCATGTGAATTGGACCAGTTAAGTTAGAACCCGATTCATGCCGTTTTAGGGGACCGGAATGGGACTATGCCCTATGGGCAGAGAGGTTGAGCAGCGCATCCCTCTCGTTTCCCATTCTCTTTGAACCAAGTGCGGCATGGGTCTACTTTGGATTGGGTATCTCTGCGTAAAGTAGGATGTTCCAAGATCCGACGCTAGAATGCTAACAAGAGACCTTGACAACTAGGAACCCGAATTTCAGGTCGATCCTAGTGGGTTCGGTCGTGAATGTTCCGTTGCAAGGCGGATTCAAGAAACCCTAGGCAACAAAACTCGGAACATTCCCTGGGAGTGCCGGGCAGCGATGCTTAGATTTGTTTCTTGATAGACCGCTAAAAGAGTGCCTGGAAAGCCGATGGGCGGGCACCTCACATTGACAGTCCTTATCGAAAGACATAAACTAACTTCTTGGTCCCTAAAGACCCTAGATTCGAAACCTTAGTGGCTCTCGGCAAATGCAGCACTAATGGGACCTAAAATGGACCGGCACTGCCATCGTACATACATTTTGCATTTGTATCGTGTTTTTAGTCCAACCCTTAATCTTCTCAGACTCCTCAGAGGGAGACCCTACACATTTTGGTGTAATTCACCACATATAACAGCATAAGAGGTGCCCCTCGGCTGATTGCCGCAGCCCCCCACTGCGACCCTACTACACCTTGGGGATTGGCCCCTCGATGCGTCGCTAACACATATAACACATACAAAACAAACTCTACTCTTGGTACCAATATTATATTATTCCAGGAATGTACCAATCCTCACCTACTTGTCCCTTTGGACCCACCATCTAGACCTACAGCTTGGGTGCCTTACTCTCTCCAGCGTGGGTCATTTATAATTCAACCAATTGTTATGCATGCCAGGAATAGATACCATGTGTATGATTCATGCAATAGTGGATGCCTTATTGTGCACAAACAGTAATGGTTTGAAATCAGCCTATGTGTCGTGCAAAAATAGCCCTTTTAATGAATTTTCGCTAATACGCAATGCTTCGTTTTGTAGGAACCTAGCACCAAGGCGAACCTCATGCTGCTAGATCCATTATTTCCAAATAAACTGCATCCTAAATGTTATGCATAAAGAGAGCAATCAGACTTTGTATTATTTCAGCGCCGCTTAAACTATTGTATAACATATCCTCCCCCTCGCCATTTAAATTTTGTTGCGTTGCATAGGTGTAGAGGTTCTTTTATGTCATTTTTGCATGTAAAAGCAATAAATACGCACTTTAACACAAAGGACAAGGGCCAAAATGAGGCTTAACCTCATGCTTCAGCCCTCTCAGACATTCACATACGTAGACCTCATTTTTCCATTTTTTTCGAATGCAAGAAACCCATTTTTTCCATTTTCCTCTTTTTTTATATTTATTTTTAATAAAAAATAGGTTTTTTTGTTTTTTTCTATTAACTGATCATTGGAACTAAAACTCGGTATTTTTCCTTATTTTACCCCATGTCCAGTCATTTTTCCTACTCAAAATCAAAGAAACTATCAATTTCCATCAAAATTTGTGTTTTTTCGAGTTTTGAAATTTTATAATTGCGGTAAATATGGGTTTTGCATAACAGTGATTGTAGCCCTCAAACATAATGCAAGGAACGTTCAAATAAAATTTCAACTCATGTGCACACCATTTAGACCATGAACGATCAAAAACAAGCAAAATTATTTCATAAAATAGAGCATACCGCCTTTTTGCATGTTTCAGGTTTTTTGAATATTTAATTGGGATTGTATATCAACCAACCAGCCATGGATTTCAGCATAGATCTTCAGCCTTCATCCTCCTCAGCCTCTTGGAACAATCCGGTGCCTCCCGGACAAGCATCCATCTCCCGATTCTCTTCTTGATTCTTGCCACATGAAGTGCCTCTCTATAGGAGAGAGAAAGAGGAGAGAGAAATACTAGATCTGGATCTTTCTGCATAGTGCATCATTTCTAGCCCGGTCTGGAGCAATCGGAGGCGCAGAAATTCTTCATTCCACAACCATGAGGGTTCCTCTCCATTTGCTCGATCGAAAAATGATAAAAATTTGGAAAAAAATGGGGCACCAAAAAAGGGGGGCAAACGGCGTCGAACTCGCGATCCATCTAGACAAGCAACTCCGCAGTATCGAAATTCATCACTCTAGCCTCTATCCCACTCTTCTCGGCTTCCGAATCTAGTAGCCGCTTCATAACATGAAACCTTGCAGGGATTAAATGGGGGGTCAAACGGGCTCAGATCGACGAATCAAGACTTGCGTTGGGTTCCTAGCATTGAACTCCATCTAGGAAAACTCCAACTCCCCAATTTTCCATCGTTGAATTCTTCATGAAAAATTGGTCTTGGGCGCTCCGGACACTTGACACTTTTCGGCTCCGAAACGACTCCGAATCTGATGCAAATCGGTCATGAATGGCTCCTAAAATGCGGCTCTCAGCAACTTTGGTGGAAATTATGGAGATTCCAATGCTTCATTTGGTAGTCCCAAATTCCCTACATACCCTACTTTCAATGCCTCAAGATAGCAAAGTGATTCAAAGTCAACAATCAGCCACCATAAAGTGGAGCCTAGGCAAGGTGACAATAGACCCCAAAATAATTCGGCAAATAATACCAAGTTTATACCTATGGATTTTTTATAGGAGAAAAGAAAAGAGTCTATGCTTTAATGTGATGAAAAGTATACATCTGATCATGCATCAAAGTGCATCTTCAAGAATGCCAAGGCTAAGAATTATAATATGATAGTATTTGAGGATGGGGATGATGAGGCTGTTGATGAACCAACAGTGAGTGCATAGGTTGAATTTAAAGAGCATGGTGAGGATCTTAATCTTGATTTTTCTTATGATATTGCAACTAGATTTCCATTTGACTCTGGTGGGCATAATATTCATTTTGATCATGGTGGGACACATTTATATCTTGTTGCCACTACCCTTTGTTCTATTTCCATAAATACTTGGATAGGTTCAAAGACCCTAATACACTTCATATGAAGGATACCATTCATGGAAAGGATGTATTTATCATTATAGAAAGTGACTATAAACATAGATTTGTGAATAAGTTAGTTGTGGATAGGTTACATTGCTTTTCCACTAATTTACATCAATCCATATGAGTATGAGTAGCTAATGGTGAAGAGAAAATCAACACTTAAATATACCCATATGTTTCCATACAAGTAACAACATGGATTTCTCATAGTTATACATGGAGTTTCCATTGATGGGTAGCCTATCCATCTACAAGGAATTCCAAATAAATCTAATTTTCAACTTATCACCATTAAACAACTCAAGAAGGAGTATAAAAATCACTCATAGATTTTTGTATTGCACTTAAATAAAGAGGTAGAAGATCAGTCCAACAATTCAGTAGAGCATTTTACTCTGAAAGGTCTACTTGAGGAGTACAATGACTTTTTTGAAGTATCTACTTCATTACCTCCTAAGAGAGGAGTGTATCACCCTATTGATTTAGAGCCTCTTTCAAAGGCAATCAACAAGCCAACTTATATATTGTCAATATACTAGCATAAGGCCAAGAAAATCAAGGAGCTTTTACATATGGGATTTATTGAGCCTAGTTTTTCACCTTATGCATCTCTAGTCTTGTTAATGAAGAACAAAGATGGATCCTTTAGGTTATGCATTGACTACATGGATCTAAACAAGATCACATTGAAGAATAGGTATCCAATACCTAGAATTGATGATTTGCTTGATGAGATCAAGGGGGCTAGATTCTTTACCAAGATTGGTTTGAGGACTGGATATCATCATATCCGTATGCAAGAGGGTGATAAAGTTAAGACTACCTTTAGGACTGATTGTTGGCTCTATACCATTTCTTAGTGATGCCATTTGGGCTTACTAATGCTTCAACTACCTTCCAGAGCTAATCAATAAGAGTTTGCAGCCTTTTCTCTTTCAATTTGTCCTAGTCTTCTTTGATTACATATTCATTTACAACAAGACTTTACATGGCCATTTATCACATATGAGAAAGGTTTTGATGTGTTGAGACATCATAGACTCTTTGACTAAAGAGAAGAAGTGGTCTTTCATGTAGATTGAAGCGGAGTACTTGGGCCATATTGTCAATGAACTAGGGATATATGGTGACCCTAAGAGGGTGAAATGTTTCAAAGATTGGCCAACACCTACCACCATTACTTATCATAGATTTATTAATAATTATGTGGCTATAGTAGCTCCTTTGGCTGACAAGTTGAAGAAGGAAGCTTTCTTTTGGGATGCACTTATAGACAATAGCTTCAACCAATTAAAGGAATTACTTACTTCTACTCCTATTCTAGTCTACCCAAATTTCTCTAAAGAATTTACCATATAGTGTGATGCCATTTGCCATGGTATAGGGATTGTTTTGCTACAAGATCATGAAGTTATTGCCTTTGAAAGCTGTAAGCTTACATATGTGAAAGGAAGCAAGCAATCATGGTAGATATTGGATCCACTCACAATTTCATCACACTAGAGTCTGCAATAAAACATGGGCTGAAATTGTCTAAGTCCCTAGAAGGATTAACAATGACTTTTGTGCAAGGAGAAGCAAAGGAAGTACAGTAAGTATTGCAATACAAGTGGAAGCTAGAAAATGGAAGACTAAGCTCAACTTTCTAGTAATAGCTATAGATGATTTTGAGGTCATTTTGGGTCTAGAGTTCTATAACAAGTATGTAATCACAATGTTTGGCAGCAAAGCAGTTAATGAGATGCTGCTAGATATGCAAGGAGAGGGCCTAAGAGTGCCCTGTGAAAGGGTGAAACTCCCTGACAAGATGCCAATCAAGGTGTAGATGAGGGAGAACAAGCCCAGAGTCTATTGCCATGCTGCAAAATTAGGATCTAGCAAACAAGAGCTCCAGTTCAAGCAAACATCACAACAAGTCACAAACATTAGATCTCATATCATGACCTACAATGCCAAATAGGTGGAGAAATCGGTGAAGTAGGGAGATATGGTGCACTTATTCATGACCCAACCTATGGATTAGTAGATCTCCAATGGTCCCAAATTACCATTGGCAACAACAAAGTGGAAGAGATCCTTAAGGAGTATGTAAATGTGTTGCCCGCAAAACTACCCAAAGGATTACCCCCTAGAAGAGATGTAAAGCACAAGATTGAGTTAATCCAAGGGGCAATTCGACTAGTTAGGGCCCCATACTGAATGAATCATACCAAACTGATAGAGTTTAAGAAGCAATTGTATGAATTGGAAAACTTTATCTGACTGAGAATGTTTCCATTTGGTGCCCTATTGTTTGTCAAGAAGAAGGATAGGGGACTCAGATTGTGTGTAAACTATAAGGGGACCCTTAAACAACATGGCCATCAAGAAAAAATATCCCATGCCCTTAGTTGAGGACTTATTAGATCAACTTCATAGAGCAAAGTACTTTAGCTGCATAGATCTTAGATCAAGCTACCATCAAATCCATATCGTTGAAGAAGATATCCCAAAAACATCTTTTCACACTAGGTATGGAAGTTTCAAGTGACTAGTTGGTGTGCAATTCTGATGTTGTATGCATGCATAGTGAGTGCTGAAAGGTCCCCAAGAACAAAGAACTCTACAAAAGCTCATAAAGCAAGAAGAAAGGTTTGCACGACATGAGACAAAAGGACAAATTGGGTACAATCTCCCCCATGCCTTGTGTGAGCACTTCACAAGGCATGTATTTATAAATTTATTAATCCTCAATCTCAAAAATAGTCCAATTTAAAATTAGCATGCTTTGGCTTTTTTGTTTGCTTTTGCCCAAATAAAGAATAAAGTGTTTGGGTGTCCAATAAGTCGGGTTGTGCCCAAATAACATGTCCAATAATGAAATATTTAAACCGAGCACCTATGCGCATACAAAATAATAAAATTTTGTCAAGCATGCCTAAATAAATACTGACACCGCCCCTTTAGTGATAAGACGCGCGCCCATGAAAAATAATAATTATTCTAGGTAATCTGAATATACGCCATTGCTCAATGCTTCCAAACGCTACCACTACCTACTCTACACATCAATTGAAGCATTCATAATTGTTAGAAAATAATAAGATAAAATCCACAAAAGTGAATATCTAGCTGTCTTTAGCTATAAAATAATAAAATAGGTTGGAACTCTGTCCTAACCTTAATTTAATACGAGTACACTCTACACTCATAAGCATCCATTAATTTAAATATGTATTTTGCAGAATTATCCACGTGCACATTAAATTAACTGAAAACAATGATGACATGTCACATTAGCATTTCTCCTATGAGACTTGCTGCGCGACTTACTATCTTGTGTACGAGCCGTGGAAAATAAATATAGTTGTATGGAATCCACTGAAAAACCTCATAGAATCCACCGTGGAATAAAAACCTCACAGAATCCACCGTGGTTTCGTGGAATCCACTGTGGAATATGCCTCCTAGCATCATATCCCCGGATTGATTCTCTTTCAATAATTTGAAAACCAAAGTTAGATGTTGACAGTGTTCGTTCTCATTCTTACTGAAAACCAATATATCATCAAAGAAAACAATGACACAATTCTGATTTTCAAAAATATTTGATTCATCATACAACTGAATGTAGTTGGTGCATTGGTCAAACCAAAAGTCATAACAAGAAATTTGTAATGATCAAATTGAGTTCTAAATGCAGTCTTGAAAATTTTAGGTGTATCCAATCATACTTGATGATATCCAGATTTGAGATCTATCTTACTAAAAATAGTGGCTCCCTGTAGTTTATCCTTGAGGTCGTCTACCCTAGGAATCAGATATCTATTCTTAACAGTGATCTTGTTTAGGGCACGATAGTCAATGCACATCCTATAGGTATTATTTTTCTTCTTAACTAATAGGACATGTGCACCAAAAGGAGAACTACTTGGCCTAATGAGTCCTCGGTTCAACAATTCTTCAACTTGGGCTTGGATTTATTTCTGTTTAATCTGATTATGTCTATAAGGTGCTTTATATGGTGGTTGAGAACTAGGGATTAAATCTATTTTATGATCTTCAGGACATGTAGGTAGTAAACCATGTGGTAAATCAGCAGCAAAAAAATCTTTAAATTGTGAAAGAAATTGTGCATGCCTAGGATGCATCTGATTTTTCTTAGCTTCAATTTCATTCACCCATATTAAATATGATTTGCTACCTTTTCTCAATGCACGTTTAGTGTGTGTATGACTAAGCAAAGGAAAATCATCAAAGATGTGTGATCCATGTAATGTGATTTATTTTTCATTAGAATGAATTTTCATGGAATGTGTGGAATAATCTATGTCGGGATTATATTTGTGACACCAAGGCATTCCTAAAATAATATCACTAGCTTGCAAAGGCACAACCAAGAAATTTTTGCGCTCAACATAATCACCAATTTTAACTTCTAAATCATGAACTTCTTGTTTACCATTGTATCTAGGGTCTAAGAATGCAGCCTTTATGTGATAATGAGTTGGAACAGTAGATAAATTCAATTCTTTTACCAACTTTGCGAAAATAAAATCATGCGTGCTTCGATCATCGATCATCATGTAAAACAATCTTTTCTTGACCATGCACAAAACATTTTATTGTTAATAATGAATAAGGATTTGGCATACCTTGTAAAGTATCTGAAGCATTGTCAATATCATCATCATCTTTCGTGAAGTCTAGCATATCTTCATGGTCTTTGTCTTCAGTCGCTCCTAAGTAATTGATTGAACAGTTGGCTTCTTGGATTGCCAATTCACTGCTAAGTATCCAGGTTGTTGACACTTGTAGCAAACTATAGGCTTTGCTTTGGAAACATTATTGGTAAGGGTTGGAAATTTCGGTATGTTGGGATTTGGTTGGTGGAGAGAAGGCTTAGGAATTGAATTTGTATTTGATGGTAAAGCAGGGGGTCAAGTCCAGGGTTTACAGAAAGAAGAAGGAACAAATCGATTTTGATTGAATCTTCGAATGTTAAAACTGATTTGCTTTGTACCAAAGTTACCATTAGTTGGGAATTGTTGTGGTCACTTTTCTCGTCCACGAATTTTGTCTTCAACATCATGCGCTAAAGAAATCACATCCTCCAAAGTCTTTGGCTTGAACATGTTCACTTCCGCATAGAAGTGACCAACAAACCGAACATATACTTGTGCTTGTGGATTACCTCAAGAACATCTTCAAGCATTCAAAGTTGTAGTAAGGCACTCCAGAAACGCGCAGTGTATTGCAAAATGGATTCACAATCTCTTTATTGCAGAGCATCCCACTATTTGATTGCCTTTTCATGGAATTGAGGTGGAAGAAAATTCTACAAAATTTTCTTTTGAAAGGCCTCCCAAGTAGAGGGACAATCAACACTCTTGCGGACAACAGTCCCACCATAACGATGCTCTATCTACTAGATGGTTAGTGACACATTTAATTTTATCTTTTTCAGCATACTGGTCTTCATGGAAATAATCATCAAACTGACTAATAAAAGCGAGAACAAATTTTCCATCACGTTGCCCCATTAAAAGTATGGAATTTGAAATTTCTTTTACTTATCTTGGCCTCTTTCCTAAGAGACTGTGCTTCGAGGGTCGCGTCAATCGTACGTCGAATAACATCTTCAGGTTGCGCTCCATCTTGATCGACATTGGATTGTTAAAGTATAGCCAGTTGTGCTTGCAAATGTTGACGTGCTCTCTTTGCTCTTCTTGAAGTTGCATCATGATTAGGTCCAATTTTTGCTCCATAGTTGGTTCCGGCAAATCACCTTCGGCCATAAAATCTTCCATGTTTTGATCAGACATCCTGTAAAAATCTCAAACAACTTTACACACTCGAAATTTCATTAGAAGGATAAGCGCAGCTCAAATTTGGGTCTACAAGGCTTACTTCTTTTTTTTTAATGGCTTTTTTTTATCTTGCTTCTTTCACAGATACGGTAATTGATGACGGTCTTGTTCCAAGTGGGAAATAGACTACGTGTGACAGTCTGCTTTTGCTGAAAGTCAACTCTACCAAAGTGCAAGTGTGAACATAGGCTTATTGAAGTTTTCGAGATTGGTTCCGATGTGAACACCCACTATAGAAGAGATTGAAGATTGAATCTTTAGCCTTAGTAAGGCTTGAAAATTTTAAGCTTTAAAGAGAAAGCTTGACTAATCGTTTGATTTGCAACAGGATGGCGGTATATTGACATCGAATTCATCGCCAGTGAGTACGTACTGTCGCCGTCGACATTGATAAATTTATTAATCTCCAAGCTCAAAAATAGTCCAATTTACAATTAGCATGTTTTGGCTTTTTTGTTTGCTTTTGCCCAAATAAAGAATAAAGTGTTTGGGTGTCCAAAAAGTTAAGCTGTGTCCAAATACAATGTCCAATAATTAGATATTTAAATCGAGTGCCTATATGCATACAAAGTAATAAATGTTTGTCAAGCACTTTAATAAATAAGCGTACCTAAATAAATATTGATGCCATGCCTTTAGTTATTAGACGTGCACCCAGAAAAAATAATAATTCTTCTAGGTAATCTGAATACATGCCATCGCTCGATGCTTCTAAACGCCACCGCTGCCTGCTCTACACATCAATTGCAACATTCACAATTGTTAGAAAATAATTAGATAAAACCCACAAAAGTGAATATCTAGCAATCTTCAACTATAAAATAATAAAATAGGTTGGAACTCTGTCCAAACCTTAATTTAATATGAGTGCACTCTAAACTCATAAACTTCCATTAATTTAAATATGTATTTTGCAGAATCACTCGCTATGGAATCACCCACGTGCACATTAAATTAATCTAACACCCGAAATGACAGGTGTCCCCGTCAACTTCTCGCATAAGGAATCCACCTTATGTATGAGACCCGAAAAATAAATATAGTTTTACAAAATCCATTGAAAAACCTCACAGAATCCACCGTGGAATAAAAACCTCAGGGAATCCACCGTGGTCTCACGAAATCCAGCGTGGTCTCACAGAATCCACTGTGGAATATACCTCTTGGCATTAGTTCTAGGCTTTGGAGGAGTGAATACTAGGCCGAGTACCTTTTGTGGCTCCACAAATGCATTGGATTATGGCATTGGGGGAGTGTTGATGCAAGATGGGCACCTCATAGCTTATGAATCCAAGTTCACAAACATAGAAACTAGGTGGAGCACACATGAGAAGGAGATGCTAGCAGTAATCCATTACCTTAGAAAGTGAAAGCACTATGTACAAGATAAGCATAGAATCATGGTATAGACAACATCTCACTCAAATACTTTCAGTCCCACCCCAAGTTATCTACCAAACATGCCATATGGCTAGATTTCTTGGCAACATTCAATATGGAAATCAAACACAAGCCAAGATCCACAAACAAGACCATAAAAGTACTAAGTCGCAAAGCTAATTTAAAAGCAATGAGTGTAGCCAATAGCAGCTTCGTCAAGTTAGTGAAGGAGGCTCTAGAAATGACCAAGAAATGCACAAAATAATAGCAAAGGTACGAGCTAAGAAGATGCCACATGGCATGTATATACTGGAAGAGAGAATCTTGTTTTTGTAGGCAAGAGATTATACATTCCCAATAATGTGGAGTTAAAGAAAATCATATTGCATGAAGTGCATGATGAGAAGCTACGGGGGCACACAAGGGCCAAAGCAAGATACTCGAGGTTCTAAGAAAGCAATTATTTTGGCCAAACATAAAGGAGAAGGTCATAGTCTATATCAAGACTTGTCCCACCTGCCAACTAGTCAAAGCTCCACGCAGCAAGCCGGCTAGCTTACTTCAGCCCACTGTCAATAACAAGCCACCCATGGGATGTCATTAGCATGAGTTTTATTATGAAATTCCCATTGCTATACTATCATCTTTGTAGTAGTGGACTATTTTTTCAAGCAAGCACACTTTATTCCCACCAAGCCACCATTGAATGCCAAGGAGATAGCTTGCCTCTTCTTTATGCATGTCTTCAAGTTACATGGGCTACCATTAGTCATTGTATCAAATCGAGATGGTTGCTTCATGAGCAACATATGGAAGGAACTCTACAAGAATCTAGAGACATGGCTCCAATTCTCATCATCCTTCCACCTTGAGCTAGATGGGCAAATAGAAAGAGTGAATCAAGGTATTGAAGACTATCTCAAAAGCTATGCACGAGTGGACCAAAAGGGTTGAGCCTTATACATTGATATGCTCGAGTTCCACTACAACAGCTCCATCTATTCAACAACATGTTACACCCCCTTTGAATTAGCCAAAGGTAAAGAAGTCATCACACCCTTGGTCTTGGCCTCAAGAGCAATTAAAGCAAAAGATCAAGATATAGAAGAATTCTGGAAGAAATGGAGAGAGAGAGAGAGAGATATATATATATATATATATATATATATATATATTAACCAAGCAAAGTTTGAAACAAAGAAAAATCACCATGACTGAACAAGCCAACAAGAAATGTGTGGCCATACTATTCACCAAAGGCGACATTGTTTTTGTTAGCTCCAAGCATATGTCCTTGCTAAAGAATATGAGCCACAAGTTTAATTGTCGGTACCCTACCACATCACCCAAGTTTTGAATAAGGTCGCATACAAGTTGAACCTTCTAGAAAGCATCTATGTCCACAATGCATTCCATGTATGCTTTCTATGTAGGTTCTACCCTGACACCCAATGGGGGCAGCATGTTCCATTGTTTCATTCCACCAGCCCCTTCAAAGTAGAAGTAATCCTTTGGTGTTGGGAGCACAAGGGTCTCATGGATTTCAGAAGCGGAGGCCCATAAACATAGTAAAAAGGCCTTTGCTACCTAGCTCAAGGAGAATACCAACAATACTTCCAATATACCTTGATTCATATCTCAGATTACCATAGGACTTGCACACCTCCACTCCTCAAATGTAATTGAGTCGAGGGTGGACTCGAATAAATGAGAGTAAAATTTGAATCTAGATGGGTAGACCTTGGCCAACTTGATAAGAAAAGTTGTGTTAAGGCCCTCAAGTCATAGTGTGACAAACACTAACCAGCTCGATACAAAAAGCTCCATTAAGGCCCCAGTAATGAGTCAATTCGTAATCAAGCATAGATACTGACCATCTCACATATGCAGCATCATAAGGGTGTAGTCCTAGGATATGCCTATATTGTATTGTTTCTTTGATTGAATAATACAAGAGTATACATTGCTCTCATATATTGTGTTGTCTTTCTGTGCAATGTTGAGTGAGTGACTATGTGCAGGTGCATTATAGAGGAGGGGGTGGTTGCCACCTCTCTTGTCTCTTTGCTTGTCGCATCCAAGTAGCCATGCCTCTATTTAAGTGGTCCGAGCTAGGTGCTTGGTTATAATAATTCCCGAGTGCAGCCAATAGTAGAGACTCTAGAAACTCCTGCACTGTCAGCTGTCATTGGAGTACTCACACTAGGAGTGAGTGACTGCTCGGCCCAGCTAGTTATAGTGTGGTGGTGCTTATAGTAGCTGTTATCTGCGTGATGCTTTCTTGCAGCTGCAGTACTGCAGGTACCGTTGATAAGAAGTCGAAGGGCGAGGAAGCAGCTGCAGTGAAGGCAGCAATGTCGAGTGAGGGCGTGAAATAGACTCTGTACGACCTGTGCGTCGAAATAGAGGTGCATGAGAAATCAAAGAAGGTCGACGTACAGACGAGTAGTCGGAAGCAGCTGCCGAAGTCGCAGAAGGAGGACGAGAAGAGAGCTAAGGTGGCCGAGAAGGTGTGTAAGGCCACCAACGGGTGCGTCGGCACGCAACTCGCATGCCGGCGGCTTGCCTCAACGACTTCTATGGCGGCGGCGCCGGAGGTAGCTTTGGCAAGGGCGGATCAGGCGACGACGGGCCTGCTGGCCGCAGCAGCTACGATGGAGGCCTCTGTCGCCCCGGCGAGTGGTATAGTTACAGCATCAACGGTCGGTTTCCCGCCTGCAAAGACGATTGTAGCTCCGCATGCAAGGTTTCGTGTCAAAGTAAAACCCCCTATCCACCCCCAACTCAAAACCCTCGGGTTTAACCTATGCGTCCTCCTTCTTACATAGGCTTTGTATTTTGGTGAGTTTGAAACATAGCCTTGCTATTTGGTATTTGATCAATCTATATATGGTGGAAAAATAATAATTATTAGATTCTTCAATAGCGTAGAGACTTGAGAGGTATGGAAAGCTCTCTTTTGCTAACAATGGTGCCTCTTTGATAGAGAGTGTAGTTCTATTCACACACACACACAATGCAGTGGCACTCTATGGCAACAATACCACTCTATGGCGGCACTAACAATGTTCATTTTTCTCAGATCTCTAGCAATTGAGAGGAGAGAGAGAGAGTATTAATAAATTAAATAGAATTTTTTGGGTTTGCCATATGCCCATAAAGTGATTAGTTTTGGGTGACATTTTTCCTTAGCTCATAAATTCAAAATAACAACATTCTTGCATCCCTTTCCTGAGCTCCTCATCCAAAAGATAGGCTTCTTGTAACTCATCAATCTAGTCGCCACATTAGGGCTGAAAAACATTAAAAACGGCACTTTTGTTAATCCGTGGATTAAGGGCCAAAGAGATTTTGCCACGTGGACAAAAATATGGTATTCTTGTCTCCTCTGCTTTTGAGATAGTAGAGTTCATTTTGTGGTTTTCCCCTCCTATTTAGCCGAAATCTTCAAGCCCCTGACAAGTTTTAGTAGTCCGAATGGCCCCTATTTACTAGTAAAAGCTGTCAAAACCTCTGATGAAGACATGACAAAGTTAAGTTAATTAATATCATTTTGAAAATCGAGAGAATTTTCAAAGTTCTTGGTGCTCGTAATATTTTTAATTTGTCTCCTGACCTCTCTCTTTAGGTTTCTTTCTATGCACATTGTTTGCATACTCGTTGTCCTTTACATGGCGTCCACAAGGCATCCTTCTCATTCCATAAAATCTTGCACCATGTATAGCAAGAGCGCAAATGGAGACTAGGAGCCCAAAATATTTACTATAAATGATTGGGTTACAATGCTACCATCTTGCAGAGGCTCTCACAGAGTGAAAAAAACAAAACAAGGGGATATCAAATATCATTGGAAGGGACATATCTTTGCCTTCAAAACCACGCCTCAAGGCTGGTTTGCTTTGATGCAATATGTTTACATGGCTAGAGATATGCACTTGGCTCCATAGGAATGTTTTTCCCAGCAAGCATACTATAAGTTTGAGTTGTCAGGTTTACGTGAGTATATGGTTTTGTTTGAAGTATATGCTAAATAATGGATTGTTGGTTATAGATATCTTTCCATCAACAAGTTTCGAGTGGTAACCTGTGGAGAGCCTCAGCGAAATATTCCATGCCATTCATAAAGAATTTGTAGACATTATTTATGCTGATCAGACCATTAGTTTTTTTCATGAAAGTGAATTTTTTGTGTATTATGCACAATATGTGGTTCCTTCAAGAGCAGGTGTGTATGGATATCTTGAAGATCTGCAGTTACCAAGCCTCTCATCTTTGGATTGGGAGATGCTTGATGAAGCAACAATGAAGAGTTTGAAACTCAAGATTGCTCAAGATTTTCAAAAGGCTATGACTCTTGGAAGGATCTCGAGAAGAGTACGCTTGTCGTGGTTTTTACCTTTGCATGTTTTTGTAGCTTGCTTTAAAACAGCATGTTTACAACGGATGAAGGTTTCATGGCTAAACACAAATTTTTCAAAGGAAGATTTGGACAAAATTTTAGATCTATGTTGGACAGTCAAGGAATCTGACCACAAAGGTGACTTCATAAGGTGTAATGTGTGCCCTCAATCATTGGGTTTATCCTATAATATATCTCAACAATCTCGTATCATAGGTTTTGATTTTACAGAAGATACAAACTTAGATTGGGTGCTTGGGTTTCTTTAGATTCAGATATTGATTGTAAGACATTGAAACTTACAGTACAAGTTACCGCACAAGAAGTAAAGGAGGTGGACATTACTTCAAAGTGGAGTCTTAAGGATGTAAGAGACACCTTGGAGTTTCTAGAGAATGTTACTCCTAGATATAAGTTCAAGGTAAATGGTGCTGTAATTGGAAAAAGAGCTGAGAGCTCTGTATCATGTATGAGTTGTTTGCCTCCTAGTGTTATGAGTTTCGGACCATAAATATGCATCTATAAATAATTTTGAATCTTTCTTTTGCTCAGAAATATTGCTTCCAGAAACATGGAATTATACGCATTGATAAGTACTATTTGAAAAAATCTTAGTATAAGATTTGTAGTGATTCTATGAATAACAAATCGTCGTTTGTGGACCAAAATGATTTCATTATATTATGACTTACAAAATTGCAGTACAATTTAATAGGAAAGATTTGGTACAAGCTTTATAATTCTCTATAATTCTATGAACAAAAAATCATCTTTCATGGGTAAAATAAAAATGACATATCATTACATTTACCGTTAGAATATTGCGCTATAAATGTATACACAAGGGGAATGTTACTTCAATACAAATAGACAAACTAGTAATTATAAGGCTATTCTTTAGCTTCTCTTTAATCTTTGGCTTTTCCATCCTCGGGCTATTCTTTAGCTTCTCCATCCTTAAGGCTTCTCTCATTCTTTGGAAAAATTGCTTCATCTTCCATACTTTCATCCGTCATCTCTAGTTTCCTCTCAATAGGTGTTTTCCTTGGTCGCCCAAAGAACTTAATTACCTCATGCACTCTTTTCTCCTTCAGCTTTAGAGGGGATGGACTAAATTTCAATGGAGAAAGCTTAGGCATGCCCTTCATTTTGGGCCCCTTTTGTTTGGACCTTGGAGACTTCTTTTTCTTCTTGATGGTTGCCATTTTATTACCTTTGTCCTTCGTTGTTGCCTGTCCTTTGGAATATTTAGTTGGGAGAGGGGAATCTGGGTCCACCGGTGTATTTGCCCTATCTAAAACTAGTTCAATACACCTCTCATGTATCCACCACATGTATGACTCAGGGTAGTCTCTGCACTGTAACAAAGCACACAAGTTATTTGAAGTAGCAAGAGACTTTCACTATAAAAAGGATAAAGCATAGGAAACTTACATTCACCCCCTCTACATTCAATACTTTGAATCTATTATCCTCGAAGCATTTGAAACCACTCTCCAGCCACAACTATGTACGTCATTTTGCAATGGGACCTCTTGAATCAGAAACTTGAAAGGTCTCTAAGGATCAACAATGCTTTGAAAGCTAGTGCCCAAGTGAGTAGTAACAAATCTAGCAGTACTACACATATTAACTTATTAGCGAATACTATAAAATTTATCCAATAAAAGATAAAATAAAGAGTGTTTATTGACAATACATCTTTGATTGGCCATGGATTCCTGAAAGAGAATTCATAAAAATGACCCCTCTTGCAAAAATGTCGATATAGATTAGGCTCCAGTGTCCTCTAAAAACCAAAACACAAGTGAGAAATAACCTTAAAGACAAATCATCAAGAGATAGAATGTTGAAGAAAGTATCTTTCAATATATGAAAAAAAAATATGATGGTTTGTGACACTATCAAAGTCCTTAAAAAACCTTGCAATATTTGAATCAGATTTTGAAAACAAATCCACAGACAGAAGTGGATCAATAACAAATATACCCTTAGCAATATCAATGCTAAGAGAAGCAACATATGCCCTGTATACAAAGTAGAGAATGAATAAGAGAATGACTGTAATATAAGGACCCTCGAAAAAATTCATTATAAATAAAGAGAAGCAAAAGACCTTACCTCAAACAACAATAAACTACTGAATCTATTAGTTGAGCATCCTTTTTCTTAAATAGGATCTTATCCTCTAGAGAAATACTGAGGTAGTCTTCTTTCTTAGGACTAATAGAAATATTCACGACCATTTGGCCGTACACTTTGCCCATCCTCTCGTAGTTCACTTGGCCAAGAGACAAAATCTTTCTTTAACAAGTCAATTCCTCATTTTCTATTACCTCTTTCCTTTTCTCCTCCAAGACAACTTCCTGCTCACTTGCAACCCTTGTAGGATAAAAATCATTTACCTCCTGCTCGTTACTAAGGATGCATGGCAAGTAGCCTAAAACTATGACTGATGATGAATGGGATGAGCTTGATGAGTTATGCAAGTCCACCCTCATCTTGTCTCTCACTGAACAGGTGCATTACAATGTGGTTAAGGAAGCAGAGAGTGCTTGGCAGCTTTGGGATAAAATCAAGAATCTCTATGATAAGTAAAATCGAGCAAGTCAGATGTATTGGCTGAAGCAACTCATGGACCTGCACATGAAGGAGAATATGATGATGTCTGCTCATTTGAGCCAGTTCCATGCTATTCTCAAGAACTTGACATCGTAGGGCATTACTTTCAATGATGAGGTTACTCCATTGTTTTTGCTTGGGACTCTCAATGAGTCATGGGATGTATTCCGCACTTCTATGCTCCTGCTACGCCTGATGTAGAGAGTACTCTTCTGCACAGAAAGAGATCAACCATAAGAACTTAGATGCCTCTCGTGTGTTGCATGCTTTGACTGTTAGAGATAGAGATGGTAATGGAAAGAATGACCATGGGTATGGACGTGGCAGAGACTCGCAAAAGTCTAGGTCTAAGTCACATGGTAAGTCGTGCAGCAAGTCTCATAGGAGAAATGCTAATGTGACATGTCATCATTGTGGCAAGAAGGATCACATACGCCCACTGTCATGAGTTGCACAATGAGAAGCGCAAAGAGAAGGGGGGAAGACAAAGTACAGGAAAATTCCTCCGATTGCAGCATGGTGCCTACAAAATCTAGTGTGAAAATCGAGGAAATAAATATCATGCAGACTGATGACTCCGATGGGGAGTACATACTTGCAACTAGTTCTTGTGATGCTACTCCGTTGACCGAGGTTCACTCTATGTATACGTAGTGCTGGCTTTTGGATTCTGGTGCTTTATTTCATGTTACACCATGCCATGAGTGATTCCACTCCTACCGCATTGTCTCCGGTTCAGTCCGCTTGGGTGATGACAGGTCACTTGCTATTGTTGGCATTGGGGATGTACGGCTGTAGTTCTCTACTAGCAGTACTTTTCTGTTACAGGATGTATGTCATGTACCTGCGCTTACACGCAGTCTTATGTCGGTAGGGTAGCTTGATGATGTTGGATTTCATGTTTCATTTGGGGATTCTGCTTGGAAGATCACCTGTGGCAGACTTGTGCTTGCTAGAGGTGCCAAATTTGGAAGCCTCTATCCTCTTGTACTTGATGGGTCCTCTATTGACCATGTTGTATGTGGGTTCCATCCCACATGTATCTCTTTGGCATGCCCGTTTGGGCCATATGTCCTTGAAGGGAATGAAAATGCTTTTTAGTTTGCAGTACTTGCCACCCCTTGACTACGCATGTTTTGATTCATGTGAGCATTGTCTTTATGGCAAACAAACTAGGAATACGCATAAAAAGTCTGGTAAGACACGCATGAGTGAGCCCTTGGCATTGGTACATTCAAATGTTTGTGGACCCATGCCCTATTAGTCTATGGGTGGTGAGAAGTATTTTGTGACGTTTATTGATGATTTTTCACGTAAAGTCTGGGCTTATCCCATTAAGCTTAAGTCAGATGTCTTGGTTGTATTTTAGAGATGGCTTGCATTAGTTGAGAACCAAACTGGGCATAGGCTGAAATGCCTTAGGACTAAAAATTGGGGAGAATATGTGTCATGTGCCTTTGAGCAACTATGTGATGAGAGGGATATTAAGCATCAGTTGACTTCCCCCTATACCCCGAATGGTTTGGCTGAGTAGATGAATAGAACCATCCAAGAGCATGTACGTAGTATGATTAGCCATGCAAGCCTACCATAGAGCTTTTGGTCTAAGGCAGTCAGTACAACTATGCATATCATAAACAGATCACCTTCCAATGGTTTATATTTTTCGTTTGTAGAGGAGGTATGGACTGGGAAACCTCCGTCTTATGCGCATCTACGTGTCTTTGGATGTGAGGTATACTGCCATGTGCCCAAGGACAAGCATAGTAAGCTAGATCCTAAGAGTGTCAAATGCATTTTCCTTGGCTATGGAGATGCAGGTGAGATGGGTTACCACCTCTAGGATCCGCATGCATGGAAAGCCATCCGCAGCCACCATGATGTAGTCTTCCATGAAGACAAGATGCATAGGAAGCCTGAGAAGGTGGTAGAGATACGCAAGGTTATATTCTAGGAGTAGCCACGTACTCCTACACAGCCAGTTGGACAACCTACAATAGCAATTGGTACACATGATCAGGGTGTTGGACAGGTAGCAGACGCTGCCGTGAGATGATCTACTAGAGATCGACATCCACCTAATCGATTTGAGCCCTCGATGCATTATGTTTTGGTTACAGATGCAAGAGAGTCTCTCACCTATGATGAGCTATGCGTAGGGGTGACCACCACTCTTGGGAGAGGGCTATGCAATCTGAGATACAATCCTTACATAAGAATATGACTTGGGATTTGGTTGCATTGCCTAAGGGCAAGAAGGCTCTGCCATGCAAGTGGGTGTGCAAGCTGAAAAGTACACTTGGACACCCCAAGCCGACATACAAGGCTAGATTGGTAGCAAAGGGTTTTAAGAACGAGCATGGTGTTGACTTTGATGAGGTCTTCTCTCCTGTGGTTAAGGTGACCACCCTGCACTTATTCTTGGCTTTGGTTGCACAGCTTGACTTGGACTTGTACCAGATAGATGTCAAGATGGCTTTCTAACATGGGGACTTGCATGATGAGATTCACATGGAGCAGCTTAAGGGCTTTGCAAAACCTGGCACAAAGCACCTAGTGTGCAAGTTGAAGAAAATTCTTTATGGATTGAAGCAAAGTCACCATTGAGGAATGCATTCTTCATGTCCATCTACTGCAATTTCCAGGCTCTAACAGTAACCAAACCAATCACAGTGCGTATGGTTTTCATCTTGGCAACAGAGCTAAATGTTTCCTCATAATCAAGTCCATACTATTGGGCATACCCCTTAGCAACCAGCCAAGTTTTGTACCTTTCCACACTGCCATCCAACTTGCATTTGATTTTGTAGACCCATTTGCAGCCAATGGTCTTTTTCCCTTCAAGTAGTGGCACAAGATCCCATGTCTTATTTTCAGCCAAGGCATTCATTTCTTCAACCATAGTTGCACACCAATTCTCATCTTTTATTGCTTCAACATATGTACCTGGTTCTTTGATCTCCATCACTTTTATCATGTAAGCATAGTGCATTGCAGAGTAGCCACTATACGTCAACCTATCAACAGGATATTTGACTCTCTGTGAGCATCTCAGTTGTGGTGCACTGCTCGATTCCCCTCTCTCATGAGGCAGAATGTATATGTTCTGCCTAGTACCAGGCATATACACAGTCGAAATACCAAGTTCACTGTCTAGATTGTCCGTTGAGTCATAGCCTGAAGTCATCCTACCAGGTGTCATCACACCAGATATATCATCAATGACTTTTCATTTTCCTTTGTTGTCCAGTACATCATATCTCCCCCTCACTGACATAGTGGTGTCAGTGGACGATGAGCCAGAGCTCCACAATCTCCCTGTGGGAGCTTTCGCTCAACCGCCAAGACCCACGGACCGCTTATTGTTTCAAGCGTTCCAAGCCGAGTACTAATGGCTACCTCTCACATAGCCGATGCGCCATCCATATCTACGGGTGTAGTGAGCTTACCTCCATGCCGTTCGAGTTGTAATGTTAAGCACTATGATGTCTGCCAAAGACATGATGCCAAGAAGAATCATAAGAGACCTTTAAACCCTATTTTGATTACATTACCCTTTGAAAAATGGGCTATCGATTTTGTGGGACCAATATATCCTTCATTGACTATGAATAAGCATTATATTATTGTAGCAATGGACTACTTTACAAAGTGGAGCTCGAGCAACGATGGAGGATAATGCTAAATAGATGGGTAGTTTCATTATGGAGAAAATTGTTTGTCATTTTGGTCCACCTAAGGAGAGTGTGTCTAATTGAGGAACACACTTCTTGAATAAGATTATAGTAGCCTTGACGGAAGCTTTGAAGATTAAGCACAATAAAACTACCCCATATAATCCACAAGCAAATGGTCAAGTTGAGAGTATGAATAAACATCTTGTTGGAATCTTATCCAAGTTAGTGTTTGAAAGTAAGTGAGATTGGAATAATAAATTGTATGGACGCATGCAACAAACACACAAGTATGTAATGGAATCTACCTTAACACTTTGTTGTGGCATGTGCTCAAAGCAATGTCTGAACATTTCATCCTCCTGGTTTTCACCATAGGTCTTAATCATTGTTGTCCATGCCACCACACCTTGGGAAGGCATCTTGTCAAACAGTCCACAAGATTTTCCTATCAAGCCATATTTTTGATACATGTCTATCAACATAGTATCGACAAAAAAATCATTGTCTATAGTTTCCCTAACCTCTGATGTGTTATGTTACTGCTAAGGTGCTACAAGATTCAAGCAAAGAACATATATGGGAGGATCTATATACATGCCTACAAATTACATCATCTAAAACAGTCCAGCACCTCCTTGGCACACACCTATTCAGAGTACCTTGCAGATGACAAACTGTTAAACATATTCCTTTTATTAACAAACCACTAAACATAAGTGAGCCACATTGGTGAAGTGGGATTGTGTAAAAGGATGTCTTAATAATGATAATAATGATTGGAATCTTGAATGACGGCACCAAGTTTGTGGAGTTCTTCCATCTACACTATTTTAATAAAGGAAAAAAGAAATAAGGGTCCTCTATGCTATAGAAATATTCAAGGATGTAGCATGAAACTGACATCTTCAAGGAAACTTATGCTTATTCAAGGTAGATTTGAACGATGTAACATGCAACAGTGCATTAAAAAGAAAACTTGGGTTACCTATCGTAGAAGGATGGACAAAACTATGTAAGTATCTTGGAAACATTTGGTTTCTATTGCAAGCAAGTTCACAAAACTTGCTCCTCCTCATCACCATCACCATCACCATCCTAATTTCTCTCATGATCACAATACCACATGTTGTTTCTTTGCTTTACTAGATCCCTTTCTTAGCTCTCTGCAAAATCCAATCAGTAAAATTTGAGGTGGAATCTTGTGGGTGGCTAAATGCATGGAGACCAACAACAACTATAGCAATTACAATACATTTATTAGATTATATGATAACATCTTGTACCACAATAGCTATAGTAAGTAGGTCTACAATAGCTACAACAAGTAGAATATATGATTGGAGCTAACAGGACTTGACTCTTCATCCAAACTGTTCCTTTTCAGGGAGAGGAGATCTTGCCCTGGTCTACATCCAAGCAATTTGAGAAACATGGACAATACCCTATTTGCATTCATGACAGCCAGAGAGATGTACAAAGCAGCCGCATTATCCATGACCCTAGAAACCCTCCCACAGTACACAGCAAAAAACTCTACTCTCTCCATTCTTCCAACTTCTATCACCATCCCAATACTCATTATTTATGTCATGGTTCCTATGATGATCTTTACCCGTCCTATCATAAGTATCATGGTGGTCATGTTAGTATGCAAAAACTCCCTTCTTCCAAGTAAACCATGATACCCACATGCCCAAGTTGCAATAGGAACTTCTAAAAATTTATTACTTTAAAAACCCCTTTTGTAGGTTAATTTTTAGGCCTTAATTTTCACCCTTTTGTATTTGTAAATATGTAGATTCTAGGGATATTAAATACCCTTATTTTGGGCTTGCGTGCTAGAGGTACATATTGTTGACTAACCCCCTCGAGAACTGTATCTTCTTGGAACTTGTAGTGGTACCATAGTACCTGATCAAAATGTCCCACACATCCTTAGGAGAGCTGCAGTTCATTATCTGCATTACCATGGCATCTGATATACATAGAGACAGCCAATGCAACATCCTGCGAGCTCTTTCTGTCCAAGCTCGATGTAATCGTCTTTGATAAGCTGTAGGTCTCTCTGGGAGCTCAGGTTTGGCTTCTACTCCAGTCACCAACTCCCAATATCCTATCCCGATTAAGAAGTTCTCCATGCGGAACTTTCATATGGCATAATTATGGCTGTCCAATTTCTCCCCCACAATCTGGGTAATATTGTCTGTCCTATCAGCATTTGCCATGTCGTATATTCTGCCTGACTACCTACAAGCCAAAAATCTTTCTGACAACTCAGTTTCAGCCTTGCAACTATTTATGACAATTTTCAGCACTCTATGTGCTCAAACAGTCGGTATTTTAGCCTGAAAAACAATGATATGTACACCTCCTGACACTTAGCAATCACCTAGGTATTGCAGCCTACATGTACGGACTGCATTCAATGCAAAACCAGCATGTATTTGGGCAGCCTATTCATGTACAGACAAGCAATCTATAGGCTAAAAAATAACAATAAATAGCAGCTCCTCTTTGAGCTCAACACAGAGGGTACGTGCCCCAAGAACACTTACAGCAGTTCAGAGATCTATTTCTGCATACCGGGTTCCAGACATGTCAATCTGACACTGAGTACATCATGTACTGCAAGTACAAGTGCAGAATATTTTACTTGCAAATTTGAGTCAGCTACTAAGACCAGTCAATCACAATGTATTTCAGTCCACAAAACTCTTCACAATGTCACATGCATATGCCACCATACATGGGAGTCAATACATGAATCTGACAGTATCCAAGATTTTCATGTGTTCCGAAATGCAGTGACATATAAAGAATTTACTGTTCATTGACATTCAAGACCATGTCAAACCATTTGCTTCAGCTCCACACATTTGTATCAACTCCCTTCTCATTGCTCAATGCATTTGACATACAAAACCCAAGTCATCAAGTACCTAGAGCTAACCAGAGTCATCTAATTCTCTTCAAGAGTCCAAAGATACATGCAACCCACAAATTTGACAGTTTCCAACCAAGTAAAATGCTTCAAATCTAAGTGCATTTGATCAATAATCTTCAACTCCAAGACATTCAAACTAATACATATGACTTTCAGTGTATGGCCAAGATTCAGTTGTAGCCAAAGTACATGACAAAGACTTCAATGCATCAACCAAGGTCAAGTATATCCTACCCTGTCACTATTAATAGTAGGTCTTCACTATATTCAAATCTGTTTATCACTGTTACAGCTCACACACATGAGAGAGAAAAATGCTTCTTACTGTGTGTTAGCTCCAATCTCTCTCTTTGACTTTTATCATGGTATTAGAGCCATGACATGGCTCTTTGGAGGATGGCATTGGCGGAGCAAACCGTGAAGCTTGAAGACAAAGTATATTCCTTGAAGAAGCAGTCTGCCATTGTTTCTTGAAGGTATGCAGTGTAAGGTTGTGGTCTTCATTGGATGAAATACTAGCAATGGCTTGTTGGGGAGTCTTGTAACACTTCATTGAGCTTATTAGAGTGCATGGGCATCATCAGTATCTTCATCAAGTGTTGGTGGAACAAGATTGCAGATCTGCGTGATTACGCCTGATGCAGGCTGAAGCTTCCTTGCTCATAAATTAACACATTAGTTGCATTCTCAATGATAGAATGCTTGGTTGTGCTCTTGGGGAGGTGCTCAAAGATTGTAAGAGGAAAATGCACATAACTCAAATGACTGTTTACAACCTAAGGTCACAAGGACCACTCACACCAAACAACTAAGTCCTAAGCACCGACTTATTTAATGTCTACATCATGTAGTACAGTTGGACAACTCAAGTGTTGGGTACAATCATACCAAAGACAAAAGGATGAGCTTGAAGTCTAACAAAAAATCATACGAATCTGCTCACAAAAAGCCTCACTACTGAGCGCTTTGCCTTCCTCAGGAGATTGATGGGCATTGGATGAGATGACTCTTTTCCTCATCCTATTGTACATGTGTACATTGTACTGTCTTTTCTTTTTTTTTTCACTCCTCAGTGGGGTAGATTCACCTTTAAGTGGGAGGTTGTTGGGGGTAAAGGTGCCTCTGCCTAGCTGCCCGTGTATTATTGCATTGACAATACCTGCCACTGCACACTATAGGTGGCGGGTGCCCATCACCATCATAGTGATATTTTGAATAAAGGAAGGCCCGGTCACACATTGTGTGTTGGAGTTCCCATTTTGTGTCTCTGTCTTTCTTGCTCTTACTCTCCCCCCATAGCTCTTCCAATCAAGCTTCGATTCTTCTCACCTTTCAGGGCTATCCTCCTCCTTCCTAAGTCTACTAATCTTTCAGTCATCCTCATGGCCTTTACTGCTAGGCTAGTTGGTTCTTGTCTTTCTACATCTCTCCTGGCCCACTTTTGCCTGCTAAATAGGAATCCATGCAACTTCATATCTATATCCATATTTGAAAGTTGCAACATCAACTGTCTATATTTTCTAACATATTCCTTCATCTTTCCTTGCACTTGCTTGAGATTTCTCCACTCATCTCTAACTTTGAATTTTCCATCTTTGGGATGAAGTAACCTTTGAGTTCCTTTTGTAGTTCCTTCTATGAGAAAATTTTGTGTCCTTATTCTTGCTTCAATAGGTACTAGCTAAGGGCATCCTCCTCCAGATAAATGGCTACCACTTTTCCTTTCATGACTTCAATGATTCTAGCATACTTCAAGTACTTATCTACCTCCACAATCCATTTCTTTAAAATTAATCCATTTCTCTCTTCCTTATACTTGGTGGGTTGAGGCATCTTAAACTTGCCATAGTTGTCCTATGAGCTTTCACTCTCCTCTCCATCCTTGTTGCTTTATCTCTTATCTTTCTTATTGTCCTTCTTCTTGTTTCCTACTTCAAATTCCTTCTCCTTGTCCTTCTTCATGTCTTGAGATCTCCCATATGTTTCCTCCCTAACTAACCTATCTGTCAATCTATCTATCTCCTCTTGTAGTTTGTGTCTCTTCTCTTCCTCTTGTTGTTATATCATCCACTCTATGTACCCTTGCTCCTTTTCAAACTTTCTTCTCTTTTTCTCCTATTCCTCCTTCGTTTGCATGTTCTTCCAAATTGAGTCTAACAAGCTTGACACGCTCTCCATTTGCCTCTCTAATCTGGCTACTTTTTCCTCTTGAGCTTCTCTCCATTCTTGACCTCAGCTCTTCTTTCTCTCTTCAACCATTGGGATGGGTGCATTCTCTTTTTTTTTCCTCCATATTATTATGGGGAGCTACGCCTTGGTTCTCCTATTGTTGTCGCCATGGGTAGGCCCTCTCACTTTGTCCTTTGGTCTTTTCTTTCCAATTGGGTAGACTGAAGATATTTGAGGCAAGAAAGGGGGTCTTCTAGTGTAATAGTTTTAAATGTGTTAAGTGTACAAGTGAATGCTCTATGTGGATGTATGTGTGAGTAGATGGATACACTATGTATCAATGGGTGCGCACTACGAGGTTTTGGCTACACTATATGTGGTTCGTGGGGACATAGTATGTATGTAGGTGAGGTGGATGTGCAAAAGAGTTTTATGTGTGTGCTTATGTGTGTGTGACTATGTGGATTAATGTGTGCACTATGGATGCATTGTACATCTGTAAGAAAATGCACAGTGTGTCTAGGTGGATATGCACATGTGCAATTAGATATGCTCAATGTCCCACCCTCATAAGGTGCCACCAATTATCCATAGTGTTCTAAGTTGTAAGGCCCCCATTATGAGGAGAAGCCATGTGTGAGCACGAGAAACATTGGTTGGGCCTTGACTTGTATGTCAAATGATGTCTATGTGACTAGATAGCAAAAAGGTGACCTTTGTGGATCTAGTCTTTGGGTTAGATAGAGTAATTATATTGATAGCAACTCCATGCACAATACGTCAAGTTTTGGGGTGCGAGTTATTAAGGATGCCTATGGGGTCTAAGGGTAGCATCCTAGCCCGCCCGACGGTAAAGGGAATACTCTCTAGTTGACTAGGGAAGGTTCATAATATGGTCAAGCATACCAACTAGACTACCTTCCCGCACTATAAAAGGAAGACCCTTCCAAAACCATGATCAATTTATATTTCACCTAGTTAGAGTTTTTCCAACTACCCTTGAGCTCTTTTCCTATCATCTATTTGGATCGCCATCTAGGCTTCATAATGGAAGTGGACAAGTGGACAGAGTCATCTTTGTATCAGTTCATTTAAAATTAAAGAAGTTTTGTTCTTCTCATATTTTCTATGTGTTCTCTACTCCTTGCTCAGATTATGTTTGCTGCACTGTGTAATTTCTACATGCAATACCAAAGCACCTTCTGCTTCCTTCACTCCCCTACAATCCTTCCTTAGGGAGGGTGTTGGTTGTGGAGTACCTAGCAAGGGTCATTGTGTGCACATGTGTAGCTGTATTTGTGTGTGTGTCTACACATATTTTATGTGTCTATGTGTATAGATGGATGCACTATATATGAATGGATGCATAGTGTATAAGTATATGAGCTTATGAATGCACTACACTATGTGTGTGAATGGGTGAGTGAGTGGATGCACTATGTGTCTATGGGTGCACGGTGGATGTGTGAATGAGTAAATGGATACACTATGTGACTGCACAAATAAGTGGGTGCCCTATATGTTTATGGGTATACAATGCATGCGTTGATGGATGCACTGTGTGTGGGAGATGTCACACAAGTGCAACCCAATACCCTTCTATCTCTCTCACTTACCTATGATCCTCCTTTCCTAGTAGGGGGATGTCAATTGTGAGAGGGAGTAGGGAGTCTTGATATACACTTGTGATGATGTGTCTAAGTGTGTCTATGCATGTGTAGTTTGTGCTTCTATGTATGCAAGAGGATGGTGTCATGAGATCATATGTGCATGTGTATGTATAGTGCAGTGTGCTCACAAGATGAGCATGTACGAGGATGTGGTGGATGTGTGTCACTGTGTGAGTCAATGTGTGTTGATGTGTTGCATGAGTGGTCATGAAAACCCACATGTATCAATGGTGCATCAGTCTCTCCTCCCTATCTTGCCACTCCTACCAATCCTTCATTTCCAATAGGTTGGATGGTCAAGTGTTCAAGAGGGTGAAGTTAATGCTCATAGAGCCACACTAGGCACACATGAGCACACGAGTGCACACAGGAGGAGAAAGAGTGCACACAGGGATAGACTAAGAATCTTTTCTTTTAAAAAAATAAGAGACCTTAAAGAGTGAAAGAAATTAAATAGAAATTCCTTCCTATCAATGCAAAGACGTTCATAGGTCATTTAATGTATCACACAAGGGGAGATGAAGACGCATGCATCTATCTTTTACATGCAATGCACACAAAGAACAAAAGGCTTCCAAAGAAACTTATTCCATATGCAAACATTAAAAAAACACCGTGTAAATAGCATGTCCACTACATCTCACACTTTAGTGCACTCTCTCCCTTCCAAGTAGGGTGAGAGTTACTATGGGGTTGAGAGTGTCCCAAGTCAATCTACACAAGCCCAGGATCTAAATGCTACCTAAGTGTTTGAGATAAGAGCATACCTATTGTTGTTGTGTAGCCATGATGCTCTAGACAAGGTGTCTCCTCTAGCTTCTAACAATGGTTCTTCCTATCCGATGGTGGCTCCTCCTTATCCTTGGCTATTCCCCGTTCTTGTCAGTGGTAATTTTCTCATTGAAGATGGTAGATCTTCCCTTCTTGTCTCTGTAGCTCACCTTCCTCATTGGTGGGGCTATGATGGACTCAACGGTGAAAAGAAGGATGAAGTAGATAGAGATGGTGATGACATAGATGATGGTGATGATAATGATGTTGATGGTGGTGATAAATAAGAAGACAAAGAAGGTGAAGAAGACAAAGAAGAGGAAGAGGACAAGAGAGATGATGCAGATGGTGGTGTGGGCAATGTAGATGGTGACAACAATGATCAGGAAGATGGAGATGGTGGCAATGATACTACGGGTGGCAACCATGAGGATGAGGAAGATCAAGATAATGATGATGGTGTAGATGATGGTGATAAAGGTGAAGATGGCAAGGGTGGGGCAATGGACAGCGGCAAGGAAGGGGACAGAGAGGATGAGGGAGGTGGCATGGTGGTCAACACTACAAGAGGAGGCCAGGAGTGGCATTATGGAGGTCCAAGCCAAGCAAGTAGGCAACTGGGTGTGCAACACTTTATGGAGCCGCCCAATGACGATGGTTAGCTATAGCAACAGCAATGAAGAAGGTAGGGAGGATGACTATGGTGATGTTGAGGGGGACGAAGGTGCTACAATATAGTAGGTTGATAGGTGGAGCCTACTGATGATGATGATATAGTGTTGGCAATGGAGACGAGAATAGCTAGGAGGATGATAATGCAGATGAGTAGAAGCCAAAGATTGGAAAGGGGGTGTTGTTTTAGAAGTTTACCCCTTTCCTAAAGAAAAAAACATGTCTACTTCTCTTTTTTTTTAATAACAAAAAGAAAGCAAGAGGAAATTCACATGAAAGTTCACACCCTCTCTTCCTACTCTTGGTCTTCCCTTCTTCGAAAGCCCTTCTCAATCTACCCTTTCATACAATCAAACCCAAGGAGTGCGAGGTAATTGCAAGCAACCATCAGTGCTCAACAATTGTGGCCAAAGCACCTCCATCTTGCCTAGCTCCTTCAAATCCATTTGTGCCCCTATAGTATCTCTCTTTCATGTGATGTGGTCCCATAATAAGCTACCCACATTCTTGAAAATATGCATGGGATCCAACAAATGGTTGATTTGTAAGTGGTTCTAATACGGAAACTTTTAGAAAATCGAGAACCATTGTATTCCGTTTGGATGTGACTCCTTGTGGATCATTTTCAACTCATACCAGCTTTGGGTGTTCATTCGTGCTAGAGGTCATCCAAGAAACCTTCCCTCAGTTCATGACCCTCCGGCAAGAAAGTGGCATGTCCTTGATGTACCATCTTCTTCATGGTTCATGACCTTCGAGAGTCTAACTCTGACCCACACAATGGACATACATGACAACCTTAGGTAACTAGACCTATCACAACACCCCTATTTAGTCTCTAAAATTAAACACCCAAAGGGTCAAAAAAGGTCCAAGAGGCCCTGTGTAGAATAGAAAGTGAGCAATACTAAAATCCAACACTTAAAGTGCTAAAAACATCCCAAAAAGGTCCAAAAGGTTGTGTGCAATAGAAAATGTTTTCTTAATATTGCAAGCATGACCTTTGAGGCCTTTTTAGCCTATTACTGCTCCTCCCCTCTGGCTATCCAAATTGAATGCCTCAAAATTGGTTTTGGGGTTTTGGCCAACTTCGAGATGCATTGATGATGTGAATAATGCTAGCCTTTTGGCTATTCAAATTGGTTTTGGGGATTTTGGCCAACTTCCTATGCATTGATGATGTCAAAAATGCCAAAATGTACACCAAAATGCTACTTGGACAAAATTACGAAATCGTCTATCTACAAAGATAAGATCCACACCACTCTAAGGTATTCAGAAAGAACATAAGTCATGAAGGGAGAAGCCCAAGTGGAAGCACAAGCAAGTAGAAGCAAGAGAGGTGTGAGCTATGGTTGGCAGATGGAGCAAGAAAGTAAGAGAGAGAGAGACTCAAGATGTGGGAACTCCAATAGTCACAATGTGTGACTGGACTTTCCTTTATTCAAATGTCACTGAAAGAATAAAGAATGAAGTGACACTAATGGATGCCCACCATTGCCTGCAATATGTAGGTGCGAGTACTGTCAACGTAGTAATATACGGCCTAGGCACAAGTGCCTTTACCCCCAACAACCTTCCACTTCAAGGTGAATGTGACTCGAGTGAGAACAAGAAAAAAATGACAAGGTACAATGTGTACATAGAGTACAATGGGATGAGGAATAGAGGTCATCTCATCCAACACCCATCAACTTCCTAAGGAAGGCAAAACACTCTGCTGAGAGAATTTTCGTGAGCATATCTGTAGGATTTTAGTCAATCGAGGTCTTGATAAGGTCAACAAACTTGTCCTCAATGACCTCTCTAATAAAGTGGTAATTTACCTCAATGTGCTTCATCTTCGCATGAAAGTCTGAATTCTTGGCTAACTAGATAGCACTCATAGAATCTGAATGCAATTCACATCAGTGTACGAAGGTCTAGCACTAAATGTCCTAACTAGAGAGCCTCCTTACAAGCCTCAATGGCTGCAACATACTCAGCCTTTGTAGTAGAGAGAGTCATGCATTTTTGCACCGTGGACATCTAAGAAACATCACCCCCAACAAAGATAAACACATAGCTAGAGGTGGATTTTCTATTGTATGCATATCTTGCATAATCAGAGTCAGTGTACCCCATGACTCATGTATCCTAGCCACCATAACATATGCATATATCTGTTATGCCTTTCAAGTACCTCATAATACCCTTGATAGCATCCCAATGCCGTGTGCCATGTGTAGCCATATAGCATGCCACAACTCCCACTGCAAAAGCTATGTCAAGACGAGTGGCTATCACGACATACATCAAACTACCCACTATGGATGCATAAGGGATCTTGGCCATCTCAACCTTCTCCTCATCAAACTATGAACAATTGCCCTATCTCACCTTCACATGAGAAGATAAAAGACAGACAATATGCTTAACATCCTGCATATAAAATCACACAAGGACCTTTTGGATATACTACTTCTATGACAAGTAAAGGAGCCCCTGAGAGTAGTCATGCGTAATGCATATCCCAAGAATATGAGGCATGTCCCATGTCTTTTATCTCAAAGCTCTTCTTGAGCTAACTTTTTAGAGCATCCAGCTCATCAGGAGCTCTCCCAGTAATCAACATGGCATCCACATAGAGTACCAAAATCAAAAGGTTGCCATCACAATCCTTCTTAGTGTATAAACATGGATCCATATCACTACTACGTGCATAGCCATGTGAATGCATAAAAGTATCAAATTTGTGGTACCATTCCCTAGGTGCCTGCTTAAGGCCATAAAGGCTCTTTCTCAATCCACATACTAAGTGTTCCCTACCTTTTCTTCAAAGCCCTTAGGCTATTGCATATAAATCTCCTCATGCAAATCTCCATGTAAAAAATTCGTCTTAACATCCATTTGATAAAGATCTAGATCTAGCTGAGTAATCAATGCTGGTACCAGGCGAAGGGTAGTCATCTTGGCTATAGGAGAAAAGACTTCCTTGAAGTCAACACCATGCTTCTATTTAAAACCCTTAGTAACTAATCTAGCCTTATATAGGTAGGCTTGGGACATCCAAGAGTGCTCTTCAACTTGTACACCCACTTGCATGGCAATGCATGCTTTCCACCATGCAAAGGAACCAACTCCCACAAGAGTGACCATCACCACGACACATGGCCTCATCATAAGTGAGAGGCTCACTTATATCTATCACCATCACATAATCAACAGAGGGCTCAAACCTCTTAAGAGGATGTCAGGCTTTAACAGAGCATCTCAAGGCAGGCTAAGGAGTATGCACATTTTGTCTAACATCATGGTCATGGACCACTAGAGTATCAACTACTACTACATGCTGTCTAATTGGCTGTGCAAGAGTAGGAGGCTCCTCCTGAAATATAACCCTATGTATCTCAACTATGTGCTTAAGTTGCTTATGCATCTTTTCCTATCAAAAACTACATCACAACTAGATGACTTTCCAAGCCTGTAGATCCCATAGACAATAGCCCATCTCATATGCATCCATATAACCAAGAAAGACACATTTCATAGACTTAGGATCCAACTTTGTGCACTTGTCCTTAGGTACATGGCAAAAAGCCTCACAACCAAAGACACGGAAATGAACATACAAGGGAGATTTTCCAGACCACACCTTCTCTGCAACCTAAAAGTTAATAGTACTGCAAGGAGATTAATTGATCAATGTATAGTAGTAGTCATTGTCTCATCCCAAAACTATTGTTGTAAGCCTACATGGCTAAGCATACTATGAACCCTTTCTTGTATTATCATGCTTATATGCCCAACCATACCATTCTAGGGTGGGGTGTATGAAGTATTCAACTAGCGCTTAATACCCCTCTCATCGCAAAACTGCTCGAAGGATTTAGAGACATACTCACCCCCATTCTTTGACTATAATATTTCAGCCTATACCCAAACTAGTTCTCAATCAATGCAAGCCAATGCTAAAAGATAGCCAAAAACATCAGATTTCAACTTTATGAGATATGCCTAGACCTTATGTGAGCAATCATCAATAAATGTGACAAAGTACTTTGTATCTCCTAACGATTTACAAGGCATAGATCCATAGACATCAAAATGAACAAGAGCCAAAGGCTTACCCATGCACAAAGTACCAAACTTCCTATGTATACTACATGTGTGGCTACCATACAAACAATGATCAAATGACTCAAAACACTTATAGTCAAGGGGCAGAAGATACTACAAACGAGCAAGAATGTTCATTCCCTTTTAAGGACGTGTCCAAGGCAACAATGCCAAAGAGATACATGTGAAACTACAGCCAAAAATGATCTATGAATCCAAATACAACCAAGGGATATAAAGTGCTAGACTTGGTACCACGTGTGCCAAAACAAGGTTCCCACAAATGATCTTCCAAGAAGAATCCCCGAAGGAAACAAAGTAACCCTCATCATCTAGTGTGCCAGTAGAGATAAAACTCTTTGTGAGAATCGATACATGTTGAATATTATGCAAAGTAAACATATTACATGAACCAAACTGCAACAGAATATCACCAATACCAACTATGTGCAACGCCAAGTCATTTTCCAAAAAACGAACAGATCCAATCATTATACTAATATAGAAGTGGAACCACTTTCTATGAGGGGTCACATGAAAGGAAGCTTCTGAATCCATCAACCAATATTGAGAAAACCAAGGGAGACATTAGCTAGATGTGACTTGTCCAAAGAAAAAGCTGCAAGTATGTAATCATCATTAGAGTTAGGTTGCTACATTACATTGATCTCTTCAATCTTAACACTGGACTTAGCAAGAATAATGTTGTAATCATTAAACTTGTCATGTGCTTTTTCTTTGCCCTTTTCCTTGTGCTTGTTATCACCATTTTATGGCTATGTGGCCTTATATGTCTTGCTTTCCTACAATAATGGCATGTCAAACTGGACTTACGTCCACAAGACTTACTATGAGACTATCCATGGGACTTAGAATGAGACTTCTATGGGTCTCTACCACAACGATCATTCTTGCTCTTGCCATCATGGTGACCCCAAAACTATCAAAGTATGAGAAGTATGAGAAGCATCCACATTCCTCCTATTTATCTCCTCTGTCAAGAGTGCATCCTCTACATTAAACAATTTTAGCCCATTCTCGAGCATATTTGTACACATAGCAATACAAAATGTGTCCTAAGACTCAGGCAGTGTGACCAATAAGAACAAAGGTGGAAGATTACCCTACAATGACAGCTAGCCAATGATAGCATGAAACTCACTCAAATGCTAAGAAACACTGATACCTTCCTTCATACAAAGGTCCATAACCTGCTTTACCCAATACATCTAAGAAGTAGGGCTCTACTTATTATAGAGATTATGGATTTCCTCCCAAAGATCCCATGCAAACTGCCCATTTGTGACAACATTATAATAAACCTACTTATTGAGGGATAGGATAATTGTGGGCGTACAAAGCTCATATAAGTCATCCCATACATCCTGATCTTAACCTTTAATTTTCCTAATGGAGTGACTTAAGATTTAAGTTCAAACTCACAAGTTTCAAGTTTCATATATACATAATAAACAAACATGTCAATTATGGCCCATGGCCTTACACATTACTCTCATGGTGTTTTTGGCATCGTATAAAATTAATGCTTGATCAAGGTTTTATGTTGGGGCATATAGAACACACACAATTCATATAATGAAATCTAGCTTCACCTTTCCATGTAGCTATAGCCGTAATGTAGAGACCACCCAATTAGCACTAATGTAGAGACCACCCAATTAGCACTTCCATTATGTTATCTATTTGAGTGGAGAGAAAATCAACATGATAAGAAAAAAGATGGTTGAGAAGAGCTAAGTTAAATGGATGACATATGTGTCAATATATGCACAACAAGCCTAGAAAACACCTACACCTAGGACACATGCATAAACTTTCATGTAACATATTACATATACACACACCCACACCCACATATGTGCACAATAATAAAACCCATGCACACGCATCAAGGTTAGTAGCTAATGCAAATGATAATGGACCTAAGGGGCACTCCTACCTAATCAATCTCCCAAGTCTTGATTCTTAGCCTATCAATGCCCAACCTGAATTTTAAATTAACTTGTATTTGCCAATCCATACTAGTAAATCAAAAAGGTGATAACTGATTTGCTGAGCCATAGCATGTGCCATAATCTTGTCAAAAACATTTAGTATAGTTATTCCTTTCCAAAATTCTAGGGTGCAACCTTAATAACTTATTGATTAAGTTCAAGCATAGTTCCATGGCCTTTATTTGTATTGAGCAACTTACAAAAATATTAATCACATATGTCCCAAGTAGCAATAAAGTTTTGCATATCTAAACCCTAGGGTCTCAATGACTTGTGCTTTTTTATCACCTTGGCCACATGTAGATCCTCTTCACTTCCTATTGTAGCTGGATATTGAAACACAATAGAGACTTGTTCATCAAATCAAACTATCCTCCCATTATCATTGTCTTGAATCATTATGTTGTTTTGATCAACTAGTATATCTACTTAGTATATGTCTAGGCTCTTTACCATGTCTCACTAATTGCATGTAAAATACATTCTTTTGTTGGCAACATTAAATGATACTCTACATCCAATGCACCTTGGATGTTGTGTCTATTAGGAGTAGTTTACTTGCAACCAAGACTATGCATAGTCAAGTGTCAAGTGTCAACGCTAACAGGCCTAGCCCCTTGAGTAAATATGTTGTGCCTATTAGGACTTGTTTACTTGAACCAAGACTATGCAAAGCTTCCAAGGTAAAAGCCCTAGCCCCTCTTTTTAGTCTCTCTTTAATTCAAACCTTTCAAGCTTCCAACCCAAAGAAAAAGGGTTGATTTAATGAAATGTAAGTCCACTATAACGACTCACAAAAGATGAGCATATTGTTACATGAGCCTATAATTGGGCAAGACCACATTCAAGGACATGGAAATGAGAATATGCTGATCATAGGAATGCCAATGTAAAGGCAGGCAAACTACAAAGGACTGGAACTTATCTTACATGAGACCGAGGATGTGGGAAGAAAAGCTCCTAATACAAAGCTTGCCTTCAAGGTGGCATTCACGCTGCTGTACCTCGAAGACTATCGCATAGCACACAGAAGATTTGAGGCCATTCGACCAAGGACGTTTAACGAGATAGAAGCTTAAACCCCCTTCATCTCAACCTCCACAATTAGGCCTACTTGAGAGGAAAAATGGATGCCATAAGGGAGCCTAGATTCAGCCTAGGTTCAGGCTGTGTCTTTAGCATGAGAAAGATGTATCCAAGCACACCAAAAGGTGTACACAGACATGCACATGCAACTGATCTTGCATGTGGATTCCAGAGACTCTTCTAATACTGCAAGGCATTCCCAACAATCACACTCCATCCTGACACCACTTCCTATGAAGTGGCTCCATCACTCAAATGCATCCCAGATTTCTGCCATCTCCTCAGCAGTCAGTGCTGAGTTGAGCCGGCTGAGCTGTCGTGGTGTAGATGCAGTGGATATCAAAGGAGTAGATGGGGTGGAAAGGGGAGAGGAGTTACTGGACCTAATTCGGAACTCGAAAGATGCATCTGATCCAACATCAGACAGTCTCTGATATTTAGTGCCACCGCTCAAGCAAGTGCCCATCACTTCATCCTGAAGAATAATCTCCTCACACTTGGGCAATGAATCAGGTCTTTGTTGGAATGAGAAATGCTCAGAGACACTTGGACTACCAACCACTACTGCATCCACCATACAACTCGTGCTCAAGTTGTCTGAGACCATCTTCGTCATAGACAATGAAGACTCCACATCCTTCACATCTCCTACCAAAACCTGCACACATACAGAACCTGACGTCATGATCGAAAAACGCTGACATAAAACTGCACTGGTTTAAAGGTAATGCTTAAGGATATTCTTCACCTGTCTGTGGATATCTGGGACCTCATAATCCAGTATCTGAGCGGGAGAAGTATCCACTAGCTTTCCATGCTCCCTGGCAACGTCAAGTTTTGAACAATCTGCAAGTTTGAAATAGAAACAACACAAGCCATGAATTGTCCATCTTGAAGAGCCAGTAATAAAGAGTTAGAACAAATTCAGAATACTACTAAGTTAGGCATTAACCTCTAGCTGATGAACAGAGGTCTTGAGCTTCTGATGTCCCCTGATGGATGTAGCAGGGATGCTCCTCTTGTAGTATTCCCTGATGCATGGCAGAAGCATTCACAGAAAGAGGTAATGCATCTTCAGTAATGTTTGGAAAATTCTCCAAGTCAGAACTACATTCCTCATTTCTCTGATCCACATTCACTTGCTTTTGATCCGTGCAGAGCAACTGAGTTTTATCCAAAGCCAGAGTTTTCCCCATTACACCTTGAGAGCTATCTGCTTTCACACCATTCACTATAGAAGACGAAGGTCGATCTTCAAGTCTGTCCACAATTTCTGTTAAGTGGCCCAGCTCCACAAGCACTTCTTGATCAGTTAGCAACAAGTTCTCTTCAAGGGTCTTATTGCAGTCAATAGACTTGACTTCTGAAGTAGGCATTTGGCTCACCAACGCTCCAGAATTAATGTTATTTACAGTACTTGTAGCTTCTAGCTGAACTGGCTCCTTTACTGTCCTTGGCCATGAATTTGCCCGAGCTGTAAGACCCTTGTCCTTTACATTTCCAAGCGCTTGTGCCCCTCCAACAGTCTCTTTTGCCTGCCCTGCAACAGGCATTTTGACAGAATAGAGCAGCATCCTCAGCTGATTATACAGCACTGCCTTCTGCTCTCTGCTCAATCCTGACTCAGCCATAGACAGGAGATGGAGTACCTTACGAATTTTTAAAGTTTCCGCATCATCATCATTTAGCTTCAAGGCCATCAATGCTGCCAACTGTGAAGGTTTACTCTCCTCACCAGGCTCATTACTACTCACAGTAGAGTGAAAACTTGGTCTGGCAAAGGCATCCATGGCAGCTTCTTTCAATAATAGATTTCTAGCTTTCTGAGCTCTAAATTCTTTCTTCGGAGAGAGGTCACCATCAAAAGTGAAGTGTAGAAAGTCTGTATCATTCTCAGTCTCAACTTCAGATTCTTCAATCTCAGAAAAGAGGGATGTTTCCAAATTAAGCTCTGCCATTGCTTCCAATATAGAACGGGCCTTAGAAGATGAATACCCTTTTGATGCTTCAGGCATATCGGGCAAATCAAAGATTGACTGGCCTCCAAAATAAAGAGGCTCATGATGGAGCTCAGGCTCTGCTAGAATATCCTTATCCAGAAGTTCTTTCTCTGTGGAAAATCTGCCAGACCCAATCTTCACTTCTTCCCCTGGCTTAGTTTTGGTAACCTTGAGAGGCTTGGATAGAGCTTGCGGTACTGCATCACCCCAACCAGAAGAGCAGTTGACTGACTTGTCCACTAATGCTGTCCTGCCAATCATTTGGTCACACATCACAGCCTCTGCTTGGCTTACCTACAAAATGCATCCACACCAAGCAAGCTTCTTATGTGCATGTACAACTTACCATTGACGAAGTAAAGAGACTTCCAGGCTACAATACATCTATAATTGCATCTGCATTTGTAACGTTCCTATCTTCATACACATTTTTTTATCTTGTTCATGCATTCCATATGTAATATGTGCAAAAAGACATGAGTTTACTACCATTGATCTTGTAGAACAAGAGTTTAAACATGTCAGTAATGGAAAGGGAAATGAAAAACCTGCATCTGATTTTGTTCATCTCTACATCGCCCAGAAGAATAATATAGTTGATCTGCATCAGCCACTTTGCCCGTTGAAGACCTCCTCAAAGGAGACCGTTCCTTCTTCCTTGGTCTGGCATCCTGAGAGGTAGCACCCACATGTATCTCCTGTTTCCTTTGGCCATTCCTTGCTGCTGAATGTCTGGCATACATTCTATATTCACCCGATGCCTCCTCTCTCCGAACAGAGACTCTGGGGGAAACCATTGAGTCTAAGGACAAGTCCATGGAAGTCAATCTTCTGAGTGATGATGGTGGCTTCCTGCCAGCTAGAAACGGATCCATGGTTGTGTCCCGGCTCAACGTGCGCTTGTGAAAGACCAAGTCTGAGTCGAACTCTCTCCCATAGAATCTCTTTGGTAGAGACCTAGACCTTGCTGTGCTAGAATACTCGTCTTCCACCATATTCCTATGCTGCATGTTTGAATCCCGTACATGAAGGCCTGCTCTGAGAGGGCTTAAAGTAGCTCTAACGGATGATGCCCGGCCTAGATTGGAGGGATCATGGGAGGCATTAGCACTGGGTGATCGTTTGAGAGGCGAGCAGGCAAGAGAGGAAGAGAGGGAGGAGAGGGAGGCAAGGTCTCTAGAAAAGGCTGCAAGGTCACGAGAGAAGGATGCTCGAGACAGGTAGTTAGTGCAGAACGTGAGTGGAGCAGGTTCCCTATTATACTTGAAAACAGGCTCCTCATCAGCAGGGTGTGTGATGGAGGCAATGGTATGAGCAGCGATAGCAGCAGACGCAGGAGAAGGGGTGAATTTGCTTGGTGAGGCAATAGGGAGGCGGATTTGTACCACGTGCTTGTCAGTAGCAGCAGGTTCTCTGTCTTCTTGAGTGGAGATGGGGGAGAACGAGCGGGGGGAGTCATGAGGCACACTATGGAATTCCGAAGAAGTGTTTGTAGTGCCCCTGTCAGTGGATGTGGAGGAGGAGGTTGGCGTGGTTGTGCAGCCAGCATCGACAGAGGACGAAAACGAAGAAGAAGACGTGGGTGCAACTCTGGCATTGTCTTCTGTATGAGACGCTTGCTGCTTGCAAGGACCTGGTGAGGCTGCTGTGGCTCCCTTCTTGTCTTTGCTCATGCAGGTACCCATGTCTGCACCAATGGTCTAATCTTCTCTTGCAAGCAATGGCAAGTACTTAATGAATAACCTATTAGCTGCACCTTATTCTCTGCTTGCTCTACCAACTGCCATAGATAGATGTCTAGTGATACTATGACTTCAGTGATACTCTGTCTTATTTCTTATTATCTCTTCAGTACCATAGAATGGCAATAGCATGCTTCCTTCTTGAGTACTCCTGTATCTGTTCCTCTGTTAGATTCTCAGCCATAGCCAAAAGCACTTACCTCTTCTTCTCCTCCTCTTGGTATACCCATCACCGCAAGAAACCAGAACACAGGTCGGAACGAGAGGGCCAAATTCACCATGAAGACACTTGTCTGACAAGCCCACCATTGCAAATCATGCCTTGAGAGTATGTTTCTGTGAGAGCCGAGCACAAAAAGAATCCTTCCGAGAAAAGATCCTCTTCTTCTTCTTCTTCTTCTTCTTCTTTCTTGTTTCTTTAAATCTGTGTTGGCGATTGGATATCATACGACATGGAAGCTTCTTTCTTGATAACGCTCTGCATCATTGCTCGCTCCAGCCACTGATTCACTGAAGACAAGGAAAGCTGAATCTAGCAGGCCATAGCGACTTAAAAGGAGTCACGGGTGTCATTTGCTCTCCATTCTCTCTTTCAATCATGTACAAAGTCCTATTGAGAGAGAGAGAGAGAGAGAGAGGAGAGAGCTATCCTCTCAATCATGTACAAAGTCCCAGTGAGAGAGAGAGAGAGAGAGAGAGAGAGAGAGCATCAAAGGAAGCCCTCCCACCTTTTGAAATTTGAAATTTGAATATGACTATCAACCTTCTCTCTCTTCTTCATCAATCATCCATGGGCCTGACTTCTAAGCTAGGTAGTCTTTAGTAAGACCCCTTGAGAGCCTTGGTCAAGCCTTCCCCACCTCGTTTCTTGTAAACAAAAGAGCACAAAATGACCCAACCCTCAAGACTCAAGACTCAAGACTCAAGACTCAAGGCTCAAGTGAGACAGACCAAGAAAGAGAAAACAAACCATTGCTTCAATTTGTAACTCCAACACCCCCCCCCCCCCCTTGCATTGTCCCCAATGCATGTCACCCCATTGCATGGATTGGCATGCATCCATCGCATCTTTAAGCGTGCATGCAGCTTCCCCATATGCTTCTCCCACATCAAGAACCCCCACACTTCTAGTCCCCACCAATTATGAGCATGGCCTCCAATTTATCATCATGTCCTAGAGAGTTATGCAACCTTACAAGTGACAACTCTACCACACATACAAGTTTGGACAAGCCTTTTCATCCAAATAGTTGTAAGGTGGCCCAAATCCCAACTCAAATTTTCCCCTTCTACAACTTCCTTGACATTTAATAAAGGCCTAAATTTGATGGGATGCCCACTACTTCATGTGGTAGTCAAGTTATTTGCAGACTTCTCATTTATCTAGTTTGAGCCTCAAACTCTCTCGAACTCTATACCTCTTATGTATAATATTATTGAAAAATGATAGACATCTTTAACAAGCCATGTCATTTGATAAACACAAATATATTTTTTGCTTATTTTGATAAGCAAAATAGCCAAAAACAAGCATGACAATCGTCTTCGTTCATGATGTTCGTGTTCATAGCTTAGTATGTGATGTTCTTGGATCGTTATAAGACCCAAAATATCACCACCAGAAAATGCACTCATAGACATTGTATTATTGCTTTGGACAATGATGTTAGACCAAGTTACTCATTCCCAAAGAAATTTGTACACAAGCTCATGTACTTGACAATGTCAAAACATCTATATGCCTTCTCACCAACGGTCATTTTCTTATTGTGCAACTTTTATCACATTTTCAAAAAAGAACACATTGAGAGTTTAAAAAATCATTAGTTCACTCCTTTTATGGGCTCAATAAGACGAATGATTATACCTCAAGGCTCAACAAGTTGGCTTACTCTAGCTAAGGTAATGATAGTTGCATCATGAGGTCTTTTCACTTGCTTTTTAACCTAGAGTCGATCGTACAAAGACATGCACTTTACTAAAGTGTCACTTATCTCTTCATGAAAAAAGCATCCATTCTTTTGTTATTCTTTCCAAGGACTCACTACAAGTTGTAAGCCCTCAACAATTTTACTCCATTCTCTTAGGTAGTATTTTTCCCTTTTATAGCATCAATGATTCAAATATCAAGGTTCACATTCAACTAGATATGAAAAGCTTACCTGATGTAAAAACATGAAATTTTTTTGTAAGATTTTCCATTTGTGTACAAAGTTTTGTGCAAGCTTAAAGATACCAAACATTCATTATTAGTAATTGTCTCATCACAACATCTTTCTACCGAAGAACACGTTGAAAAGCTACAAACGGCAACATGGAAATATAAGTCACATAAGGAACCAAAAAAATAAGTTATGCAAAATACACCATGTGGCAAGTAAGAAGAAGGAGCATGTTGTCACCTCTTTTTATTTAAATATAGGTCTACAAGGTACCATAAGTCCTTAAGAAGAATAAGGATTGTAGACTAAAAGTGTTGAATCATAAATAATATAGAAGTGTTGAATCAAAATTGTTGTACAAAACACATGTCTACGTACAACCAAAATTCTTTTATGTAGATACTTTAGACAAGGCAAATCAAATGCATGTGTGCTATCAAAGGAACCTAGAAGTAACTTATTGACTTATTTGCAATTTAGGAGCTATTTACTAATTGACAATCTTACTGACCAAGCCAAATATTTTGCAAATCAATTCGAACATAGCTAGAAGTAATTGTGGGCACAAAGTGCCAAGCATGTCTCCATATGCCCAAACTTGTTTATGCAGATACTTCAGACAAGGCTAGTCAAATGCATGTGTGCTATAAAGGCACCTTGGCTAGACTTTTCGCCTTATTTGCAAATTGCCTCATCCATTGACCAATGAACCAGTTCATTAATCGAGCCAAGTGTTTTCCAAGAAGCAATAGAGGGCAAGATTGCCAACCATGCTTCCCCAAGGCACTAGAGATGATCAACTGATCATTCTCAATGTACTAGATATTGTTCAACTAATCTTCGATAGCAATTTGGGATCTCTTGGGGTGACACCCATGAACTTTTCATATGTCAGGTAATCTCACCACCCATCCACACACACACGAGATAATAAGTCATCAATAAATTCTTTTCATAGCAATGGTCCTATTTGAACTCTTTCATATATAGTAACTTGTTGAGCAACATGACTAGAATGTTTCTATACTATGCAGTGTACTCCAAATAATATTAGTGAGGTCATACATGTGCATGAGATTGTAAAAATATGTTCATCATGAGGTAAGCTCTCATTGGTAGAGTAAGGATTCACCTTCTATATTGCCTAGCCTATAAACTATCAAGTTTGATTCCATGTATCTAATGGAGCGATCTTTTCCATGTTGCTCATAACTATGAGTAAGTAGAATGTCTGTTATGAGATGAAGAATAACATACCAAAAACTATTGAGTCCAAGTAAGATATGCATATAAAATATAATGAGCAATTTAGTACTGAGTACAAGTGCATTAAAGGTATTATGTATCTAATACCAAAGTTTAATGTTAAACAACACAATAGGCTAATTTTGTCTTATGGTTTCCTAAGCTAGCACAGTAAAGATATTGTCAAGATGATATATAGATATTAGTGCATTAAATATACGATGTAGCTATTACCAAGGTTTAGTGCTAGAATCAATAAAGTATAATTATTTAACATATAGTTTCCCAAACTAAGGGATTGTAGTATTGTTGAACCTTCCACCATAGACTATCAATAATCTAGGCCAAAATTCAATAGCATACAAAGCATTGAGATGAACACAAGAGAATTTGAGAAAGAAAGAGAAATAAGAGAGCATGACATAAACAAGACATAAACATTGGGTACAATTTGCTCCCATGCATGAGCGAGGACCTATCTCATGCATATATTTAATGTATTGCAAAATCTTTTGTGCTCAACATAAAACGTTGCATCCACTTTAGGGTGTTTTAGCTTGTTTGGATGAATTGCATTGCCTTTTCTGATAATCTCCTAATGTTTCAATCAAATCCTAAAATCTAAAATATGTCTTGGTAAGATCATGAATAGTAGCATTTACACATATTATTTAATATCACCAATACCATATTTAAAAATAGCTAGTGGCGTGCCTCATGCAAGGCTCTCCCATGCAATACTACATGGGAGCTTGCCAATGAATTGCTTAGGAGGGATGAGTAGAGGAGATCAAGAGATGAGGATATACGAGGTAAGTGAGGAAAGCATTAACCAAGAGATTAGTTCATTGTGGTAAATCAATGAGGAGACCCACTACTCACATTAACATAAAAGAGAGTAGGCAATCAATGAAGAATCACATTGGAAGCAAATCCACAACTAGTGTCGGAGCTTCTTGTAGCCTACATCAATGGAAACATGGAGAACAAAAAAGAAGGTGTAGCCAAAAGAATTGCTCTAGATGCTAAGAAATTCAGTGAAAATGTGCTTGGATTCAACTCAAAACTGGCATTGGTTTTCTTCACAGTTAAGCCACCCAAACCCATGGAAGCAGCTTTCTAGTTTAACGCAATCTTATAGGACGAAGGAATCATGGATCAAATCTATTATGGAAAAAAGAGCTTCTTCAAGGTGGTGTTCAATAAGAAGGAAGCACTAACAAACAATATAGATGCAAGTCATGTACTTCTAGGGATTGAATATTATATATGTAATGCCATGGAAACCTGTGGAGTTGGGGAGAGATAGACTCAAAAAAGAATACCTAGTCAAGGTTGAAATCCCATACATCATGGCGTGTCTTCAGAATCTACTATTTGACATTACAAAAAGGCTTGGTAAGCCATTTGTGTACACCCTTGGTGAGCCTATTTTGCAACAAGATCTTCATGGTGTGGAACATCAAGGATGAAAAATTAAAACCATTGGTGGTGGATGTTCCTATTGTGTGATAGCTTTTGTTCGAGTTTTCTTGGAGAAAATCTACTAGGTCATGCCTTAATTGTGGATTGTGGGGGTACTATTTCTAGGAATGTCCCAAAGCCAAGGATTAGATGCCACGGGAAGGGAAAAAAGCATGGTCTAAGGTGGTTAAAAACTCAAGAGGGATTGAAGGGAATGATGTGGAAAATGGTAAAGGATGGTGGGTGACAAATTGTTAGCAAATGAAGGAATAAAAATAGTAGTCCTCCTGAGCAAAGAATTGAGGTCCCAAATAGTAGTTGAATGCTGCAACTACCCCCTAGTTGCAATTTTTGGAAATGAAGTTGCTATTCCAAAGAACATCAAAAGGGAGAGCCAATGCCTTTGCAAGCATTAATAAAATTCCAAAGGAGAAACTCAATCAAGAATACCCAAGGATTAAAGCAAAACTCCAAATGGCTTCAATACATGGTGACATCCTAGCTCACAAAAGGTAACTTGATTGGTTCATGGCATACATTAGTGCAAATCATCTTGATCAAAATAGATACGCAATTGAAGTTTGAAGTGAAGGAGAAGGAGCAAGGATTCAAGAAAGCAAGCAATCGATAAGAAGCTCTCCCCTTCTCTCTTTCTTTCCTTTGGATAGTGCATGTGGAGGCACCAGAAGTAGGGCAAATCAAAAATCTTAGATTTATGTGAGATTTGGTGTGTGCAAGCATATCGATGTGTATTATACAAATAAGAACTTTAGGGCTTTCCTGGTATGTTTTTGGGCATCTAAAGTCATTTCGGGCCATGTTTTAGCTCCACAAGGTTGCAAACATCAGTTTCAAGGCATATTCTAATTTTGGGTGTGTTGACAAATTTCTAGTGTAGAGGTTATATATGTCAAATATGTAAGTTCTAAGGTGTTTCTCAAGGAGAAAAGACAAGATAGTAAAAAAGACTATCCAATTTATTACTATGCACATCCTATGAAGGGTTGCATAAGCTTTCCTTGTCGTTTAGTACTCAATTGTGTCAAAATGATTGAGAACAATGGGAATCTAATTATTGAGAAGCTAGATAAGAATAACTACCCATCATGGAAATTCATGTAACAAACTTCCTTATAGGAAAATGTGTGTTCAAGTTTGTTTCAAAGTGAAATGAAGAAAAGAAACCATAGCTAAGTAACCCTGCGAGATTGTAGAAGAATTAAAGATGTGGAAAGAATGGAATGCAAAAGACAAAAAGATAATGTATTGGCTATCTACAATAATTGATAATATTATGTTAGGGCATATAAAAATGCAAAAACTTCACATGCAACTTGGACAATCTTCAAGAATATCAGTAAATACAAAGGCATGGAATATTGAAGGCAAGGGTTGAATACCTTGAAGAAAGAGAATATGTCTATGAATTATTATGTTTTGAAGGTGAGAAGTATTGCAAATACCTTAGCAGCTATTAATGCAATGCCCAATGATGATGATTTCAGTTCATCTACTTTGGGTAGCCTTAATAATGAGAAGACCTAAAAATCATTTGTTACTTCTGTATATGTATGGAAGTCATTTCCAGATTTTGATGAGTTGGTCTCTCTCATGATCACTGAAGAGATCAGTATGCAAGGTGAATCATATGAAAGAAGTAGTGAATAGGTCAAAGCATTTTACTCAAGTTCAAGAAGGGCATATGGCAGATCCTCTTCAAGAGCTTGTGGTATGGGATATGCTTGTGCTAACTAGAAAAACAATCTAAATCAACAATTTGGTGACATACAAATTTCGGGAGGCTATGGCAATTCTAAGGTAGGGGAGCTTTAGAGGAAGATGTGGATGGTAGAACAAAGGTTCTAATAATTTTGTAATTGTTTATCATTACTGTGGAAGAACATGTCAATTGTTTTGATGAAAAGGATGATATTCAGAGAGGTAAGTTATAGCAAGAAAATAATGCATTGTCTTCAAGACAAAATGATCAACATTGAATGAGTGTTTGTCATGCAACATAAAATGAATGTTGTTATAGGAAAGGGGATATGAGATATAGTATGTCGATTCTAGCGCATCTAATCATATGACCAACCATGCTAAATGGTTTGGAGAGATGCAAGATTTACAAAGTCTGGGTTATGTAGAGATATGTGATGATTTGTGACACATTTTCATATCTTGGAAAAATTCATTTGTCCTTGTATGATGGTTAGACAATGTGTTTATTAAATGTTTTACATGTGTCATCCATCACAAAGAATTTAGTATATGTTGGTCAAACGATAGAGCAAGGGGGCTGCAAGTTAGATTTAATATGAAGGGGTATTTTATTGAAGACTTTAAAAATAAGTGCAAGTTGACTACAAAAGGAAGTAGAGTTGGCTGCATGTTTACCTTTGATGCTAGAATCCCTACTATAAATAATGTTATATATGCTAAAGGCAAAGGTGTGGTTGCAGACATTGAAATATGGCACAAACATATTGGACATGTAAATCTATAAAGGTTGAAAGTAATGTAGTATAAAGGGTTTGCCTACATTCAAAGTTGTAGAATTAAATAAAGTTTGTGAAGCATGTTAATTTGGGAAGCAAGCAAGGCAAATGTTTTTGCATGACAAAGATGTAACCAAGAATGTACTTGATATTGTGCATACAAATGTTTGGGAGTCTAGTCAAAACGTATCTCTTAGTGGGAGTAAGTATTTTGTTATATTCATTAATTATTGATTTAGAAAACTCTAGGTATATTTCATGAAGGAAGAGGGTGAAGTGTTTGAGCACTCCAAAACTTTCAAGGCTATTATTATTGAAATAGAGACATGCCTGAAAGTTAAGTGCTTAAGGTCAAATGGAGGGGGAGAATACCTCTCTAATGAGTTCAATGAATTTTTTAGGTCTCATGGGATAAAGCGTTAGTTTACATACAAGTATACCCCACAAAAAATGGGGTTGTAAAAAGGATAAACAGACATATTGTGGAAGTTGCACGAGCATTGATGGTGGCTGAGAAAAATATGCCCAATCACTTTTAGTTTGAGGCTATTTATACTATTGTATACATTATAAAAAAGTCTCCCATAGATGTAGTTCATGGTATGACTCCTAATGAATATTTTATAGGCAAGAAACCTAATGTATCACACTTGAAAGTGTTTGGCTATATTGCATATGTTCATGTTCCTAATGAGTTAAGGAAGAAATTGAACCCTAAGGCTTAAAAATGTATTTTCATTAGATACTCTATTGAGCAAAGAGGGTATCATTGTTATAACCCTATTAATGGTGAGTTTTGAGTAAGTAGGAATGTTATCTTTGATGAGATGAGTAGTTGGTATGCATCCACTAGAGATGCATTGGATAATATTGATGATCATGATAGTCATTTGTAGACCAAAAAGAAAGAATCATGGACTCTTAATGAACCAGAGATATCATATTGTAGTAGATCTATAGTCAATCCTTGGTATGGGAGACTAAGGAGTAGCCCTACATATTCAGGTACATCTATTACTGTTATAAGTAATGACAAAGGGAAGAAGAAAGTGTTAAGTGAAAATATCATCTACTAGTCATGCAATTCTTGATGGAGAGAGAGCTTGTATGATGAGTTTGGTTCTCCTTCAGCCAGGACACTAAGTGTACACAAAGCACATGGTAATGTAAAGACTCCATTCACTGATCTAGTGTATATGGGTCTAGTAGGGTGAGATACCTTGTTAGAAGATTTGGTTTTGAGGGTTATGCAACTCACCATTATGTTTACATGGTCAAGGTAGTTGAGGATGTTAGCACACTTGTTTTAAGGAGGCTATTGGTCATACTCATTGGGATGCAGTAATGGATGAGGAGATGGTTGCATTAGAGGCCAATAGGACTTGAGATCTAGTGCCAGAGGGAAAGAAAACTATTTTGCAAGTGGGTATATAAATAATGTTCCAAATCACTCTATCATATACTTTATTGGCATCCATGTTGAGGAGTATAGAATCCTTGTTTAGACAATGATAGATTCAGTCCTTGTTTAGACAAGGGTGTGGTCCATTGAGAAATCTTGATTTGAATTGTATTGCGCAATTCTATGTCATGAAGAAATTTCTCCTAGCCCATGTATAACACCTATGGCAGCATGAATTTGATTCCATTTGCCAATGCTTTGCCCATGACTTTGTATGCTACATTGAGCTATGTGAATATTGACACTAGGAGATTTGGTCTATTTTCAAGGAATTTGTAATAAGATTGATGGTTCCCATATTAATTGTTCTTGGTAATGATTCTCTTGAAGTACAAAAATTTGCTAGTTCCACTAGATTTTCTCCATGTGTTCCATATCTATCGGAAGAACTCAACTAGGAGCCCATCAAGGCCTAGGTATTTTCCTCTTTGACTTCATTTTCAATACAGAATATCCAAACCCCACATGGAGAAGGGATGCTCCAATGTGTTCTACTCAAGGGTGAGGCAAGGTTACTTATCTGCATAGCTAGCCAGCCTTTGATGATACTCTCTAAGGTGACTACTTTGTGTCCCATTATTGCTAATAGCTACATCTTGAGGTCAATGGTAAGTTCTTCATCATTAACAAGGTATGAGCCATTGTCTTGAACTACCTTCATAATGGTTTCTCTTTGCTTATTTTCTTTTACTTCTTTGAAGTAACAGTTGTTTACGGCATCACCATAGACTTTCCACTTCCCTCTTAGTTGGATTTTGAGATTATGACTTGCCTCATTTCCATGGCATTAAGATCATCTTCAAGGACCTGCATGAGTCTACAGAGAGTCTCATCAAAAGGATTAACACTGAGAGCATAAAGAATGAAATCTCTACATTTAATAGCACCATTTGAAAGTTCTCTCTCTCACGACTAGCTTTAATTCTACCATGGCTCTTGAATTGTTGAGTAATCATTGAATTAGCCCTCCTTGTGGGTAGAAGACATGGCTTCTTTGGCCTTTCCCATGAGCCCTAAATCACAAAGAAAAGTAGTGCTTAATTTAAAGGGGGGACAAGGGGGGACTATGTCTACTACAACCTATCATAGCAACACTAATAGCAGTTGACAATAATGGAACAATAGTAGGATGATGAAATCTCCGAGATTATGTTTAGTCTCATGTCTTCTACAAGCCACCATTGTCCAAACATTGCCAATGATTGATGCAAATCCTATTCAAGTGTTTGGATCTCCACATTGAGCATGACTACTTGTTATGCTAGGACAATTATAGCTAGTGCCCTAAGTACAACGTCCCATCTCTATTTTTCTTAGTGGCATGCCATGTTGGGATAACATCGTGCTCTAGATCTCCATCAAAGCAAGGTTGCATGCTAAGATTTCCTTTTTAAGATCCTCCCACATCCTTGCATTGTCAATTGAGTTGCTAGGTGCTAGATTGAGCAGACTTTGATATTCTTTATCTCAATATCTGGCCTAATTGAGACTATTGCTTTCTCTCAATTAGCCTTCTTCATATATGGTTTCAAATCACTATTGCATATAATAATGGCACCTCCCCCCTCTTTGGCAATCTCTTGCAAATATTGTGTACCTATCTAGGTAGAAGGTGAGGACTTCCTCTTCACTCAATTCATTTTCTTATAATGGTAATATATCACTTTTTCACTTCTTAACCTGTTTGAATCATGCATATTTTTTCTTGCTATCTCCAAGCCCACAAACGTTCTCCATAAGGCATGGGTAAGTCTTGTTGCTTTAAATATTTGCATAGAAGTTGGCACCATGAGCTCTATATCATCTCCTTTTTTCAAGGATGCATCTTGGTTTCTATCCACCAAAGGGATATGCGCAATCTTCTTGATTGAGAGCCACTTCTTCTTTCCTTGAAGTTGTTGCATTAATTTGGCTCTTAGGTTAGTGTTCTCTTTGTCATGTGACCCTTCCATTCTTGTGGTCTTATTTGGTCATTTTTAAGTGCTGCTTGAGCCCCCATTTTAAACTTTTACTCTTTTGAATTTTACCTAACATTGTTGTATGTTAAACAACCAAATGCTTTGCCCTCTCCACATTTGCATGCATAAGTCTAGGGACAACTTCTTCAACCTTATCTTCTTTGGCATTTGAAGGAGTTACTAATGGTCTCTTGGGATAGTCTTTGACAAAATGGTCTCTTGGGATAGTCTTTGACAAAATGCATATGCTCTTTATAATGATATTAATTTATAAAACACTCAAGTCCATGAGGACTAAAAAGATCAAGCCCATTAGGAGCAAGCTTGTGCTTGTCCTACAATACATGCATCTTCTTTTCATCTCAAAAAATACCTAAACTAGACACATAGAGAACCTTTTATGGTGCTTGGGTGAGGACACCAAACTTGTTATCAAGCCAAACCAAAGACTCAAGGAAAGAGACCTAAACAAAGCATTTGTGTGGGAGAACCTCTTTTGTTAAAATCTTGGAGCTCCAAGGGGTGATATACACCAACTTTCCCTTGTACTACCTAACCCACAACCCGAGCTTCATTCTTATTCCTACACAAAACTAATAAAAGCTAGATAGAAGCCCTTCCTAACAATCCTAAATTCTTGGAGAGCTACTTTAGTTGATACATTGTAGGAACCATCTCTCGAACTCATCTTGGACAAGGCTTTCCCCATGAAATAGAAGAAGAGTCGGGCTTAGGAGAAGTCAACATATCACTACCTAAGGTGAGATAGGAAAAGATGATGGGTGTCTTACTGATTCTTTGACTTTTTGTGATGAGTGCTTGGTTCATTGCATTGTGTTATGAGAGCTCTTTTTGTAGATCCTTTTCCATGGTTGTGTTATCCTTTATGCTACCAACAAGCTTGGTGGTAGTCCAAGGCCATCTAACCACCCAATTTCTATTGCCTCCTATTATAATCTATAGGGGTCTCCTTCTCTAAGGGTCATTTGGCTAATTGGTGCTCCATTCATGCAATTTAGAGGGTTACCACATGGAAATAGTGATGAGCTCCCACTTCAAAGCCATGTGATAGACATTAAATGCTATTTAATAGCTAATGAAGTCACATGTGCTAACTAGCATCTAGGAATTTTGAATGAACCTTGAGGCTCATTGTATAATATTCATTGTGGCTAACGTAACATTGAGCCACCACAAGCTCCCCAAGACTATCCTAAAAACTCTCAAACCTAACTCAAATGTAGAGGGGAAATTTAAATTTGAATCCTCCTCCTTCCCTATTCCCTCTATCTCTCTCTCTCTCTCTCTCTCTCTCTCTCTCTCTCTCTCTCTCTCTCTCTCTCTCTCTCTCTCTCTCTCTCTCTCTCTCTCTCTTAACAATTGATTTTCTAAACTAAAGAAAAATTAAAGACGCCTCTATTTTTCACTCACTCCATTTCTCTCTCCCTCATGTAAAGAAAAACCCATGTTCCTACTTCGATGTTGCTACAAGTGTGTCACTCCCATTGATCATCTTGTGTGAAAAACCTTGAAATATCCATACAATGTGAAAGGCCTTCCATAGCAATGTGTTTCTAATTTTCCCCCATTGCTAGTGCATGTCCTCCCCTATTGGTGCTCAACACTAGAACACATACGCTTTCTCCATCTCTCTCACACTATCACACAAAATGGGGAAGGGGAGACTGGTCCATGCATGCATGGGAAAGGATAATATTTTCAAAGGCTATTGCTAGTATAGAGGAGGTCACTGTGTCCTACAGGCAATGTTGAAGAGCTCTTGTCTATCATTTCTATGAGAAGATTGTGATGCTACTAGGAGAGCTTCTACTTGTTGAGCAAGAGATCTTGTAGTGTGAGCCAACATAGATTTGACGCACACACAAAGAGAAGGGTAGAAAAGCTAAAGGGTGAGAGAGGTAGGAAAACAAGAAGAAGAAAGAGAAGATGAACACAAGGGGTGTTGTCATACCAAATGCCATGGGTAGCCCTCGCTATCATCATGCTTGGCTCCCTCTATCCACCATAGCACTATGGGTAGCCATTTGCAATAGCAAGCAAAAGAAGCTTAGAAAAGGAAGAGGAGGAGGAGGAATAAGAGGAAGAGCCTAGCCTCCTTGCAACCCATTGCCACTCTAATGGCGCCCCTTCCCTTTCCACATTTTGAGATCCTCCTAGGTTAGAAGGGACCAGAATAAGATGGAGCAAGGGTGGAAGGAGGAGCCATGTGGAGGGAGGAGAGAAAGGAGAAGGCAAATGAAGGGAGTTAGGGAAGGGGAAGGCAAGTGAAGGAACAACCATAGAAGGAGCACAAGTCTCATTCTTGATTAGTAAATGTTCAAACCGCGTTCTCCCCCCCCCCCCCCAAACCGCTCTCTCTCTTTTGTGTAACTACAAGTCATTGATTGGACTCCATCGCCTTGGCAATTGATCCTTTGGCTCTATCTCTCACAATGATGGCGGGACGCGTCCCATTGTAGCTTTGGAGCATCCATGAGAGAGAGCTTGATTCGGTCAAAGTTGTTGAAGCAGTGATCAACAAAGAGTGCACCAGCTGGACGGTGGACCACCCCTTGGCACATGCGGTGATTGGTACACGTGCCGGAAGGTACAACGGCCACGATGAGGCCGCGTCACGCATGAGACGATCTGAAGAGACCTTCGAGCATGAGAGGCTTTTTGTGAACTTCAATAGAGCCGACACATGGAAGTGTCCAGGAAGGAGCGGGGACATGAAGCTGACGCCATGTCGGCCCTAATTGGGTATCCCACCCGGACCCAGGATCTCGTCTCCCAAGCACCCGACACACAGGACAATAGGCCAACATGCACCTTGCAAGTTGCCACCTTGGTGCATAAAATGCAGATCGATGCTGGTCAAGGTTCTAACCTATGGACAATGTCTTAACACTTAGTAGGAGTCCCATACGGCTTGCTTTCCAACCTCTACCACCAAGGAGACCTACCAAGTCTTGGTTCCAAAGGTTTATCACGGTTTGAAAAACATAAAATATACAAAGGGGTGACACCACCGCAGTCGATTATCAAGCAACATAAGTTGTGAATATGTTGCCTTAAAATTGCTAGACTATATATTACTATTGCCAAGAAACAGAATCATTAAGTATATTTTGATGGTTAGGAATTGTATTAGAAGAGAGGTTTTCATGTATGTGTATACATGCTCTTTTATTGTCTTTTGGGAAAAATAAAGGTAGTCCTATAATTTAAGGTATGTGCTACATCCTTATGTTAGGCATATTAGTACATTAAGGACATGGATTGGAAAATATGCCTAGAAGGTTTGAAATGCGCATAAGCAACAAGTTGAAGGACCACTTTTATTATCTTAAATTATACATGTGAAGTGTTTTGGTCAATTACATGAATTTGTTTATACTTCATGATACTATAATTGGCCCTATCAATATATCATGGCATTGTGCTTTTGCATAATGTATTATCTTGTATTGCTTTTTTTAAGTTATCCTTCTAAGTACACGACAAGCATGTAAAGATAAATTTGGTGCGGTGGACTCTAATTATTCCATCATGTCAAAGTACATAAGTAAATGCAAGCAACTTTTTGTATTGAGACCTAGATAAAGTAATTCTGGCAGAGATTGGAAGGAAGTTACAAAAGAGCTGGTATGGAGGAGAAAAATCCAAGAAAAGATGATGGGGCTTTACTCCAAAGTGTGTGGACTTTTCTCCAAGCCTTTGTGGACAATTGTCCCCCATCTAAAGGTACCTAAAAGTGGAAGAAAGAAGGGCTCAAAATGGTCAATTGAGGTGGAACTACTTATGGGATGAAGAGAGGAAGGAAATGTACAACACAAAATAAATTATAGTAAATTTTAGGTTGGGAAAGGCAGAAAAATATGCATTGGGAATGTTCTATATGGGAAGAGAAATACTTGGCCTCCTTTATCCAAGCCATGCAAAGCTTCAGGAACCATAAGATTGAACTTGTAACAAAAGTGAAGAAGAGACATGATTTCCAAAGGGATAGGTGTGAAGTGCCGCTATTGGTTTATAACAAATGGAAAGATAGCTTTCCACACTTTAAGATACGAATATGAAAAATGCAGTTAGTTAAAGTATGGGAAGCTATCCCAAGGAGGCAACTTAATCTACTCTAGAAAATAGTTGCAAGGAAGATGCCTACCAAGGACAAGGTATGGAAGATGACGAGAATCAATGCTAATTGTATATTTTGTGTCATCCAAAGGGAAATAGTGAAGCACTTCTTTTGGACTTGGAAAAAACTGGGGCCATATGGAAGAGGTTAAGGGAATGGTTCAGGTTAGTTGACCTTGTAAATATTACATGGCACGGTGTGAATGAAATCTTAGTAAGGAGTAAATAATATACAAAAAATGTGGGAAGAACCAAACTACTTTAATTTCAAACAAACTAATACAAAGATGGCCCTATCTACTGGTGTGCTTCCATTATGAAGCTTATATGGTGATTTGGACAGATGGTGGGGACAAAGAGCTTAAGGCTAGCTGGAAGAACTCTAGCTAGGTGAACAATAGATTAATGATAACTTTGGAGGGGTTTTCCTTTTATAGCTAAGGAAGGTAGTCTAGTCAGCTTGTTCGCTGACCATATTATGAACCTTCTCTAGTTGACCAATGAATATTATAGGAAATATTTACTTTATTGTTGGGAAAGGGGCTAGATCTCCCTAGCCTAGGGCTACTTTTACAACCACAGACCCCAAAATAGTCGTCCCTAAAAACTCCCACACCTTGCAACTCGATGCATTGTGCCTTGAGTTGCTACTAGTATAACTAATGTATCTAACCCAAAGGCTAAATCCACAAATGTCACCTTTTTGCCATCCTATCATATAAAGCTCATTTGACATATAAGTCATGACCCAACCAATGCCACATGCTCACACATGGCTTCTCCTCATAATGGAGACCTTACAATTTAGAGCACCATGGATCATTGGTGGCAACTTATGAGGATGGGGCATTGAGCATATCTAACTCTCCCCCTCAATATCCACCTGCTATAGGTGAACTGCATCCTTAGCCCAATGCCAAGTCTCTAAAGATGAAATTGAACTAGATATTTTGCAAGATTTTTGGTGAAGATATCTACTCCATTCTCCTACATTGGATAGTAAATAAGCTCTACTATCCCATCCTCGATCAAGCCAAACATATAGTGATATTGTATCTCAATGTGTTTGTTGTAAATGCATGAAAAATTGGATTTTTGGCAATGGTGATGTAGCTTTGACTATCACATATTAGCACCATTGGATCTTCATCCTATACTTCCATATGCCATAGGATCCTCCTTAACTATACTACTTCATATGCAGTAGTAAAATATATTGCCTTGTACTTTGCTTTAGTAGAAGAAAGTGCCATAGTTGGTTGCTTCTTACTAATATAAGAAGATTCTTGTACTTTGCTTCAGTAGAAGACAGTGCCATAGTTGGTTGCTTCTTACTAATCTAAGAGAAGATTCTTGAGCCCAAAGAGAAACAATATCCAAAAACTAATTTCCTAGAATCACTATTACCTACCCAATCTGAGTCACAATTCCTAGCAAGAGAACTTTTGAAACTGTATATGATATCATAATCAAGAGTTCCCTTCAAGTATTTGAGCACTTGTATCCTAGCTTTCCAATGGCTTTCTTGTGGTTTGTTTGAGAACCTACTCAAAACACCAACAATAAAATTGATATCTAGCCTAGTATTGCACAAGTAGATGAGACTATTGACTAACCTCTTATTGTTGAATGCTGAAATGACTTGGTTTTTTGATTGATTTTTGTTGTTTTTGAAGGCTAAATGGTTGATTTTTGATGCATTTTGAGTGATGACTAGTTATTTTGGAAGGGTTTGAGAGTGTTTTGAATGAGATTGATTATTTTGTGGAAGCTCGTGATGATTCTCAATAGAAATATGAGGTTCTGTGATGTTCTGATAGATTCTGTTGAGGTTTTGATAGCTTCTATTTTGTTCTGTTTTTCTTCTGTATGAAGCATGGATTGATGATTGATGGAAGTTGAGGTCTTTTGCAAGCTCACTGAATAATTTATTATGGTTTGGAATGCTTTTGGTATGAGTTATGAGGTTCTGATGCTTTATGTTGACCTTTTATGAAATTTTCTATACAGCTTATATTTCTGTTTCTGTTCTGTTTTGTTTTGTAGATCTTCTATAAGTGTTCTGTGGAATGTGTGTGTGATTTTGGGGAAGTTTTCTAGCCTTGGAAAGAGGTGAATCTAAGTTCAAAAGAGTTCAAGGAAGTCAAAGAAGCAGTGCTGAAGACTCAATAGAAGACTAGAGTGAAGAGACAGTAGTGAGCTATGAAGAGTTATTGTAGTGGCTTGATGGGACCTGAAATGGGCCGGCATTGGCTATGGCACTAGTTGGACCTCATGCTCATAACCGACAAACACACCCTCACGGCCTCGTGGACCGGGAGCGTCAATCTACTACTAAAGGACAAACTGTCCTAAAGCCTAATCAATTGAGTTTATAGCTTTATAGTTTTGTAGTCTAACGTTTCCCTTTCTATAAACTCCACAGAGGGAGAACCCATACACATTGGCAATAAATACAATGATAATCACATACATGGGAGGCAACCTCTCGATAGAAACACCATGGCCCCACTGCAGCTCTCTTACATCGTAGGGATTAGCCCCTTGATGCACTGCTCAACATATAAAACAAACGAACAAACTCCACTCTTCATTTCGAAAGTAATCCAGGAGATATACCATGCTTCCTCACTAAATAATCCCACAAGAACCGAACATCTATCCTACGGCTTAGGCAACGTGGGTCATTGTTATTGAAAACATGTGCTATGTATCCAGGGTTTATATTCCGATACCATGATCAATCATGCACATGCAAAGTGAATGATTCTAAAGTGCTCAAACATCATTTTCAAATCAGCAACGTGCTTAGTGCACAACCAGGCTTTTAATGCTTATTCTCTAACGCATTGCAGCGATGAAAGGATAGCACCAAGATAATACTCGTGCTACTATCCTCTTACTCAAAATAACATGAACTCTATGACATGATGTGCATCAGAAAATTAGCAACAATCAGCACGCAAATCACACCATTCAAACCTCCCAACCCCCTACGTTTAGGTATTGCTTTCGTTGCACAGGTGTAGAGGTTCATTTTGATGTAGAAAAAGCAGTAAATCACAAACTTTAACAAAACCTCATGCTTTACCACTACTACACATTCACAAATAATTATTATATTTTTTCTTATTTTTCCAAGACGTATTTCTATTTTTTCTCTTATTTTCTCTATTTTCTTGATTTATTTATTAATAAAATAGGCCATCTTCTAGTTTTTCTTATCCCACTCACTTCAATATGTTATTATTCAATTTGTCTTCCATATTCCCCCCATGGGAACACCTTTCCCTCACTCGAAACGGGAAAAATACCATTTTGCCACTTAAAACCCGCATTTTGGGTTTACGGGAATTAAATAAAGCATGTAAATCATTGCAAACTCAGAATTTTCTGATATACAACAATTATTCATAATGCAAACAGCACTCACACAAATTTTCATCCAGTAAGAACATAATTATCATCATAAATTATAAAAAATCCTTCATTTTCTTCATACAAATGGTCATACCGTGTTTTTACGTAACTCGAGACGCCTTGAATGCATGCATAACCAGCAGATGGAGCCTCCATTTCTCTCAATCCAATGCTCTACCTCAATCTTCAGCATCTTCATCCATCTTCATCATCACTTTCTTCATTTTCCTTCATTCTTCCTTCATCAAGATGGCACACATAAATAGCCCATAGAGAAGAGAGAGAGGGAGGAGAGAGAAAGACTAGAATCAGATCTCTCCATTCAGTCCATCATTCCATGAGCGAAGGCAAGCGATAAGATCAGCCCATAGAGAGAAGATCAGGGGTATCATCGGTTGCAGGGGTTGTATTCAACCTCCAATCATGATGAGAGAGGAGAGAGGGCGAAAAATGCACCAGCGTCGTGCAGACATTGTGCTCTTTTTCTCCTTCACAAATTTTTCATGTTGGTTGCATAAAATTTGGGGGGGTCCAAAGCTCCCAAAGGGCACCACCCCTTTTGGCCAAACTTGTCCACCTCTTCGAATCTTGACCCTTTTGTGGCCATTTGAATTTCCAGCATCCAATTCGAGCTCTGAAAAATCCTGGGTGTCCGGCTTGACATCCTACATTGACTGGCAACTCCTGACATCCCGCACGACAGTCGAAAAAATTATCAAAAATCCACAAGTGTCGCTCAGGCGCCTTTCAAAAGTCGTCTTTCACTTGGTGCTAAAAAATCGTCCTAGCTGGAACCGCCGCCTGCGATGTTAAATATTTTTCCCCTAAATTCCGGATTTTTTGGCAAATTTTAGGCACATCCCGGGCTCAAAACTCCGCTCTCATTGGCGACCACGGAATAGGGCAACTCAACTCGTCGAATCCCACAACAGATCTGCACAAAACAACCAAAGGAAGCATCAAGCTGATACAAAATAGATACATACTAAAACACATCACAATGCTCACCCTACCCTCTGACAGAACCAAGGCATGACATCCACAAGGAGTAGGCATAGCATAATCTGATAGAAGGTCCGAAGCTAGTCACTAACGGACTACTCCAACACAGCCAAACTAAAAAGAACTATCAAAGAAGTCGCCCTAAGTGGTGGTTTGAACTACCTACCTAACTAAGGACAACACAACCAGGAGCTCCTACTAGGCGAGGACTCCTATAGCTTGATCAAGAAGTATTTTCTTTTAGCACATTTCTTCTTTTAGGTTTTTATGTTTCCATACTCGGGCATGTAAAAAGGAGGGAGCTGAGCGTAGTGACCCAAGGAGAACAGGGCATCGGCCTCAGGTCCTGTCCTGGTATCCAAGAACCTACCAAGCCCTCGCAAGGCAACACTTAATCCTTTTCTGACGCTCACTTTTATTTTCGCTCCAACAATCCTTACTTTCTTCTTTTCCAGCAAGATGCCACCCCTAGGAAGACAAGGCATCGGCCCTGGGTTTAACTCGTCCCCACGAACCTACCAGGCCTTCGCTAGGCGATGATCAACTGCTTATAAAATTTCATTTCTTTTCTTTTCTATTTTTATAGGGGTTAGAACCCCTTTTTACACACCTTTGTATATATTTATTGTCTTTTGAGATATTCAGGGTTTTTTTCTCTCTATCATCATCATTTTTCCTTTGGCAGGCTTCTCTAACTGCCTCACAACTAACAAGAACTCCTAAAATGGTTGCCTAGCGGGCTAGTAGAACAGGGTCACTGGGACTACTTCTAAAACAGGTCTTCCGATGCCTGTCAATGTCTTGATAGGAGGCAACGACTACTCAACCCTCCCTCAAACATACCTAACCTAAACCTGGGACTTCATGCCTTAGATGCCAGTCCCTAATAAAGAAAAGAAAATCCCCTACAAGTACAAGACATATATAGCATAAAAACCACGGTACTCGAAAAGGAGAGATATCACCTGGATAGGGCCACGAGAAGCTTCCGCGCAACAAAGGCTCCTTCCAAGTTCTTCTTCAAACCTGTTTAGCACAGAACTAAAACAAGAAACCATTAACCGCACATGTACTAAACAAACGACTGGCCCTCTTGGCCTAACGAAATCTGGACGTAATATCCAAAGCAGCTAGCCTTCCTAGCTTAAAACTAGATAGGTCATTTTAGTCCACGTAATACTGATGTCCTTGGCATATACATCACACCCTATCAGACTACCCAGGGTGCCAAGGATAGCATAGCATAGGTCAACTAGCTCCATGCTACTCATGCAAGTTAGCTAAAAGCTTGATCTTGTACTTTTTGATCTTAGTTTGTTTTTTTTTGTAGAGCTATAAGTCCAAGCCTTTCCACAAATAACTCATCAATAAGGCCAATCCCTTCTTGGGCACTATGAGCTGAATGAATGGCCTAAGTGGGCTTGCATGTCCCACATTTATTGTCATCCGAATAAAATGGTCGTTCAAGCGGCTGAGTGGCTCCTTTGGCAGAAATAATCATAGCTTTGTACTCATTCGAACCTCCCCTATTTGGGTTTTCACATAAATTAGTGCTACGACCCAAACTAGGTAGAGCTTCAAGCCTAGGCACATCACATGGGTGTATCCCAAGGCAGTGTATATTGTCAGATGTATATCCAGTCTTATCCTCTTGGGGGTTCGACAAAATATATCCAAATGGGATCCTTGGCCTTACATCCGACACTCCTGCCATACTTTTGGAGATTTTGGGTCTCCAAACCCATCTCACATTTCCCTTAATATTCTTGCATTCCCTCAATTTGCTGCACTGGTCTAACGAACTCAATGCAAACTTATCCCTATGGCCAAATGGCCTCACATCCTTATGACCTTTGTGAAGCACAGGGGGACTTTTAGCATTTTGCATCCTCTTTACAAAAGATATCTTTACTTGTTTACATCCATACTGTAATTTTTTTTCCATAAGAACCATGATTTCACTGAAGGGAAGAACATCCGCCCGGAAGCATGATTCCGACACCAAAGGTCTCTCAAGAGCCTTACTAGCAAAAAAATTAGAACCACACGCAGAATGCTTATCAGCACTCGTAGGCCCATTGGTTCTATCCATGTTGCCATCATAACTACCTTGTTGAAAGATGAGAGAGAGAGAAACATGGAAACTCAATCTCCATGAACCTTTAGGTTCCCATAGCTTTCTTCATTATTTCACACTAACTGAGAAGCACACAAATACAATGTAAAGTAGCCTAGTCTTAGTGTTGACTAGACTGACTAACTCTAGTCAGGTCACCTACTAACACAAACCCGACTTATTCAATGTAGTCACATGGAGACAGCACACACCTAGCTGTCACAAATGTCGGTCACACATAAAGACGTACCTACTGAGCTTGACTTCTAACACTCCCCCTCAAGCTCAAAAACAAAACTCAAATCATCTGCATCACTCCAAGTAGCTGTCTAAAGTGAATGAACTTATCTTTACCAAGTGATTTGGTAAAGATGTCTGCTACCTGGTCTTCAGTCTTCACATGCTCCAATTCAATCTGATATGCTAAAACCATTTCCCTGATGAAATGGTAGTGAACCTCAATGTGTTTCAATCTTGCATGATAAACATGATTGCTCGCTAACATGACACTGCTCAAATTGTCACAGTATAACCTGACTTTGCTGTCCAAGTGTTCTCCGAAGTCATTCAACAATTTCTGTAACCACATAGCTTCACAGGCCACTAAGGTTGCACCACGATACTCCGCTTCCGTACTGGACAGTGCAACTGTAGGCTGTTTCTTACTCTGCCAAACTGATCATGCTACTACCTACTCCAAATGCATAACCACTGGTTGACCTCTTATCATATGTGCAACCAGCCCAGTCAGCATCAGTATACCCCATCAAGTCAAGGGGTTTCCCATATGCATAAAACAGCCCATGATCTGTGGTACTCTTTACATATCTCAAAATTCTCCTGACTGCATCCAAGTGTGGTTTGCGAGGCTTTTGCATGAACTGACTGATCAACCCCACAGCTGCCTACCATCTGTCTGTACATGGTAACATTCTCAATCTTTGTCCCAACATCAATCTGCAGCTTGACATTCTGCTCTAAAGGCGTATCCATAGGTTTGCAATCAGCCATACCATATTTCTGTAACATGTCCGGAGCATATTGCTTCTGTAGCAGTCATATGCCTTGAGGTGTAGAGACAACCTCAATCCCCAAAAAATATTTCAGCTCTCCTAGGTCCTTGACCTTAAACTCAGCCTGTAAACATGTCTTTACTTCAACAATCCCGCTTTCATCATCTCCTGTAATGATTAAGTCATCAACATAGACCACTAGAAATACATAGCCACGATCTGTCTTCTTCATAAACAAACTATGATCAGCATCACCCAATCGGAAACCATGTTGCTGCGAATAACTGTTGATGCAAGCATTCCATGCTTTGGGTGCCTCTTTCAGCCCATATAATGCCTTTTTCAGCCGGCATACATGTGCTGGAAATTCTGGATGCACATAGCCTTCAGGATGTTCCATGTAAACTTCTTCCTATAACTCTCCATTCAGAAAGGCATTCTTTACGTCCATTTGCCATAGTTTCCAGCCTCTAGCTGCTGCCAAAGCAATCATAGTTCTAATTGTAGCCATCTTTGCTACAGGACTGAAAGTCTCCTCATAATCAAGACCATACTGCTGCGCATACCCTTTTGCAACCAGCTTGGCCTTGTATCTTTCCAATGATCCATCTGATTTACATTTTACCTTCTAATCCCACTTGTAGCCAGTAGGTGTTTTTCCCTCAAGCAACTGTACCAAATCCCATGTGCCATTTTCATCCAAAGCTGAATATTCCTCATCCATAGCAGCACGCCAATCCTCATCTGCACTGCCTCATCAAACTTACTTGGTTCTCTAAAACTTGTTACTTTTGTCATATAAGCATAATGACGGGCTGAATATCCAGTGTAAGTATACCTATCAACAGGTCATCTGGCCCTCTCTGATCTCCTGAGCTGTGACTCACTGTGAGCTTGCCTCTCATGAGGCGGCACATAATGACTTTGCCTAGCACTTGGCGTCATAACAGACGGAATCCCCAATTCATTGTCTAAGCTCACTGCTAGATGAATCATAACTTGTAGTGAGTGGACCTGTTACATCTTCAAAAAACTTTTCTTTTCCCTAATTTGTTCTCCCCCTCACTGACATATCCGTGTCAGTGGATGCATTAGTGTGACTGCGCAATCGTCCTGTCCAAGGACTCAGTGTAGATGATACATCACCTGTTTGACCACTCATAGAAGTACTCTCTGCAGGAGTATTTTCAACATGACTCATACTGGGTGAGTCATCAGTAGGCACTGCAACAGGATTCCCATACCAAGATGCTAACTCATCAAATACCACATCTCTGCTTATGAGTGTTTCATGCGTAGAATGTACATAACACTTATAAGCTTTCAGTTCCTGTGCATATCCCACAAACACACTCTTCACTGCCTTAGGATCCAATTTCTTCCTCTTCTCATCCGGTATATGCACATATGCAATGCTGCCAAATACCTTCAAGTGCGAAATATCAGGTTTATGACAATATTGCCTCTCATATGGAGTGACATCATGAATCCCTACTGTAGGGGTTCGATTCAGCACATAGACAGCAGTCATCACTGCTTTAGCCTAATAACCATTTGGCAGACATTTCTCATTCATCATAGCTCTAGTTGATTCCATCAGGACCCTGTTTTTCCTCTCTGAAACACCGTTTTGCTGCGGTGTATAGCTACATGTGAGCTATCTTCTGATCCCATATTTAATAAGATACCTGTCAAAGTAATTAGAGACATATTCACCTCCTCCATCTGATCTCAAACAGGATATGTAGTAGCCCAACTCATTTTCTGCATGCTTCTTGAAGTCTTTGAATGCATCAAACACATCATCTTTATGCTTCAAAACATAAAGCCAAGTGTACCTGCTGAGATCATCAATAAATGAGACATAATACCGTGCACCTCCAAAAGAAGCATTATGTGAAGGACCCCAGACATCAGAGTGCACCAACTATAAAGGCCTAGTGCTGTTTTTTACATGTTTCATGAAAGGAAACCGTGCCTGCTTCCCAAATTGACATGCAGGGCATACATGACCAAAGTCATTATACTTGAGTTTAGGTAATTCAAGTACTACTTCCTTCTGCTGCATAGATTTCAGCTTTTGTACATTGACATGTCCAATCCGCTTGTGCCAAATCTCTACATCCCGAATGGCACTCTCATCATGAGCAAACATGGCTGCCTTAAGTCCCGGAATGGTTGCATCCAATGTAAACATCCTGCCATCCCTTCTGCCCTTGGCAATTAACTTGCAGCCATTTCCATACTCCTCAATGAAGCATCCATCTTTGTTAAATCTCACTTGCAGATTCTGTTTTGCCATTTGACCCACAGACAAAAGATTCTTTGTTATAGTCGGTACATGTAATACATCATGCCTGCCTTTCTTCTTGCCATCAACCATCATAAGAGGAACAATCCCTTTATGCTTTATGTCATGTTGGGTGTCATCCCCAGTACATACATGACCATGTGTACATTCAACTATCTCATCAAACCACTCTCCATGCAGTGTCATGTGGTTTGATGCTCCAGAGTCAATGTACCATCTATCATCTCTATCATGTCTCGATGCATTTTTGGATACATGCTGCATGGCAAAGAGTCTATCAACTTGCTCATCATGAGCACCACTGGAAGATGCATCCCATGTTGTCTGCCCTTTGCCTTCATATCTCCTTGCTTATTGTAGCAATCCTTTGCAATGTGCCCATACCTGCCACAATAATGGCAATCTTTGTCCCTGTTGGAACGATCAGAAGATTGCCATGAACCAGATCCACCACCTCTACCTCGGGGTGATCTCCCTGTGCCTCTAAACCCGCCAAATCCACGCTGGCCTTGTGTATTTGCACCATGCCAATTACCCTGCTGCTGCTGCTATCCATAAGCATTACGAGTGTCACCACGACCTCTAAATCCTCTGCCACACTGGCTAGAGTATAACACAGTGTCTCTACTCTGAGATGCACTGGAACCTGTATTCAAACCAAGTTTGACCTCCTCATGTAGCAACAAAGCAACTAGCTCTTCCCAGGTAGGGGGCTCTTCTCTAACAGAGATGGATGTGTCAAAAGCTTTGTACTCTTTTCCTAATCCATTCAAGGCAACAACAATCATATCATCTTTTGATACACTTGAGCCAATGGTAGCAAGTTGATCAGCTATGTTCTTAATCTCCGTGGTATACACCTGGATGCTCCTGCCATTCCTAGACGTTGTTGAACTGCTGTTTCAATTGGATCTTTCGTGCATGTGTCATGGTTCCATAATTTTTCATCAGTATGTCCCAAGCATCCTTCAGAGTCTCACACTCAGTGATTTGAATTACCATAGTATCAGATATACATAGAGAAAACCAATGCAACACCTTGCATGCTCTCTCATTCCATAGCCTATAAGCTCTTTTATGTTCATTAGTTGGATTCGTTGTAGGCAACTCAGGAGCAGCCTCATCTCCTATACATAGATCCCAATAACCTCTGCCAACCAGAAAGTTTTTCATCCTGAATCTCCATAATGCAAAGTTCTTGTTGTCTAACTTTTCTCCAATTATCTGAGTGATATTGTCAGTCCCATGTGCATTAGCCATGATGCAATAGACTGTCTATCAAGTGCCTGACTCCCTGCAGGTCGATAAGTATCACTGACCAAGTTCAGTCCACAATAGTTTATGACAATTTTCTGCAATTAATTGTAGTTAAAAACCAGGGTATTTCAGCCCATTGATAACCCAAAACAGTCCACAAACAAGTGGTCTCAGCTGTAGGTATAATTGTCAATACATATGTTATGTACTTACTTCAGCTTAAGCTTCTGCAACCTTACTACTAGGGTGAATACATGCAATTTGAAAATTGTAAACTATGAGTAACCAGCAACAATTCCAAGGTCAAAACTGAGTGGTATTCATGTCATACATGTCCCAAAACTTCCCAGATAGCTGCTAGTACATTTGGCAATCAAGACATAAGCACTGAGGCACAAAACAGTGCATAACCAGCAAGTATAAGTGACAAATTTTCTTACAGATCACCAACAACCAATATTCTGGCAACCAAGATGTATTTCAGCTTCAAAAGTCCTCAAGACATGTCATACATTTACTTTGTAGTGGCAAGTTCAATACATGAGCATTTGAGTAGGCATAGACAACCTATCTTCATTAATCACTGTCAAAGAGTACATGACTGTTCATAATCATGACTATTCACAACTAGCCCAAGCATTGTCAAGGGACTTATTTTAGGTTCAGATTTGAATATTCAGTAGCATCCAATGCTTTCCTCAATCCTCCATACATTTAGCATGCATATGTCAGTTCATATAGGTGATAGAAGCTCCAAAGTGACATGTATTGCTTTAGCAAGATACAATGCTTGTCATTCATTGTGTATGACAGTTTTCAGCCATTAACATGTTTTAGATCTGAATGATTTCAGTGAGAAACTTAAGCTCAAATGCATTTCATCAAGTACATATGTCATCCTGGCATATACCTTTGCTCTATCGATGCTTCTGGGTATGTTTGAGGGCTCCAGATTCATGTCATAAATGCATACATGCTTTGTAATGCCTGTGTATAGCAGGCCACTGTTTGTTGCAGACCTATAGTCTCTATTCTCAGCTCATAGGTGAGCTCTCACACAAGCATTTACACCTTGTACTCTTCAAGTACCTTCCACTAGTCTCTGTCAGGCATTTAGCCACTTCATATCACTTGCATATGATGTTTTTCAGCCACGAAGATGTCTGCAGAATACAGGCACAGTTTGCGCAGATCTGTCCTCCACTCCAGTAGCTCAATTTTATTATGGTGATGATGATGAAGCACACACTAGTGCTTAATACCCCCTTCACAAGGCTCTAAACAAGCCACAGACAGTAGCTTGAACCATAGAGTAAGCAATCACACAATGCCTACCTTCCATCACAATGACAACTTGTTTGATCTTTGAGAACCCTTGATCTTCCACTCCTGCAAGTCTTCTTGACTTCCTCCTACTCCAGAGAGCTCATCCTGGCAACGCTCTGATACCATGTTGAAAGATGAGAGAGAGAGAGACAGGGAAACTCAATCTCCATGAACCTTCAGGTTCCCATAGCTTTCTTCATTATTTCACACTAACTGAGAAGCACACAAATACAATGTAAAGTAATCTAGTCTTAGTGTTGATTAGACTGACTAACTCTAGTCAGGTCACCTACTAACACAAACCTGACTTATTCAATGTAGTCACATGGAGACAGCACACACCTAGCTGTCACAGATGTTGGTCACACATAAAGACGTACCTACTGAGCTTGACTTCTAACATACCTCTCGTGGAAGTGTTGCAAGCCCTAATGGGACTTACATGGCTTGGAACCTTTTCACTGAGAGGCATGTCATTACTACTCATAGGATGGCCATTTTCTGCTTTGAAATTTTGGCCACCAAGGTTCCCCTCATAGGCTGCCTTGGTATCAACAAGTCAGCTGTCTTCTTGCAAAAATGGTTGGAAGCTAGGATGCACTTGTACTGAGCGGGGAAAACTCCAAAATTTTTCCCAACATCTCTGAATATGACCCTCATAATCAATGGCATGCATTTTTGCTTCCCTTAACGACTTAGGATTCCACAGTCCCACTTGGATTTGCGTATCAATCTCTAAGCCATTCCGAAAGAGCTCACATAGCACATCATCTGGTAGTGCACATGCTCTTCTTGGCCAAAGCCTAAGAGTACTATCAAAGGCTCTAGCATACTCTTTAACAGAAAGATAAGACTCCTGTCTAAACTGCATAAGCTACCCTATGACCTGAATCACAGGGAGCTTATTTTCATACTCATCTAAAAATCTATCACGAGACTCCTCAAATGATTTGATCGACCCTCTTGGGAGGCTCCAGTACCATTTCCTTGCCTCTCCCTTTAGGGTACTTGGGAATACGAGCATCCGATGTATATCGTCGAACCCACTTGCAATGCAAGTTAGGCCATATCCTCTTAAATGAAGCATCAGAACCTCATTTGGCAACCCATAAAACATTGGGAGATCCCTATAAAGAGGAGGACATTTAGTCCTCCCCTTTGGGATCAACACCGGGTCATTAAAATATTCATACTCATCATGATCTAGGTCCAACCTCTTAAGATCTTTAACCTCTTCCATCCCCACCCTTTTCGGTGTAGGGGGGTTAATACCCTCATTGACATCCCTTTCTGTTAATTCACTGAGTGGTCTAGGGAGTCCTATAAGTTTAAACATGTCATTTTGATCCCCTCTTAGAGAATCTTCCATACCTTTTCCTTTAAAAGGAAAGTCCATAACGGGTTTATATAAGAGCTTTTGGTCCTTATCTAAAGCAGATTTATCATTACCACTTCTTAAAACTTGGGAATCGTGCCTTTTAAGCAACGGTTTTCCCTTGACAGCTAGGGCTTCTAACATCCTTGTGATGCCTACTATGTCGTCATGGTGGCCCATTACACGGGATGTTTCAACCACAAGCATATTCCATCGTATATCAGCACTTTCCCATGGCATTATGGCTTTAGCATGATGACTTATTGTTGCCATGACTACCATAGTTTCCAACATGCTTGTTTCATGCCCTCTAGGTTGATGGATGGTTAAACATGATTTCTCTTGGATAGAGACCGCACCAAGGCGAACCTCGGCCCATGCAATCGTATTAGAGGATGGGGTAACCACTAATTGGCTACTCTTTTCGTAACATAAATTATCTTCTATAGAGGACTCATGCTTTACATAACTAACTAAGTCCATTAGTAAGTTTTGTATGGGGAAAGCCAAGTTTTTCCATCCTTGAACAAACCCCATTTTATGGATAATTTAGGGTCCCTTGAAACCCTAGATTCGAAAACCGCCACTTATAGGCAGCTCCTGGCAGATGCACCACTGATGGAACCTGAAATGGGCCGGCACTGGCTATGGCACTAGCCGGACCTCATGCTCATAACAGACAAACACACCCTCATGGCCTTGCGGACCAGGAGCGTCAATCTTCTGCTAAAGGATAAATTGCCCTAAAGCCCAATCTATTGTGTTTATAGTTTTATAGTTTTGTAGTCAAATGTTTCCCTTTCTATAAACTCCACAGAGGGAGAACCCATACATATTGGCAATAAATACCACGATAATCACATACATGGGAGGCAACCTCTCGGTAGAAACACTGTGGCCCCACTGCAGCTCTCCTACATCGCACGGATTAGCCCCTTGATGCGCTTCTCAACATATAAAACAAATGAACAAACTCCACTCTTCATTTTGAAAGTAATCCAGGAGATATACCATGCTTCCTCACTAAATAATCCCACAAGAATCGAATGTCTATCCTACGGCTTAGGATGCATTTCCACACTCAACATGGGTCATTGTCATTGAAAACAGGTGCTATGCATCTAGGGTTTATATTCCGATACCATGATCAATCATGCACATGCAAAGTGAATGATTCTAAAGTGCTCAAACATCATTTTCAAATCAGCAACATGCTTAGTGCACAACTAGGCTTTTAATGCTTATTCTCTAACGCATTGCAGCGATGAAAGGATAGCACCAAGATAATACTCGTGCTACTATCCTCTTACTCAAAATAAGATGAACTCTATGACATGATGTGCATCAAAAAATCAGCAACAATCAGCACGCAAATCACACCATTCAAACCTCCCAATCCCCTACGTTTAAGTATTGCTTTCGTTGCACAGGTGTAGAGGTTCATTTTGATGTTGAAAAAACAGTAAATCACAAACTTTAACAAAGAGATAGGGCAAACTGAGGCCAAACCTCATGCTTTACCAATAACACATATTCACAAACAATTATTATATTTTTTCTTATTTTTCCAAGACGTATATCTATTTTTCCCTTATTTTTTCTATTTTTTGATTTATTTATTAATAAAATAGGCCATTTTTTGGTTTTTTTTAAATCCCATCACTTCAGCATGTTATTATTCAATTTATCTTCCAAATTCCCCCCATGGGAACACCTTTCCCCCACCCGAAACGGAAAAACTACCATTTCGTCACTTAAAACCCGCATTTCGGGTTTACGGGAATTAAATAAAGCATGTAAATCATTGCAAACTTAGAATTTTCTGATATAAAACAATTATTCATAATGCAAACAGTACTCACACAAATTTTCATCCAGTAAGAACATAATTATCATCATAAATTATCAAAAATCCTTCATTTTCTTCATAAAAATGGTAATACCGTGTTTTTACGTAACCTGAGACGCCTTGAATGCACACATAACTAGCAGACGGAGCCTTCATTGCTCTCAATCCAATGCTGTACCTCAATCTTCAGCATCTTCATCCATCTTCATCATCACTTTCTTCATTTTCATTCATTCTTTCTTCATCAAGATGGCACACATGAACAACCCATAGAGAAGAGAGAGAGGGAGGTGAGAGAAATACTAGAATTAGATCTCTCCATTTAGTCCATCATTCCACGAGCAAAGGCAAGCGATAAGATCAGTCCATAGAGAGAAGATCAGGGTTGCAGGGGTTGTATTCAACCTCCAATCATGATGAGAGAGGAGAGAGGGCGAAAAATGCGCGAGCGTGGAGACGTCGTGCTCTTCTTCTCCTTCACAATTTTTTCATGTTGGTTACATAAAATTTGGGGGGTCCAAAGCTCCCAAAGGGCACCACCCCTTTTGGCCAAACTTGTCCACCTCTTCGAATCTTGACCCTTTTGTGGCCATTTGATTGTCCGACATCCGATTCCAGCTCTGAAAAATCCTAGGCATCCGACCTGACATCCCGCATTGACTAGCAACTCCTAACATCCTGCATGGTATTCGAAAAAATTATCAAAAATCCAAAAGTGTCACTCGGGCGCCTTTTAAAAGTCATCTTTCACTTGGTGCTTAAAATCGTCCTAGCTGGAACCGCCGCCTTCGATGTTAGATATTTTTCCCCTAAATTCCGAATTTTTGGGCAAATTTTAGGCACATCCCAGGCTCAAAACTCCACTCTCATGGCTCTGGTGACCTTTCATATCAGACACACCTTTTGGAAGGGGCATCCATGACCAAAGAAGGATTATTGTGAGTGATTATTGAGTATTGTAGTAAGGATATGATGTACTATTGATTGAGAGAGAAAGAGAGAGTCAGAGAGCCAATTCTATGCCAAATAATGTATTTATCTATGAGAGACTGTGAGAGAAAACTATGAAGACAATGAATATGAATACTATGTGATTATTTCCATTAAAAGTGGTGTTTCTTTTGTGTTCTCTTTGTTGTTTGATGAAAAATATGAAGAATATGAAGAGCAATATTAATTTTGTTGAAGATAAAACCGTGGGAGAATTGTTTCTATGATGCTGCTTGAAGATTTCTTGTTAGTGGTGTTCTTTTCCTTGTTGTGGTTCTCTAAAGAATGAGACAAAAGCTTGTTGGTGTTATAAGATAGATTTTCTTATAGTAGAATTCCCTTTTCCTTGGTGTCTCTCTTGGGGCTCCATGTTTTTGGTGCACAGTCGGGGAAGACTGCCATCAATAGGCACAAATAGAGGCTGAAAATGGAAGAAGTGGCACTATTGAAGAGAAAGAAAAGCAATGGAGAGTAAAATTCCTATCATTATTGAATAATTGGAACATTTCCTTGCCAAAGCCACATTCTACAAAAGATTCATCCCTCAATGGAGAAAGCATAAGGCCATTCTGATGTGGTCCCTCTATGATGGTCTGTTTCCACTACCTTCTGAAGTTGCCAAAACTTGCATCATAGTAGCAAAGTTCCTCCCACAAAACTAAATAGTAGAATAGAGAGAATGAGTATCCATGGAGGATTTGGCCTTTATCGAAGAATTTCCAGACATCATCAAGTGGGAGATAGCCAAGAAGCTTTAGGAGTTGTGGTTTGTGGAGGTTCACAATAATAAGAAGGAAAAGAATTAGAACTTGTTCGTAGACATTGTCAAGCGTTTTTCTGAAAACTGAAAATCCTAGTCTAACTGTAGCTAGGTTTGATTTCTGCTAATTTAGTTGTTTGCGTGACAGTTTGTTTTGTTCTTTTGTAATTGGATTTCTTGTGTTTGTCTAGCTTAGGATTTGTTTCTGTCATTTTGTTTGATTTAGTGAGTGTGAAACTTGATAGCCTTGGTCGAGTTTGGTATTTTTTTGGACAGGTTGAAGGTGGAGTTTACTAGTAGCGATTGACCATTGTGGAGCAAGATTTGTTTTCTTGTTGAGACTCTTGCACATCATGGGGATAATGGGTTCATGAGCACTTCACGTCGCACTTATTGATACACTACACTCAGGGGTCATCTCCTGTTCTTATCAAATACTTCCATGCCATGGGTTGGGATTATGCACGTTTTGCACCATTGTTGAGCACTTACACGGCATGAGATCTGTTGCAGCTATATGCAGTAACTTTTAGATGCATGCGCACATGAGAGAGCACCTGTCATTGAGCATGCACATTTCTTGCACACACGATATTTGAGATGTTCATCACAAAGTTAGGAACCTGTGGTTGAGTCGGTAAGGTGGTTGGGTGAGTAGAGGGTCATGAAGGACGCTGCTAATTTTGAGATGGGTTGTTCATATCTGGTCAATTTCTTGATGAGAACCATCATTTTCTCGAGTGACTGTGAGAATCTGGGAGGAGAGGAGTATGTTATATCTTTTTGAAGAGCGTTGAGAGGTGAGGATAAGGATTTAAATAATCAAGGAACTATGTTTGCATTATGCATGACACACTGTCACAATTAGATAGGTTAGGCACGCTCTTCAGTGCATTCATAGTCTTTCGTGTGAGCATTGATTGATTGGTTGCATACCATGATCTGACTTTGCATATTTTTTCAAATCATGAATGATTGGGCACGGAGTTCATTTAAAAAACCATATTCCTGCTAGGACACACTGCATAAAAGAAAACAGGTTCATATCTAGATAATATTTATTTTGAAGACTTTAGGATCAAAGGAAAAGGTCGTAAGTTTTACATTGTCAGCGAGTATTTCTTGAAGAAAAAGAGGACATGTGTGCTAAAAGTGTGTGCAATTACAAGAACAATAGGCCAAGGAAGGGAATAAGTCATCCAAGATAAAAGATGGATTAAAATGATGCGATTTACAAAAATCAATAATTTTGCCCATTTTTGATGGATTTTCGTAATTCCGCCCATGTAAGCTTGTTGATCAGATGCATTCGAATCGTTTTGAGTACCCGAAGGACTATATTCGAAGTTCAAATGACGAAGTTATGATCCAAGCAAGTTGCAAACATGCATAGGGCAGAAAAAATGAAAATAGTGAAAAGCAGTAGAAAAGCAAAAGCCAAAAGCTGAAAGCAAAAAGCCTAATGTATGTGAGTGTGGATAGAAAACTATATAAGAAGATGAGAATGAAGAGTTAAGGGCCTTCCCTCCCCTTGATTACAATTATATTTTGTGAGAGAGGAGAGTGGAGGGTTGCATGCTAGAGTGAGCTCTTGTCATGCCAATTTGGAAGTTAAAGAATTTAGATTTGTGGCGCCAAGTGTTGGCTCAAGGTTGTTAAGGTACGAGAATATATTTCACTTGGTTTTTCTTCAAATTGTTGGTATTTTCATTGTGTTGTATTTGTGTGATGCTCTACTCGAATTTGGGTTTTTAGTTGTTTTGAGCTACAAGAGGCATTGTTTATTGTTTTATTTTCGTGTGTGGCTTGTGGTGTATTGTCGAATATTTGAATTTTTCAAGTTGTGTTGTGCATCCAACAAAGTCAATTACCCCAACCGGCACTCCTTAACGTCTCGTTATCGGGTTGTGAGTGAGGCTTGCTCTTGATCACTGCTCGAGTAACATCTCTTTTTTGGTGCCCCCACTAAGGAGTGCCGAAATTGACATTGTTGTTGTTTTGAATGTGAGTTTGTTTTGATTTCTTGTGATTGTTGAAAATGGCTAATGAGTTTCTTGAATTCCATGGTAATCATATTGAAGATTCTGAAAGATTTTTAGAAAAAATAGAGCTGTGTTGTTTGATAGAGAGAGTGATTGACCTTAAGGATAAACTCCAAATTCTTAGGTATCAATTGCAGGGAGAAGCACGAAATTGGTTGCTTGACTTTGAGAGAAGCTTGAAATTTAAGAGACAAAATTTGGACTATGAGACTACTAAAAATGCTTTAGTTGAGAGAAAAGTTTTTGAGGAGAAAAGAGTTAGTTATGCCTATCCTGAGAGAGGTATACTACATTCTTTGTTTAGAAGAGATGAGTTGACTTGTGAGAAATCAATTGAAGTCTGTGAGGAGAAACTCCCTAGGGTGGTTGAGGAGAAAAATACTTGTTTGACTGATTGGAGTGAAGAGTCTAGGAGTGTGAATTCATACCCATTTGACAGCAACCCTCCCACGAACATTATCAACCACATAACCAGGGACAAAGCACACAAAATCTATGTGTATGGCTTTGCCATTAATCTTAAAACTGAAAAGAAATTGTAAATCTCTTTTTTAATAATAAACAAATTTATCATCTTCATCATCTTCATCCATAGCTTCAATCATTATGCAAGAACAAAAGGGAAAAGAGGAATTTCTACACAAAAGACAGAGGAGAGAGGAGAGAGAACAAATTTTTGGCACCACCAAAAGGGGAATATGCGATTGGAGAAGAGAGGGAAGGGAAAGAGGCACATAACCACTCATGCACTCCACCCCACATCTTTCCCAAAAAGCACACCCCTTCGTATTTTATTATTTCTTTGAATTTTTTGAATACATTTGATATAAGGCCTTTAGCCTTTAATTTTGAGTATTCCTACCTTTTACAAATGCATGCACGTAACACTTTTGTGTATACCATTTATTTATGATGGATGTGGATGTGGATGTGGCCCCCTCATGTAAGCGTGTATTTTAGTGATTTTGGAACAACGTAGATGTTATCCCCTTTACAAAAGATATAATTATGACATATGCATGGACATTTTTGTGCCTTGTTTTTATGCTTGTTTGGGTGTCATCATATTCCTCCCACACTAAAACGTGAAGTGTCCTCGCGGACCTTGTTAAAGAAAAACCATTGTCTAATACAAAACACTTCCAAAATTGTTAGTAAAACAACTTTGATCACAAGGATGAATCCTAGCCATGGTAGGGTATGGGACTCTAAATCCACGACCACCAGAAGTAAGGGAACTCCTGCCTCCATCACTCCCACACTAAAAAACTTTACTAGTCTCCAAACGATAGGGTTCTGACTTCAATTAGGGATCATAAGCACAATGCCTCCATCCCAATGGAGAAAGAAGAATGACTCTCTTTAGGAGTGTGATTTAGGAAATATCAAATACCAAATGGAGGTCTCCTCATAATGGGTAGGACGAAAAAGGATAGCATAAGGGTATACTTGTGTAAAAAGGATTGTTCTTTATGGATTGATGTCCAATGTTATTTGTTTAAATGGTTTTCTTCTTAGGATATTTGGGCTTCTATTGTGTCTCTCTTTGTTTAGAAAACAAAAGGAATGTAATATTGTCCACTATGTCATGTTAGAATTGGGTAGGAAGTGAGAGGGAATTGTAGGAGTAAGCTTTAACCTTAGAGTATCCATATGAAATGGTTATTTTTAACTAAATCTTCTAAGGTTCCACCTATGTCCCATTGCTATTTAGAGGATGAGATAGATAGGAAGATGCATTGGGTGAATGAAGGACCAAATTTACAAAAGAATGTGAGACATTGTAGAGGACAAAGGAAAGCATGGGAACATGGTTGAACTTTAAAGGTCATAATTTTGTCTAAATCCTTCAATAATAATTTTTAAATGGTTAATTAAATTTAAAAGTGATTTATATAAAATTGTTTATTCCTTTCCATTATTGAAATGAAACGCTTAAAGGATCTTGAATTTGCCCTCATAGGTCGCAATAGGGCTGTGGGAAGATTTTGGAGGGAAGGGAAATCAATGGCACTTATTGTGGGGCCATGGTATGATCATGATCATGATGGTGAGTAGATAATGATAGCCTATGAGACCACTGTTGTAGTGCTACGTGGAAGGAGGGAAGTGATAAAAAAAATTTTAAACAGAAGGGAAAAACCAAAGGTTGTGGCAGGAGGAAGGATAGGGAAATAGGCCTTTTCATCTTGCCAGTGCCCTCATCGTCTTTCCGTTGTGCATCTTCATGTTTTTCTTTTCCTTTCTCTTTTAGAGATTTTTATCTCTCTTGCTCTCTTTCTCTCTCTCTCTCTCTGGGTTTGGCACCTACATAGCCCCAACCATTGCGTTGAGTCATGACTTGCATTGGTTGATTTTGGTAATATATTTAACAAATTATAAAAAATACAAATTCACGAGGATGAAAAGGCCTTGAGACTACATTATGCAGCTCATACTTGTTAATGGTACCAAGCATGCTAGCTCATCGATGGTAGGAAACAGAATAGGAGGAGGAGGTGGGGAGGTACTCCCCCCCTCCCCCGCGCCATTCGACCGTATTGTCTGATCCTCTCTCTCTCTGTGTACACTACTGCGTGGAAGTTGCTATGGTATGTCTGTGTATGGAAGGGATAAGAAGGCCGTCATGGAGAGGGAGGAGGCTATGTTGCTGATGGAGAAGAAGAGAACATTGTAGAAAATGATGAACAAGAAAGAGGAGAATTGTCCTACTACCATCATTTTCTTCCTCTTTTGCTTCTTCTTCTTCTTCTTCTTCTAAGCAGCGCTCCCCCACCAGAGTATTGGATTTGTCCCCACTCACTTCAATGGAGTATGCCTCACTCAGTTCTTCTTTGACGATGCATAGTCTTGCCACTGTGTCTGATAGAATAGCCACACCATCAATCACCCTCAATAGATTCCAGTTCACCCACAAGCTCTCCACTTTTGGGAATCTCTTCCAAACTTTCCACAATCAGTCGATATTAGCATGATGTGTATAGAAGATTGGATCTCTTCTAGTAGCATAGAGGGTGCCCATGTCTTTCTTGCCAATCTACTCTTTAGCTGTTACAGGAAGGTCCTTCATGAGACCGTAGACCTTGTCCACTTTCGTGGCATACTTGTCCATGACGATATGAGCAACAGGCTGACTCGAAGATTGTACTGAGCACTCTTATCGAACTGAAACTAGATGGGGGCATGTCCCAATCAACAGAAAAACAGGCTTCGTTCGCTCTCTCTGTCTATCTATCTCTCTGTCAGATTGGAAGAGGGAAGGAAGTACTCTTTGAAAGGGGATAAGGGTTTGAAAATCTGAGAAGGGGAAAGAAGGTGTCTCTACTATTGCTGCCACCTCCTCCTCTTGTGGGCAATGATGTCATCGAGGGTCATCTACATCAGAGCGTGAATGGTGAGATGATGGGGGGTTAGCACCTGGGGGCTTTGCATGTCCATGGAAGCAGGAGCAAGATGATCCGCTAGGGCGGCTGCTACGACTATGGGAGGAAGCTCGCCTGCAGGCAGATGATGTCTTGCTGACTCCACCTCCATTGGTTGGAGTAGACAAGCTTCCCTTCTCTCCATCTCTCTTGCTCTCAGGCCTTCATAGTTCTTATTGGACATAGGCCCCTGTAAGGAATCCTATATCCACCATATGCCCTCATGCTACTGCTACTTCCATGAAAAAACAACTGTAGTGGTCCCTTCCATTCTCATCATCGTGTTACCATTTAAATGGCTACCCGATTATGACCTATAGCCCATCATTGCCTTCCTTGTCCCTTGGCTCTCTCTCTCTCTGCCTTGGCGTGCTAGTTTTTAGAAATCTCTCTCTCTCTTTCCGACTAAGAAGTTGGGGCCCGGTGGTGAAAGATGACCTAGGGATTCCTGGGGACAGCAATGGAGACAAGATCGTCCTTTCTGTCTGCAGCCCTAATTCTTCTTCTTCTCGTTCTTTTTACAGTTGCTTCTGGTTGTGCCTAGCATTGCTCCGTTTTCAAGATACCAAGCTCTTCTTCTTTGGTGATTGCACCTATGACGATTGGGGCCCCCCTCTTCACCATTGCCCAAGGTCTCTAATTTATTTGCTTCAAATTGCTTGGAACTGGTCATCGATTCATATCTTGGACCGTGTTGACTTACTGTTCAACTTCTTCATTTGTTACACCATATATATTTGCAAATCATCTTTTCTTCTACTATGATTTCACACGATGGAAAGAAGATTGCATTTACCATAAACAGTGTGCCTTTAAGAAACATATCTTTGCTGATGATGGATGAAGGTATCAGAACAAGATTAAAGGCACTGATCTATTTTCCAATCTCTCTCGTGTTGCCTTCTCGGAAATTGAATTGGAACCACTACTAGCACTTATTGCCAAAACTTTATGAATCTCTTGCACCACCATCGCTCCACCATTACAAGTCTTGAGATTAGCCTCTTCCCCGGCTACGCACCAAAATGATAGCAACCCTCCCACGAACATAATCAACCACAAAACTAGGGACAAAGCACACAAAATCTATGTGTATGGCTTTGCCATTAATCTCAAAATTGAAAAGAAATCATAAATCTCTTTTTTAATAATAAACAAATTTATCATCTTCATCATCTTCATCCATAGCTTTAATCAATATGCAAGAACGAAAGGGAAAAGAGGAATTTCTTCACAAAAGACAGAGGAGAGAGGAGAGAGAACAAATTTTTGGCACCACCAAAAGGGAGAATATGTGATTGGAGAAGAGAGGGAAGGGAAAGAGGCACATAACCACTCGTGCACTCCACCCCACCTCTTCCCCAAAAAGCACACCCCTTCGTATTTTATTATTTCTTTGAAATTTTTTGATACATTTGATATTATAAGGCCTTTAGCCTTTAATTTTGAGTATTCCTACCCTTTACAAATGCATGCACGTAACACTTTTGTGTATACCATTTATTTATGATGGATGTGGATGTGGATGTGGCCCCCTCATGTAAGTGTGTATTTTAGTGATTTTGGAACAATGTAAATGTTATCCCCTTTACAAAAGATATAATTATGATATATGCATGGACATTTTTGTGCCTTGTTTTTATGCTTCTTTGGGTGTCATCACCATTGATCATGGATACTTCTAATCCAGTGATTAGTGATTTAACTAAAGAACAAGGATCGACTTATGATACTTTGGAGCTTGAGGACTATAGAGATGAGCCAGAGATGGATTTGAGTTGTAAGGAAGAAAAGGAGAGATCTGATTGTTTTAAAGACCAAGAGTTTTTATGTTCTTTGAGTGAGGATGAGAGTCAAGAGATTTTTGATATTTTTGATGAGAAAAGGAGTGATGGAAGTTCTGAAAGTCTTGGGAATATTGAAGAGAGTAGTAATAGCTTTGAGAATGAGTGTATTTGTCTTGATGGACTTGAGTGTTTAAAAGATGAAGAGAGAATAGAGGATGAATTTTTGAGTTTATTAGAAGACCATGAGGGTTAGGGCTTAGAAACTGTAAGTTTTCAAGATGAAGTCAAGGGTTCAAATTTGTTGCCTGATGAGTTTGTTGAGATTTGTTGTGAGTTTGATGATCAAGAGAGTATTGAGGTTTTGGGTTCTAACTCTTGTTGCGATTCTGGTATTGGTGTTGTTGACTCTGATGAGTCTTGTGAGTCGGTTGTTGATGGTTTGAGTAGCCCTGGAGAGGCTTTTATTTGTGGTGTTGATGATGTTATTTTGAGTAGACCTAATCTCTTACTCCTTGATAGTTGTGTAGATAATTGTTTGGTTGATTTTGGCAACAATGATGAAGAGAAAAATTCATGTGATAGTCTTTTAGTTTCTTTGAGTTCTCTTGAAGGTTTTGATGTTGTTTGTAATGATTCTGATTGGGGTTTTGAGGATCTTGAGAGTGATATTGATGAGGATGTGAGAGAGAATTTGAGTAAGGCTTTAAAAAGAATTGAGAATTTGAGGGAAGAGCGGTTTAAAATCAAGAAAATAGAGTTGAAAGGTATTTGTGAGGAGGTAATTGGGGATTTGGTATTTGAGGAGTCTTTGGTTGAGGTTTTAGACCCAAAATTGTTGTATTGTGAAGATGTTATTTGTGATGATGTAGATGTGAAAGTTTCTTCAGTTTCTTATGAGGTTTCTTGTAAGGATACTATGGAAGGTGTTTACCACTCTTTGTGTGTGAAAGACTCAATGGAGTCTTGTATTGTTGATGAGTTGAGTGATGTGGTTGGATGTCCTGGAGTGACCCCATTTGTGGATGTTGTTGGTTTTTGTGGTGTTATGAGTCCAGAGTTGACTCCTTTTGATGTTGTGTTTGATTTGGATATTGAGTTGGGAGATCCTTGCATAATATCTTTAGGAGAAGTTGTAGATGAATCAGTGGATGAATTTGAGATTGGCAACAAAGAAAGGGTCAAAAATTTATTTAGAGACTCTAAAAGTAACATGGTTTTTCCTAGGAAGGATGGGTGGGATATGAAGATTTTGGATTATGGTTGGGATTTGTGGGATTTGAACATTTTTGAGTGTGGTTGTGATTTGAGGAATATGAAGATTTTGGATTATGGTTGGGATTTGAAGAATATGGAGGATGATGTATTTTCCTTAGATGGAGAGGATTGTCTCAAGGATTTTGATGAGAATTTCATGGATGAGTTTTGTCTACCTGTAAAGGAGTTGTTTGAGAGAAATGTGCCATTTGTGTTTGTTGAAAAGATTGTGGATAGATCATTGGATTTGATTTTTGATTGGCTTATAAATGTTGCATCGTTTTATGAAAGCAACTGCTGCACATGAATGTTTGCAGACTAGGGGGAGGGCTAAATATGTCAAGCGTTTTTCTGAAAACTGAAAACCCTAGTCTAACTGTAGTTGGGTTTGATTTCTGCTAATTTAGTTGTTTGTGTGACACTTTGTTTTGTTGTTTTGTAATTGGATTTCCTGTGTTTGTCTAGCTTAAGATTTGTTTTTGTCATTTTTTTGATTTATTGAGTGTGAAACTTGATAGCCTTGGTCGAGTTTGGTATTTTTTTGGACAGGTTGAAGGTGGAGTTTGCTAATAGCGGTCGAACATTGTGGAGCAAGATTTGTTTTCTTGTTGAGACTCTTGCACATCACGGGGATAATGGGTTCACAAGCACTTCACGTCGCACTTGTTGATACACTGCACTCGGGGGTCGTCTCCTGTTCTTATCAAATACTTCCATGTCATGGGTTGGGATTATGCACGTTTTACACCATCATTGAGCACTTGCACGGCATGAGGTCCACTGCAGCTATATGCAGTAACTTTTAGATACATGGGAACATGAGAGAGCACCTGTCATTGAGCACGCACAATATTTGGGATGTTCATCACAAAGTTAGGAACCTCTAGTTGAGTGGGTAAGGTGGTTGGGTGAGTAGAGGGTTGTGAAGGACGCCGCCAATTGTGAGATGGGCTGTTCATATCTGGTGAATCTCTTGATGACCATCATTTTCTCGAGTGATTGTGAGAATCTAGGAGGAGGGAGTATGTTATATCTTTTTGAAGAGTGTTGAGAGGTGAGGATAAGGATTTAAATAATCAAGGAACTATGTTTGCATTATGCATGACGCACTGGCACAATTAGATAGATTAGGCACGCTCTTTAGTGCATTCATAATCTTTTGTTTAAGCATTGATTGATTGGTTGCATACCATGATCCGAATTTTTATATTTTTCCAAATCATGAATGATTGGGCACAGAGTTCATTTAAAAAACCATATTCCTGCTAGGGCACACTGCATAAAAGAAAACAGGTTCATATCTAGAGAATATTTATTTTGAAGACTTAAGGATCAAAGGAAAAGGTCGTAAGTTTTACATTGTCAGCGAATATTTCTTGAAGAAAAAGAGGACATGTGTGCTGAAAGTGTGTGCAATTACTAGAAAAATAGGCTAAGGAAGGGAATAAGTCATCCAAGATAAAAGATGGATTAAAATGATGCGATTTATGAAAGTCAATAGTTTTTCCCATTTTTAATGGATTTTCGTAATTCGGCCCACGTAAGCTTGTTGACAGATGCATTCCGATCATTTTGAGTATGTGAACGACTATATTCGGAGTTCAAATGACGAAGTTATGATCCAAACACGTTGCAAATAAGTGCAAATGTTGCCGCTCCTAGAAGAAAAAGGAAAGATAAAAGTGGGCGTGGCCCAATTTCCCAGCTAATTGGAAAAGCCTGTGGATCCTATCAAAGAGTATGATTTGGTTAAAGACCTAGACACCTTTAAACCAAACCTAACATTTCAACAGTTGCTGATGATGTCTCCCAATTTTCGAAAAGATTCAAAATCATCTTAACAAGAAGACGTGGCCTAAGGATAGCTCTCCCAACAAAAAGCAAGTCCAATAGAGCCTCAGAACCTGTAAAGGAAGTGGAGGTGGCTAACACCTTCATGGATCCTGGAATCCCAGAGATTGGCATATGGATTGAAGGGTGCTTTATTGCAGATGCATTGATTGATGGAGGCTCATTAGCAAACATAATGACGGATGTGACAATGAAGGATCTAGGATTACAAGGAATGCATCCTATGCAGTATCAGACTGGCAGACCAAAGTAAAATCAAACCATTGGGCATTCTCATACATAAAGACAACCCTTGCAAGAAGAGACTATTGGTTGACATATTTGGTGGTCAAACCAAATTTCTATGGGACCTCGTATCCTCTGCTATTGGGAAGACTTTGGCTTTTTGAAGTAAGAGCAAGGATGGATTCATTCAAAGGGACCCTAACCCTAGGCAAAGGACCCAATAAAGTAGTATTGAAGTTGTATGGATAGCAAAAAGGTAATGGATCTACATCCATCGAGGTCGTAAGCAACTCCTCTAATGAAGTATGGTACATCAGGAGATGAAGAGGCTGTCAAATAGATCTTTCCCAAGAAAACAAAGGCACAGTCCCTAACAGTGGGCACTGTAAGCCAATTACTGAAGAAAGTAAAGTCTCTGTCTATGGGTGAGTACCTCCTTCCTGAATCTGAATTGACTTTTGAAATCACTTTTGACAACAAAATAGAAGCATGGATGTAGTGTTCTCCCTATTACATGGTAGTCGCAGAGAGAGAGCTAGAGGCAAGGACAGGAGGTGAGATAGAGACAGAAGTAGAGGACATAACAAAGAGCTTGTTCTTCTCTTACAGAGCCCCCACAGAGATAGAAATAGACTCTGAAGAGGATGAAGATGATAATGCAGAAGAAGATTATGGATGTGAGCTAGAAGGATCTATCCTACTCACAGAAGGCAGAGATGAGGAAGAAGTTCTTGAAGTTCCTGAAGCCTTAGAAGTAGAAGATCCCCCTCCAATCGACAGAATGATTATGGTACCTTTTGGACTGATTAATGAGTCTTGTCATGAGCAAAGCCTTTATAAGAAATGGATTAAGAATAATAGGCCTTCATTCAATAGTGGCTCTTGTCATCCACAGTTACCATTCCTTAAAGAAGAAGATGATGATGCACCTTACCAACAACCCCCAGCCCTGCAAACTGAAAGTTCCTGCTATGTGAGTTCTTGGATGTATCTTCAGAAGATGAATCCTTGAGCCAAGAAGTAACTCATGCCCAACCCAAACCCGAAACCTTATTGATACCCTTTCAACCTCCCAAAGAGCGAGCTAGGCCTCCATTAAAAGAGGACACTAGTTCGAGTGCATCATCGAAGATGAGACCACTCCCTTGAAGGAGTCAAATCTCTACCCAAAAGCAGTCTATGGGACAAATATCTATGAAGTGGAAGGTGAAAGGTAATTGAAATTCGTGGATGCTGACAGTACTGAACGTCACCTGAAAGTGGGTCTAAATCTTGCAGAAGAGGAACTATTGGTCTTGGAGACCTACTAAAGGAGAACTTAGATGTGTTTGCATGGTTGTAGAAAGATCTAAAGTCGATTGATCCCATAGTATGCCAACACCACATCGATCTAGAGCATGATGCCAAACCTGTGAGGCAAAGATAGAGGCATATGAATCCCAATTATTCTGCTCTAGTGAAGGCCGAATTATTCAAGCTCCTTGAAGCTGAGTTCATTTATCTAGTGGTTACCAGTGAATGGGTTTCACCCATTGTGGTAGTACCCAAGAAGAATGGGAAACTTCAAATATGTGTGGGCTTTCAAAAGCTGAATTCCAAGACGAAGAAGGATAATTTTCCTATCCCATTTGCAGAGCAACTGTTGGACACAGTGGCAATCCATGAGCTCTATTCTCTCTTGGATGGATTCATGGATACAACTAAGTCTAAATTGTAAAAGAAGACCAATCCAAAACAACGTTCACAACCAAATGGGAGACCTATGCTTACAGAGTGATGCCATTTGGGCTTTGCAATGTTCTTGATAATTTCCAACGAGTGATAATGGTTGCCTTCCAGAACCATTCACATGATTTCATTGAGGTGTATCTCGATGAATTTTGTGTCTATAGCCTAATCTATGAGCATTGGGAACACCTAAGCAGTGTTTTGATAGATGTCGAGAGTATGGGATTTCTCTCAAGCCTGACAAATGTGTCTTTGGTGTCTCATTAGGAGTTCTTTTGGGCCACATGGTCTCTGCACAAGGGATAGGAACAGATCCTGCTAAGATTGAGAAGATTGACCCCTTGACAGCCCCAACTAACCTTAAGCAATTGAGGGGATTCCTTGGCCATGCAGGCTATTACAGAAGCTTCATTGCACACTTTGCGATGAAGGAAGCCCCTTTGCATAAACTCCTGAGGAAAGATGCTGAGTTTACATGGACTAATGATTGTGACGAAAGGTTCAACACCCTAAAGCAATGTTTGATTGAAGCACCCATCTTACAACCTCTTGATTGGACAAAGGAGTTCCATGTACACACTGATGCCTCAATTGAAGGCCTAAGTACAGTCTTATGCCAAAAGGGCCCCTCTAAGTTAGATCAACCAATATATTATGCAAGTCAAAAAGTAACCGACAGAGAGTGAAACTACACAATGACGGAGCTTGAATGTCTAGCAATGGTGTTTGCTTTGAAAAAGTTTCGACATTATCGACACATTTCAAACTCTACGTGGACCATGAAGCCATTCGGATTGACATCAAACACTGATGCACCATCAAGTGCATACACGGCATACAACCTTTACACAAGCGATTGTGAGGATAACACTAATGGGTGTAAGGATCGGGTTGCCCTCCTGTATTCTCCAGTAGAGTGTCCGTCAGAGGGGGGTCAAGTGTGACCGATGTGTCCTCAAAACAATCATTGAGAGATAAGATTGAGAGATGTTACGACACTTGGTGCAAGGTATGTTTTCCTTTTTCTATGCACCCATGGGATGGGTCTCTGCTGTCATCACAGGACATGTCACCCTGTTCTGTACACTGCACCATAAGGCTCCTTGGCCTTTCTACTTGCACCTATGCCAGATGGAGTTGGACACACTTATGCACCATCGACTGTGCACCTTGGTATACTCCTTGTTGAGTGTTGAAATGACTTGTTTTTTGGATGATTTTTGTTGTTTTTGAGAGCTGAATGGTTGATTTTATGGGATGATTGGTTGATTTGGAAGTGGATTGAGAGTGTTTTGGATGATATTGATTGTGTTTTGGAAGATCATGATGTTTGTTGGTGGTTCTGTGATGTTCTGATAGGTTCTGATGGGTTCTGTATACCTTCTGTTTTGTTCTGTTTTGGTTTGTTTTGTTCTGATTGTCTTTTGTAGGGAGGGATGAAGTATTTATTAATGAAGATTGAGATCTTGTGAAAGTTTATTTAATGGTTTGTGAGAGTTTGGAATAGTTTGAGAATGAGTTATGTGGTTTTGATAACCTTCTGTAACCTTCTGTAGGTCTTCTGTAGAGCTTCTGTTTCTGTTCTGTCTCTGTTCTGGTACTGTTCTGTATGCTTCTGTAAGTGTTCTGTGGAATGTATGTGTGACTTTGGGAAAGTTTTCTAGCCTTGGAAAGAGGTGAATACAAGTGCAAAGGAGCTGAAGGAAGTGGAAGAAGTAGCTGCTGAAGACTCAAGAGAAGACTAGAGTGAAGTGACAGTAGTGAGCCGTGAAGAGACACTATAGTGGCTCTGGTGACTCTTCATATCTGACATACCTTTTGGGAGGGGTATCCACGACCTAAGAGTGATTATTGAGAGTAATTTTGGGAGATTGTAGTGAGGACATGATGTATTATTGATGGAGTGTGAGAGAGAGAGTCAGAGATAGCCAATTCTACTCAAACAGAGTGATTGTATATGAGAGATTGAGAGAGAAGACTATGAAGATATTGAAGATGAATACTATGTGATGTATTTCCATTCAAAGATGGTGTATTTCTTTGTTTTCTTTGTTCTATTGATGGATTTTGTGAAGATGTTGAAGAATATGGTTGATTCTATTAAAACCGTGGGAGATCTACATGATGCTGCATGAAGATTTGTTGTGCCTGGTGTTCTTTTCTTCATTGTGATCATATGAAACATGATAAACAAGCTTGTTGATGTTACAAGATAGATTTTATTGCAAGAGAATTCCCTTTTCCTTGGTGTTCCTCTCGGGGCTCCATGTTTTTGGTGCGCAGCTGGGGAAACTTGCCATCAACAAGCACCAAAAGAGGCTGAAAATGAAGGAAATGGCATTGCCAAGAAGAGAAGAATTCAATGGATGTTTGTAAAGTTCCTTCTTCCACTGAAGAGTTGGAATTTCTCATAATCAAAGCCACTTTCCACAAGAAGTTCATCCCACAATGGCGGAAACACATCACCATCATGATGCATGCTCTATGTGGTGGACAGTTTCCTCTTCCTATTGAAGTAGCAGAAACTTGCATCTTGGTGGCAAACTGTTTGGGAACAAACTGAAGAGCAGAAACAGAGAGAATGAACATCCATGGAAGATTTGGCATTCATTGAGAAGTTTCCAGACAACATCAAGTGGGAGATTGTGAAGAAGCTTCAGGAGTCTTGGTCTGTAGAGGTTCACAAAGACAATAAGGAAAAGAGTTGGAATTTGTTCATAGATGCTCAACATCAAGATACATGGGATGCTTGGTGTACTGATAATCTTCTGTTTGTTCAATTAGCAACCCACTGGAAGTTGGTAGACAGAGTGTTTTTCACAACATACACTATTGAAACCATCAGAAGCTGGCATTACTATAATGATGGCACCACCACAATGCTCAGACGTATGCATTTTGACACCTTCAGAACCGAATACCTTCCTCTGTGCAGTGGCATGAAAGTAGAATTTAGGGACATTGAGAGGAAAGAAGTAGAAGAAATGGTGGCAAGAGAGTCCTCCAGAGACTGAAGCCTTCTGTTAACCCTCTGTGGAGCACTAACAACATAGTGGAGTCAACCCCCTGATGAATGACGCAATAAAAAGGCAAGCGTTGGAACAAGTCCAGAGGTACGTGAGAGGAGAGAAAGCAAAAATCGGAGCCGAGAGCGAGCTCGCAGCAGAAGCTGCCTTTGACGCCCTTGCGGAACTCTTTACAGAAGTCGCAATGGCACATCAAGCCCTTCCTCCTCCTGCTGGAGGTCCACTTCCAAGCCAGATCCGTCCTGGAAATATTGATGATAGACCAGCGAATGTAGTCCCATTGCCAGTTTTTAAGGGAGAGTACAATGAAGACCCCGATCTTCATGTAGCAGAGTTTATGGTAGCGTGTGTGGCTAACAATGCCAGAACCCCTGAGCATTGGTTAGCAATATTCCCCGCCACTTTCAAGGGCGCGGCGTTTCAGTGGTATGAGAGACAAGCAGCAGGAACTTTTGGCACATGGGACGACCTGAAGTTGGCCTTCCTCACTAAATTCAGGCGTGAAGGTTTTGAAGAGCGGATGAGAGAGGAATTTATGAACCTAAGTCAGTCCTCTGGAGAAAGAGTGGAAGCCTATGTCTCACGAATGGAATCCATCCTGAAGAGATGGACTAACCATAATCTAGATGATGGCATTCAGAAGGGAGTGTTTCTCAGAGGATTACAACCAGAAGTCCGTAAGTTTGTGGAGCTGCAAAGACCAGCCACACTGCAAGCTGCAACAGAAGGTGCAAGACTGTACGATGAAGTGGAAGCTCGATTGGCGATGAATTTAGGAAGAGGAGTCCTACCTCCTCTGATGCCAGGAATGATGTACCCACCAAATGCAGTTCCAGGGATTGTTCCCTATCCCTACCAACAGATGCCCTCAGTATCACAGTACAGTGTACCAAATCCACAGTGGCCACAATCCATGCCTCAAATGGTGGTTCCACCACAACAACCATGGTCTCAACCAATTTCCTCAATGCCAAATCAGCAGCAACAGTGGAATCCTACCAACTGGAGCCAACAGCCAACAGTTCAAACAGGAGCACTGAATCAGAACCAGAACAGAGACCCCTCTGTACCAGCCCAACCCGTTTATGCAGTGATTACAGAGACTCCTCAAAACCCTCCTGCCAGTACGTCCGGAGGAGAAAGCTTGAAGGATTATTTATCCAACTCAGTTGCAAACATAAAAAAGGAGTTGATGGATGTGATTACAGAACAACTACAGACGCTGAAAGTGAATACCGCTAGCATATCCAACGTTGCAGGAGCAGGAAGAGATGTGATGCGGTCAAACACTTGGTGTGGTAAGTGTCATCAAGCAGGCCATTTAGCCACTGAATGTACACGAAAACCAACCATCCCTGGAGCCTTCTGTTCCTACTGTTTGCGGAAGAATCATACAGAGGACATTTGCTCTCTGAAGGAGATGCATGATAGGAGAAGAAAGGAAGAAGACGCAAGATTCAACTTGCTGGAATCCAAAATGACAACACAAGATATTGGACCCAAGCCTAGAGAGTTTGGTCCTAATTTCGGACCCAGAAGATTTCCTTCCCAAAGTTACAGAGGAAGACAATCTGGCGGTGGTTAGAGATCAGAAGTGGAGTGTTATAGATGCGGAGAAAAGGGACACATCTCACCAAATTGTCCAAATCCTCGAAGGTCAGTGGATTACAAGCCCTTATGCAGTCGTTGCAAAGGAGAAGGCCACACTGCAAAAGACTGTCCAAGCCCAGCCCCAGTGAAAAATAGTGCTACTGATAGTCCGTCCAAGGCCCAAGAGCCTACCTCCAATTTGGTGGAATTGGAAGTTGCTGCCATCACGCGTGCAAAGCAGAAGGAACCACCTATCCAGAAAGAAAATAACCCTCCTGCCAGAACAGTGAAGTTCAATCTTCCACCAGAAGAACAGAACAGAACAGAGCCTAACAGTGCCGTACAGAGCCCTACAGTGCCACAGAGAGTTACAGAGACAGTTACAGAGACAGGACCAGAGGTCCAGGATACAGAAGAGGAGGAAGTGCCACAAGTGGCAGAAGAAGTTCTTGTAATTCCTCTGTTGGAAGAAAGAGGAAAAATGAAAATGGGTGTTGCCCCATTCCCTAACCGATTAGAGAAGCCAGTGGATCCTATTAAGGAATACGATCTAGTTAGAGATCTAGATACCTTTAGACCAAACCTCACATTTCGACAATTATTGATGTTGTCTCCCAGTTGCCGGAAAAGATTCAACAGTATACTGACAAAAAGACGTGGTTTAAGGATTGCTCCCTCAACAGCAACAAAGTCCAACAAGGCTCCAGAGCCTATAAAAGAAGTGGATGTGGCTAACGCTTTCCTAGATCCAGGTACTCCAGAGACTGGCGTATGGATAGAAGGCTGGTTCATTGCAAACGCACTGATTGATGGTGGTTCATCAGTAAACATTATGACGGATGTTACAATGAAGGATCTAGGCCTACAAGGTGTGCAACCCACCCAATGGCTCATCAGACTGGCGGATCAGAGTAGAATCAAGCCTTTGGGCATTCTCCCATATGTGAAGACTACAGTGGCTGGAAAAGATTATTGGCTAACCTATCTGGTGGTGAAGCCAAACTCTTATGGTACATCCTATCCTCTGTTATTGGGCAGACTATGGCTTTTTGAAGCCAGAGCAAGGACGGATTGGTTCAAAGGAACCTTGACCTTGGGTAGAGGACCCAACAGAGTGGTGCTGAAACTGTATAGTTCTCAAAAAGGACATGGATCCACCTCCTTGGAATTATCTTCTGACTCCCCTAATGAGGTTACAGATGGAACATCAGCAGACGAAGATGCTGTCAAACAGATCCTTCCCAAGAAAATAGTGGCACATTCCTTAACAGTGGATACTGTAGGCCAACTTCCAAAAGAGGCAAAGCCATTATCAATGGGTGAATACTTCCTGCCTGAACCAGGAATGACTTCTGAAATCACTTCTGACAGTGAGATAGAAGCATGGATGTACTACTCTCCCTGTTACATGGCCACAGCAGAGACAGAGGATGGAGAGGAAACAGAGAATCTGTTCTTCTGTTACAGAGCTCCTACAGAGACAAAAGGAGAAACAGAGACAGAAGCAGAAACAGAAGCAGAAGCAGAAGCAGAAGCAGAGACAGAGACAGAAGAGGTTGGATATGAAATGGACGAAGAAGGTTATGAAAGGAAAACAGAAGAGTCTATCCCACCTGAAGAGGATACATTCGAGGAAGAAGTTCCAGAAGCATCAGAAGCAGACGAGCTCATGCTACGGGACAGAATGGCAATGGTACCATTTGGTTTGGTAAGTGGATCTTCTCATATGCAAAACCTTTATAAGAAATGGATTAAGAAGAGCAAGCCGTCTTTTGAGAGTGGCTCCTGCCGTCCTAACCCATCTTTGCCAAAGAAAGATGATGATGATGCACCGTGCCAACAAGCACCAATCCCACAAACCCAACAAGCATCAGAGGGTCCCTGTTATGTGACGTTCCTGGATGTATCATCAGAAGATGAGTCTTCAAGCCAAGAGGTAATTAATTTTGAAACCAAACCCGAAACGGCGCTTATCCCATTCCAACGTCTTAAGGAGCAACCTAAGTCTCCACCAAAAGAAGAAGTTGGTTCTAGTGGGACATCCGAAGAGGATACCACTCCCTTGAAGGAGTCGGATCTCTACCCAGAAGCAGTCCGCGGGACCTTTATCCGTGAAGTAGAAGGTGAAAGGCAGTTACCTTTGTGGATGCAGAAGGCACTGAACGCCACTTGAAGGTGGGTAGCAGTCTCCCAGAAGAGGAGTTGTCAACTTTGTACAACTTGTTGAAAGAGAATTTGGACGTGTTTGCATGGTCTTACAAAGACCTAAAGGGGATTGATCCCACAATATGTCAACATCATATTGACTTGGAGCCTGATGCCAAGCCAGTACGACAACGACAGAGGCGAATGAACCCGAATTATTCCACATTGGTGAAAGCGGAGCTGCTGAAGCTTCTAGAAGCCGAGTTCATTTATCCAGTGGCAAATAGTGAATGGGTTTCACCCATCGTGGTTGTACCCAAGAAGAATGGCAAATTGCGAATATGTGTGGATTTCCGAAAACTTAATTCCAAGACAAAGAAGGATCACTTTCCAATCCCTTTCACAGACCAACTGTTGGACACAGTGGCAGGACATGAACTTTATTCTCTTTTGGATGGATTCAGCGGATACAACCAAGTGCAGATCGCAGAAGAAGACCAATCCAAAACAACCTTCACCACAGAATGGGGGACCTACGCTTACCGAGTGATGCCATTTGGGCTCTGCAATGCCCCTGCTACTTTCCAACGAGTCATGATGGCTGCATTTCAAAATCATCTGCACGACTTTATTGAGGTATATTTGGATGACTTCTGTGTCTATAGTTTGATCAGTGAACATTGGGGACATTTGGAACAATGCTTTGACTGATGCCGGGAGTATGGGATTTCCCTCAACCCCGACAAATGCATCTTTGGGGTCTCTTCTGGAGTTCTGTTGGGCCACATTGTCTCAGCACAAGGGATATCAACAGACCCTGCAAAGATAAAAAAGATTGCAGCTCTGACAGCACCCACCAACCTCAAACAGTTGAGGGGATTCCTAGGCCATGTGGGTTACTACAGAAGGTTCATAGCCCATTTTGCAACAAAGGCAACTTCCTTGCACAAGCTTCTGAGGAAAGATGCTGAGTTTACTTGGACGGACGAATGTGACAAAGCCTTCCACATTCTGAAGCAGTGTTTGATTGAGGCACCCATTCTGCAACCTCCTGATTGGACGAAAGAGTTCCATGTACACACTGATGCATCAATGGAAGGCTTAGGTGAGGTCCTCTGCCAAAAGGGCTCCTCAAAGTTAGATCAACCGATCTATTATGCAAGCCGAAAAGTCACTGATAGGGAACGAAACTATACAGTGACAGAGCTGGAGTGCTTGGCAATGGTGTTTGCCCTAGAGAAGTTTCGCCATTACCTCCTATCTACCCACTTTAAATTTTATGTGGATCATGAGGCCCTGTCCTTCTTGATGAACAAAGCAGATGTGAAAGGACGAATGATGAGATGGCTCCTTTTATTCCAGGAGTTCGACTTTGAGGTGATTACTAAGCCTGGTCGTTCCCGTGTTCTGGCTGATCATCTGTCGCGTATCCCACAAACTGCAGACGAGGAGCAAGATGATCCAGACCTCCCTGATGCTTCCCTATTCTTGGTAGAAACTGTAACTCCCTGGTATGCAGACATCGCCAATCTGCTGGCAACCCAACAGTACCCTCCTGGTATCTCTAGTCGGGAAAGGAAGAAGCTCATGCTAGAATCAGCCCCATACACCCTGCTAGGCGGTGCACTGTACAAGAAAGGCAAAGATGAAGTACTCATAAGATGTGTTGCAGGAGATGAGATTGGGATTGTTCTGAAGGCTTGCCACGACGAGCCATGTGGAGGTCACTTTGCAAGAGAAGCTACAACCAGGAAGGCTCTGCTAGCGGGATATTGGTGGCCTACCATCCACAAAGATTCCTATGATTACTGTAAAAGATGTGATGCTTGTCAAAGAATGGGGAAACCCACCAAGACAAGTGCCATGCCATTGCAACCTATCCTTCCGTTGAAGCCGTTTGAGAAGTGGGGCATTGACTTCGTAGGTCCAATCGATCCTCCTACCAGAAGAAAACAGAACCGATACATCCTCGTATGTACGGATTATGTTACAAAGTGGTGTGAAGCTAAAGCCCTAAAGCGGGACGATGGTAACAGCGTGGCCCTGTTCATGTACGAGAATATCATCACCCGTTTTGGCAGTCCCTTAGAGCTGGTAAGTGATAGAGGCACGCATTTCCTCAACAAAGTCATGGAAGAGTTGACAGAATTGTATAAGATCCGCCATCGCAAGTCCACTCCTTATTACCCTAGAGCCAACGGCCAAGTCGAAGTCACCAATCGCATCCTCTGCTCGATTCTGACAAGAACAATTGCTGCACATCATCGTGATTGGGACGATCGACTTACAGAGGCCCTCTGGGCATACAGAACCTCCCATAAAGCAGCAACGGGACAGACACCCTTCCAGCTGGTGCATGGTACAGAAGCTGTTTTTCCTGTTGAATTGGAACTACCCTCTTTGAGAGTGGCGATCAAAGAGCGTTTGGGGGATGATGATTCACTGCAACGCCGTCTTCTGCATTTGGAATGTTTGGACGAAATTCGTCGGATGGCTCTACAGTGCATGGAAGCCACGCAAGCTCGACGTAAGGCTTACCATGACAGCTTCATCAAGCACAAGGAGTTCAAAGAAGGTGATTTGGTCCTAGCCTATGATTCATGCTTTGGCAAGTTTCCTGGCAAGCTCCAGCAGCGGTGGATGGGCCCCTATAAGGTACTTGCAGTCAACCCTAATGGCTCTGTCCAAGTGCAGACCGTTGATGCCTCTGATGATCCCTTTCTGATCAATGGATATCGCCTGAAGAAGTACTTCCCTCCTTGGGGATCTTGACAATTATGGACACTTGATCCTTTCCCTCGTTGGCGCAGCACTGTACTTCTTATGATGCTACTTCTGATAGCCATTCTTCAGCCACTTCTGATGAGGTGGACGCAACCTTTTGTCCCCTCAAAACCCCCTTCCAGCCTTGATCTCTTATCCTCTATTTTCCACTAGCGACAGTGGCGAGGTGGGTTTTGACACATGGCCTTTCTACCATTCCCTTGTTCAATATAGGAAAAAAAAAAGAGAGAACAAAAAAAAAACAAAACAAAACATATCGGTCATGGGAGAAAAGGACTTAGGTCCCTGTCATGCCGACCTATTCTTCGAGAAAAGGTGGAAACACCCTCGGGAATAGGGGAAAACAAGAAAAAACAAAGAAGAAGAAGAAAAAAAAAAACAAATCTGTTATGAGAGAAAAGGAAGCAATTCCCTGACATAGCAGGCATCGTTCCAAGAAAAGGTGGTAAACACCCTTGGGCGAGAGGCTGGCTGTGGAAAAGGTGGTAACACCCAGCAGTCCAGAAAGTGGATTCATTAATTGATATCCCTAGGATCCAATTCCGAAGCTGCCTCCCTTGGTACGCTGTGTCCTGGGTCTCTTTGCAAAGTGACTACCTGTCCTCCAGCCGACGACATGTTCCTATCCAACACAATGTTCGATTTGATGGCTACCTCCCTGGGTACGCCTCTTCAACAACTGATGACGCGATCTTCATCGACAAACAATAGAGTGATGTGAGTTTTCATCCTAACCGGATGGGGAAGTGAGTACGGTTGCCCTCTGTATCTATCAACAGAGAGTGAGACAGAGGGTGGGGCGAGAGACCAGTCTTTTCCCTTCAAATCAAATGCGAGGTGAGAAGTGTGAATGAAGTGTTGCACGCACGGGATGGGCCTCTCAAAGCACAAAGCACGATTTGTTCGGTGCACTGCACTATAAGGCTCCCTGGCCTTCCTTCTTGCACTATATGCCGGCACAGGGCGGGATGCACTGTTGCACCATCAACTGCGCACAAGGCATACACCCTTTGCACAAGCGACTGTGAGGATTACATCAATGGGTTTCAGGAAAAGGCTGCCCTCCTGTATTTATCAACAGAGAGTGAGACAGAGGGTGGGATGAGTGTGACTGGAGTTTCTTCAATCATTTACCGAGAGGTGAGATTGAGGGACATTATGACACTTGGAGTCAGGTATGTTCCACTTTCCCTATGCACCCACGGGATGGGTTTTTGCCATCATCTCAAGACACATTACCCTGTTCTGTACACTGCACTGTAAGGCTCCCTTGCCTTTCTCCTTGCACTTATGCCAGACGGGTTGGACGCACTAATGCACCATCAAATGTGCACCCTGGCATACTCCTTTTGCACCATTCCCCCTTGTCGATTTCTAAACCGGGTATGAGATATGGGTTTCAATCATTCTTCTTCGAGTGATATTAGTCATGGGGCGAATGACTGATCTTTCATTCCAATTGAGTGATTGTGAGTTGAGTGTAGTATCCCTCATCATCGACGAATTTCCTGCGATTCCTTCCATCAGCTACCTCCCTGGGTGCTGCCGCGTGGTCCCTGCCATGACGAACGTGTGCCGAGAAGATGCCTTGGTCCCTCCAGCGCCGACAACAACACTGGACGTGCCATCGACACTCAACCTTGATTCTGGACGAAACGGGCCAAGTTTTTCTAACCCTACACTTTGGTTTCTTCGTGCTGGTCATGTTTTAAGTGTGGGGAAGTTAGTGGATGGTCTGTGGTGTGGTCCTAGGTCCTTGTTGCTCGGTTAACCCTATCCGTTAAGGTCTTAAGTGGGGGGACGCGTCCCTGCGCGTCTACATTGCATATCCTTTGCATATGCCTTACCCTGCTCATGCATATATGCCTTGCCTTACTTTTACCCTAATGGGATCCCTTCCCACCCCTCCTAACCCCACCCCCCATTAACCCCCCACTAATCCACTTTCCCACCTCCCACCCCTTCCTTCCCACCCCTATACACACACCTCCCAACCCCCATTACACACCTAACCCCCCTTCTATTACCCTCTGCAGGCCCCCTTTCCCCCTTTCCCCCATTCCCCACCGAACCCTCCCCTTGCCTACCCAAGAATACCCACCCAACCATACACTCCCCTACCTAGCCCCCATTCCCCCCACTGCAACCCACTAAACCCACCCCCATCTAACCCCCCATTCCCACCACCCACTCTCTTTCCTCCTTTTCCACCCTCATCCCCCCCCATTACCCACGTGCACCCTAACACACACTACCCTACCCAAGCCCCCTGTCCTACCCTGCAGACCCGCAGCAGCTCACCACACCCCCTCCATGAACCCCAGTCCCACCTGCAACCACCCTTGAGCTGTCGACACGCGTGCGGGTGTGTACGCGCTTGTGGTTGATCGTGCGGTTGTTCGTACGCGAGTGCGAGATTTTGATCGTTGGTTGCTGACCACGTAGCTACCACGCAGCATGTTGCTGGGTATTTTTCCCACATTTTTAATTAACACACCTGTAAATCCTTTTTTCCATTTAAATAACAAATAAAAAACACACAAAAACATTGAAAAATATAAATAAATCATTAAAAAACCACTTTATATTCTGAAAAATTACAGAAAATCTAGAAACCTTTCCTTTTATTTTTGCAATCCATGGCCCTCTTTTTCTCAACCTTTAAATTTCAGTAAAAAATATTTTTGCCTATTTTAAAATTCCAACATCTTTCAAAATACCCAAACATATGCTAAAAATTCATTTAAAATGTTAAAAAAAATTCAAATTAATTTCTAAAAAATTCCTAACACTTCCCTTCACATTTTTATTTATTTTTGGTATCTTTTTCTTAGCTATCATAATATTTAATTTTCCCCCTAAATTCCTTAAAAATACAATACAATAATCAGTCAAACCTTTTTCCTTCAACACACCAACTAATCGTCTAGAGAAAAAATCCAGATATTTTTGGATAGCGGAGAAGCGCATTCTTTGCATTTTCATACACCCACTACCAGGTATTTCCCTTTTATTCGTTTAAAACAAAAACAAAATAAAAATAAAACATACACACATGCTACTCCAAAACCCACGGTTAATATAAAAGTAAAAAAATAAATAACACCAACCAAAAAAAAAAAACACACAAACCAATAAACCAATATTTAACCTAAATCAAACTTTGCATTTTCATACATCCACTACCAGGTATTTCCCTTTTATTCGTTTAAAACAAAAACAAAATAAAAATAAAACATACACACATGCTACTCCAAAACCCACAGTTAATATAAAAGTAAAAAAATAAATAACACCAACAAAAAAAAAAACACACAAACCAATATTTAACCTAAATCAAACCTAACTACCACTCTGGCACACGCATTCGCGCTAAACACACAAATTTTTTAATTAAAATAAACCAGCCGTTCACTTAGCACGCGCTACGTGCGCTAAAGAGGCACTTTAATTTTTTAATTAAAAAGAACCAGCCGTCACATGAGCACGCGCTGGCAAAAAAGCGCTCCACATCACCTTAATTTGTAATCAATGAATTGCATTTAGAGACCCAGTCGGGAATCGAAGTCCGGGAATCGAATAACTGCACCGCTTAACCTAATAATTGGTAATTTAATTTATAATAAGGAACCGCCGTTTTCTTATTAAGGTTTATCACCTAATAAAAATTCACCCATTTTTAATAATTGATTAAAATCAACCCTTCATTAAATTAATTCCCCCCTCACTGCACTTAATTCCCCTTTTTAATGAAGCGTTTCGTGGGATGGGTTTGCGCAGTTTTTAGTGTTATTTTTCATCGTCCAGTCTTGGTTTATCACAGATATAGTCTTGATATGTGTCGGATATGGTATGGTTTTGGTTTCATGTCTTAGTTACGGTTAAGGGTACGGTATGCAGTTTTTTTTTTCTTTTATTGCCTGATACGGGGTTCAGGGTGTTTGTCTGATGCATCGCATGAAGCTTTCGGTCGCATTTGTCTCGAGGTCATGTCAAATTTTTTCTAGGATGTGGTTTGCTTGGGGTTAGTTGGTCGTGTCACGTCTTATTTGGTTATTCTCTTATCCTTGGTTTTTGTCTGTTGCTTTGCAGGCATTCTCCTTGATTGTCTGTGTTTGTGGTATGTGTGTAACCATTTGAATGGTGCCTTCTCATGCTCCTCCCCCTATCCAGTACGTCCCATTAGTTAGTAGGGATTACTCTTCCCTACTTACTTTTGAGCCCCTCACGAAGGCAGGACTTGCTGCTTTTGTGGCCACTCCTTTTCCATTACTTCCAGAGGATCCGTCCTTATGTGATGAGTTCCTGGCCTCTTACAGCAAGAAGACAGACGTAGTCCAAGGAATGTCTATGACATTGACGTCTCGAGACTTAGGGAAGGCTCTGTCTCTACCCTCCAAAGGAGAACCTTTTGTGACCACTCGTCAGCTCTTCTCTAATGAAGAGATTCTCAAGCTGTTGCAGAAGCAGACAAGGGAAGTCCTTGATGTTAAGAAAGTGATAAACTCTTCAGGAGTTTCATTTTCTATGATCACTGATCCCGTATGGAAGACGATGTGTCAGTTCCTTCAGGACAGGTTCATGCCTGCCAAAACGCCATCCCACTATTTGTCCAAAGAGCTTTTCACAGCTTCCAGGATGGTGCTAAAAGGAGTTGCTATTGATTGGAGCACATACCTCCTTACTAAAATGGATCAGCATTTTGTTAAAGTCACGAGGGGTAATGTTACCAATGTTACCTACAGATCATATTTGTCTGCCTTCTTGACCTATTCAGGTTTACAGAAGACTGTGCCTCCACCTCCTCCATCCGATCCAGTACCTCCTCCTCCACCTTCAGAAGAGTCAGCACCTATTGACATTGAGGATGATGATTCTCCGCCTCCCCTGGTCATATAGCACAAACGCTTGAAGAGGGTAGCGGATAAAGCCCCTTCTGTACTTCCCTCAGTGCCTATCCCTGCTACTTCTGGCAGTGAACTCCCTGGGTATCTCACTTGCAATAACCTGTTCCGAGCACATAGAGAAAGATCCTTGGAGATCTCAGTTCCTTCCCTGAACAGTCTCGTCTCAGGAGATGCCATTCCTTTCCTTTGCAAGGATATTCAAAGTTCCATTGAGTTGTCAGTGACAGCCTGTGTTCAACAGCTGTACGCATCTTTCTATGAGGAGCTCATGCAGTCTAAGGACCAGTTGCATAAGGCAACATCTGAGTTAGCTTCTGCTAAGGATACCCTAGCAGATCTATTTAAGCAAATGGAACAACAAACCCAACTGGTTGCCACTCAAAGCGATGAGATTTCTTCATTGAAGACCCAGTTATTCGAGGCTCAGTCACAGGTTACTAGCCTTTTAGCAGAGAAGGAGAGGATGTCCAGCGAAGCGAAAGAATTCCAAGTTCTCTTAGATGACAAGCTTTCAGCTTTACAGATGGCTAATGACACAGTGGCCAACCAAGCCTCCCAAATTCAGCAGTTGCAAGATCAGCTTGCAAAGTCCCACTTTGTTCCTCCAAGCCCTCCTGTTCCATTAATTCCTTCTCTTTCACAGCAGGATTTGGCTGCCCTACAGAGACAGGCTACTTTGTGCCCTCTCTTCCAAGATAAAGTGGAAAGATTGCAGTCCAAAATGGACTTGTTATGGTCTACCTTTGAACAGTTTCAGGAATATGTCTTACCAGACCATTCTTTCTTTGTCCACTACCACTTACAGAAGTTGGTTTTCTATATGAAGCTTTCCACGATGGATTTACCTTTTCCAGAGGATGGCTAGAGTGGGGCTTGGTCTGCTGAGTTGTTGACAGAGGTAGTCAGAATGGTCTTTGAAGATTCTGTCACGCCAGACACCATGTTGATGTCATACATGTATCTCCGAGGAGATTTGTTAATTCCAAATGAGGTCGATATGGCATGGTATGTGGGGGATGTGGTCTTACAGGCTGTTCTATATGTCAATCATTTGGAGCTGCGCATAGCTGATATATTCCAAAGTTATTCCTCCAAAGTAGCTGATTGTCAGGATACTTCGTGGCATCCCATGATTGATTCGGTGGTCCTAAATCAAAGACAAAACACAGCTCCTACCTTTATCCAGAGTACTAACCAACTGAGGATGGATCTCTTAACCTATCTTTCCAAACATAATCCATTTGATGCTACCTTCTTTGATGCCTATCATAGATGATCTCTTTTGGGACCTTCTGTTCCTACCCTCCTCTATTACCATCAAATGGCTCACCGTTATGCTATATATATTTCCCTTTGTCAAACTAATTCCACAGTAATTTTACCACTTCTTTTCCAACCTTCAAATTTCCCTCAAATTCCTATTTTCACTTACTGTTCCTTTATTGAGGATAGGGTATTTTCCCCTTCTCCACCCTGTCCTTCACCCCTCATAAATGTTCCCTCTACATTTCCTATTTATCAGTTAACACCGTTCCTTAGTGATTCCTTACAAATTTCTGCCACTCCTTCTTTAACCTTTTCTTCCTTTTATGATTTTTCCTATCCTTCCCTACATCCACTTTCCCTTATTCCATTACCCTCTCCTAACACTTCCATATCTCAACCACCTCAGTTGGTTAGTGACTGTGACGGTTTTGATAATCAGATTTTCAGAAGAAGGGGATGGAGTTCGGATGATTGCCTTACAGGACCGCAGATTAATTGGCCAGTAATTCCAGGGGAATGGACAGCTTCAAGTCAAGCTTATCAAAATTATGTTCATTTTGCCCAGCAATATTCACAATCTGCAGATCCCTCAGTGAGATTAACTGCTCACTTTGCTTGGTACCTGGCGTATATGCATAGGCACTCTCATACTGATTCAAAGCCTATTCCAAAGCTGTGCATGAATGTCAATGTTAGCATTGATTCCCAACAGCTGGAGATACTGTATTTTCATGCCCTTTGTTTGCCTAGCAGATACTTGGTCCTGTTGGAAAGGATGTGCTGTCTCCAATTTTTCCAAAATCCTCCTAAAAACTTTGTAGATGAATCCTTATCTATGGATCGATTCCGACAGCATCAATCTTTTAAGAGGGATCATCTTCATTGATACCTTTCCAATGTATGGTGGAAGCTTTTTAATGCCAAACTCTTCTTTTTTGAAGAAGTCATTCAGATGGTTGTGTTGTGTATTAGTGTTTGTGTTGTGAGTTCATTTATGTCAAACGAACGTGGTGGTTTCCTATTGGATTTCGTGTACGAGCTATGTTTTGGAGATTTGTAGAGATGGGGTCGTGGTTGGAGAATTGAAGCTGATGCAGATGACGAAGAAGAAAACTTTTATATCCTTTACAAATTTGTGATGATTTTTAGTTTGATAAGAGGTGTTAATTTCAAAAGAGTTTTCCTTTCTTTGTATTTTTATATCAGAAACAGGTTATAAGTTGGGGTCGTGGTGGATGGATTCTTTTTGAAAAGATATTGAAGATCAAAGTTGAGCTTTTCCCTGAACTTGTATTCTCTTTTTCCTGGGTCGCGAGGACGCTTCCTTATTAAGTGTGGGGATATGTTGAGTGTTGAAATGACTTGTTTTTTGGATGATTTTTGTTGTTTTTGAGAGCTGAATGGTTGATTTTATGGGATGATTGGTTGATTTGGAAGTGGATTGAGAGTGTTTTGGATGATATTGATTGTGTTTTGGAAGATCATGATGTTTGTTGGTGGTTCTGTGATGTTCTGATAGGTTCTGATGGGTTCTGTATACCTTCTGTTTTGTTCTGTTTTGGTTTGTTTTGTTCTGATTGTCTTCTATAGGGAGGGATGAAGTATTGATTAATGAAGATTGAGATCTTGTGAAAGTTTATTGAATGGTTTGTGAGAGTTTGGAATAGTTTGAGAATGAGTTATGTGGTTTTGATAACCTTCTGTAACCTTCTGTAGGTCTTCTGTAGAGCTTATGTTTCTGTTCTGTTTCTGTTCTGTCTCTGTTCTGGTACTGTTCTGTAGACTGTTCTGTATGCTTCTGTAAGTGTTCTGTGGAATGTATGTGTGACTTTGGGAAAGTTTTCTAGCCTTGGAAAGAGGTGAATACAAGTGCAAAGGAGCTGAAGGAAGTGGAAGAAGTAGCTGCTGAAGACTCAAGAGAAGACTAGAGTGAAGTGACAGTAGTGAGCCGTGAAGAGACACTGTAGTGGCTCTGGTGACTCTTCATATCTGACATACCTTTTGGGAGGGGCATCCACGACCTAAGAGTGATTATTGAGAGTAATTTTGAGAGATTGTAGTGAGGACATGATGTATTATTGATGGAGTGAGAGAGAGAGAGTCAGAGATAGCCAATTCTACTCAAACAGAGTGATTCTATATGAGAGATTGAGAGAGAAGACTATGAAGATATTGAAGATGAATACTATGTGATGTATTTCCATTCAAAGATGGTGTATTTCTTTGTTTTCTTTGTTCTATTGATGGATTTTGTGAAGATGTTGAAGAATATGGTTGATTCTATTAAAACCGTGGGAGATCTACATGATGCTGCATGAAGATTTGTTGTGCCTGGTGTTCTTTTCTTCATTGTGATCATATGAAACATGATAAACAAGCTTGTTGATGTTACAAGATAGATTTTCTTGCAAGAGAATTCCCTTTTCCTTGGTGTTCCTCTCGGGGCTCCACTCCTATCCCATTTCCCTTGTCGACTTCTAAATTGGGTGTCCATTATGGGGTTCTCTGCGAGATTCATTGAGTAATGTACGTTATGGGGCACGTGACTATTCTTTCCTCCCCATTTGAGTAATTGTGTGTTGAGTGCAATATCCTTCATCATCACCCAAATTCTTGCACCTTCATAAGCAAAGTTGCCTCCTTGGGTGCTATTGCATGGTTTTTGCCACGTTGGACCTATGTTGTAAACACATCTTGGTACGCCCTGCAGTAGCCGACTACGATACAGGATGTGATGTCAACCATCAACCGTAATGCTTGGCAAATTGGGCCAAGTTTTTCTAACCCTACACCTTCTCTTTGCAAGTGATGGTCATGTTTTAAGTGTGGGGACATTCATATACAATGTGGTGACACGTCTTGTGTTCGTGCCAAGTCATTTCACCCTACCCAGTAAGGTTTTAAGTGTGGGGACACGTCCCTGCGCATCTGCCGAGCATACATCTTGCATATGTCATTCACGAAATCTGCATATATCCCATGTCTTTAGTTTACCCTAATGGGTCCCTTGCCCACCCATCGGCCTTTGTTTCCCTTACTTATGAGGTCGTTCCTATTGTTATTTTTCTTTACATGGCGTTTTGGTTATTTTCCATGTGAACACACCCAAAGTTTACAAGAAACCCAAATCCAATCTTACAGCTATGTGTATCCCCTTAAAATGTACCTTTCTCCTTTTTATTGTCCCCTGTTCCGAGCAATGGATTGAAAGTTATTAATTATTGAAGTAATTCCCGCACATTGGACGTTTTTCCATGTGAATGCTCCTTTATTGTTTTGGAACGCTGATCTGATGTGACAACCCTATCCTATACCTTTCACAATACATTTTTCCTTTTTCCACCCTCTCATTCCAATGTACGCTTTGTCCGTTATTAATTTTTGCAGGTTCTCGTGTCTTTTCGTTCGTATTTTCATTCTTTTTTCATATGAACTTGCCCTATTCTCCTCAAAATTCAATTCTGAGTGGATAACCTTGACTGCCCCCCTTCCTTCCCATTTCTCCTTTTTCCACCACCCTGTTTCGCCCTACAGATTTTTTGTTATTAAAAATTTAAGGTGTTTTTGACCTTATTTTCTTGTTTTTCCCATGTGAATGCCTCCTAACCCCATTGGAACTAAGTTCTAAGGTACCAGCCCTGCAGATCATCTATGTCTTGACATTTTTCCTTTTGATTACCCTCCATTGCAATGGACGGATCATTAATTTTTACTTTTTGAATCTCTTTTCAGGTACAACTTTTGGGGTTTTCCCATGTGAATGCATCTTATTTTGATCAAAATTGTGTTTTGAAGTGATCGGATTCTCGGGAACCTTCTTCAGCACATTTCTCATTATTCTTGTACTTCATTTTGACAAATGGATTCTTTGATATTAATTCCCGTATGCATTTTCAGGCTTGATTTTCACATTTTTTCCATGTGAATGCCCTGCATTCTCCCCGGACCCCCTGTTGCATTTTCCCACTATCTTCCCCCTACCTTTCGACACATTTTCCATTTTTACGGCATTTCATTCCGATGCAAAGTTTGGGTTTTATTAAATTTTTAGTGTTTTTATGTGTATACGTACCTCCCGCATTACGCGTGAACATCCACGTTTTTTGATTTACCCATCTTCTGATGCGTCTGTCTCACTGTTTGCCCCCATGATGGTGTCCCGACCGTCTATGGGTCCTGCCATTGCAAATTTTTTTAACCCCGTGCCTCGTGCATGTGCGTGGGACAAGGGGGGATACCTTGTTTTTCTTTTTTCTTTTTATTTTTTATTTCTCTTTTCTTTTTTGAATTAAAAAATTAAATCCCCCCTCCTTGACAACTCCTTCCTCCTTCCTCCCCCCTCCTTCCCTCCTCTCTCCTCTCTCCTCTCTCCTCTCTCCTCTCTCCTTCCTTCTTTGTTCTCCTTTCTTTCTATCCCCTCCCCCCTCTCTGTGTACCCTCTCCTCTCTCTCTCTCTCTCTCTCTCTCTCTCTCTCTCTCTCTCTCTCTCTCTCTCTCTCTCTCTCCTCCTCCTCCTCCTCCTCCTCCTCCTCCGTCTCCCTCTTCTTCTTCTTCTTCTTCTTCTTCTCACAGTCGGCGCCTCCTCTCCTTGCGCCACCCCTGCCTGATTCCTCTGCCCGCTTGCCCTAGGTCGTGCCGCCCGTTGGCCGTCATTGCTCACCCTGGTCCTGCCGCCTGCACCGCTGTTGTCGCTGTGGCGCTGCCCACCACATCCCCCCCACAAACACCCCACACCCCACAACTCTCCCGTCCCACCCCATTCCCCGCACCCCCCATCCCATCCCTTTCCACCCCCCTATCCCACCCCTTCCTTCCCACCCCCCTATCCACCCCTTTTTTCCTCCCCCTTTCTAAACCCCCCTTTGCCACCCTTTTTTTTCCTTCCCCCCTTCTCAAACCCCATTCCCCCTCTTTCTCCCCATACCCCTATTTCAGCCCCCCGTTCCCCCATAGAAACCCCCCAACCTCCCACTACCCCCCCCCCCCCCCCCCCCCTTTGGGCCCTGTTCCTGTGGGCCCTTCATTTCCGTCGACACTATCGCCTTTGACACCACGTTATTTTCCGTGCCCCCATGCATGAACCACCCCTACCCAATACCACACCCACTTGCGGGTGTTCTTGCATGTGTGGGTGTTATTGTGTCGTGTTCGGGCATTGCTCGTGCGCTATTTCGCGAGTACTCATGCGCGAGGACTCGCGTCTTGTCTTGTTCGTGCGGTGATGTGGACATTAGTACTTGTTCATGCGCCATAGCCATTCCATGCTAGCAGCTATTCATGCGATGGTGTGGACATTAGCAGCTGTTCACGTGTCGTAGCGGTTCCGTGCTAGCAGTTGTTCACATGTACTTTTCAAACCCGAACCCATTTAAAAAATCCATAAAAACACCAAAAACCATAAAACAATAACAAAAACAAAAAAAATCATAAAAAATCTATAAAAATAAAAAAAAAATCATAAAAATAGCTGAAAATTTCTTAATCAATTACTGATTTTTTGGAATCATTTTTCTTTGTTGAAACCCACATGAATAAATGACATAAAATATGATAAACAATTCAAAATCCTTTCATAATTCATAAAAATTTCAAAAAAATCCCAAAAAAATTCCACACATTCTTTCACACGTTTTTCAATATTTCATGAGCTTACATTGCATGTATAAATGCCAAACTCATTTGATTAAAAAAAAAACATTGCACAAATAAACAAACAAAAACAAAAACCCCAAATCCAATACTTAATTCATTCACACTCATTTTAAAATTTCACACATCACTTGAAAAACAAAACGATCCAAACACAAACCCTTTAATTCCTCCACACATAAATTCAATTTAAAAAAAACAACAACCATAAACATGCAACCTAAAAACCAGCCTTAACCATCTTCATAATTAAATAATTATAAAAAAACAAAACATAAAAACCAACCTAAAATAAAACCAAATACACAACTTTAATGTTAAACGAAACACCCCACCCAAAATCCTATTAAATGGTCGATAAATCTTAAAACAGACCCACAAAATTTTTCCAATCCCTCTTCCCTAGTTGCCTTGCCGTTACCACTTGTGGATTTGTTTTCTCTTTTATGCAGATTGTTTGGATGTGGAGTACGTTTTAGGCCTTCTAGGTGTCCACCCACGGCTAGGTTCCTTTCCTTTTTCCCTCTCCCACATGCACCATAACACACCATTAATTGTAATTTAAAATCTATCGACCGTTGCATCCACCAAATGAACACACTGCACATCATAAATTGTAATTAAAATGAACCCGACCGTTAATTATAAAAGGAATCCCGCAGTTGTACGCACACTGTTGCACCATAACCCATGTAATTTGTAAATTAAAATCCAATCATAGTGCATGCGCACACGCGCTAAAGACACATTTAAATTGTAATTAAAATAAACCCCCTAAAGTAACACATGCATGCGCTTTGCACCAAATATCATATAATTGTAAAAATGAACTACATTTTTAGAGATCCCCAGTCCAATCAATTAGTTAATTTGTCAAAGTGGGGTTGGATTTACGAAATAGATCCACCATGCATTAAGGGTTTAACTAAAAATAAATTGCAAACTAATTTTTCATTGATTAAAATGAATGTGATAGTGATCACCCACTCACTTCACCGCACTTTAGGTGTACGCTCAATGATTGCAGGGATTGGGCGTCCTTAGTCCAGAGGTTGGTTGTATTTGTCTATGCTGGTCTGAGTTGGTCGTTTTGTTTTCGGTCATTTCTAGGCTACAATATACTGAAACTTATATATTTCTTTTTGCGTGCTTGATTACAGGGATAAGGGTGCTTGATTGTCATGCATATCATGAAGCTTTCGGTCGCACGTGTGCGTAGGTCATGTCGGATTTTTTCTGTAGGTTTTGTGGTTTGTTCGGGGAAGTCTGGTCCAGTCCTGTTTTTTTTGTTGCGACTTTTTTGTGATATCCTTCTTAGTTGTGGTTTTGTTTGGGGTTTTGCAAGAATTTTTCCTATTTTTCCTTGGTTGTGTGCATGTGGACATCCTATGTAGTTTGAATGGCATCATCTTCATCTATTCCCCCACTTGTGATCCAACACGTGTCATTGCCGGTATATGATTATTCCCTCCTTCTGGAGGCGGATTTTATTCGCTGTGCTGGTCTTCGTCCTTTTGTGGCCCTGAAGTTTTCGCCATACACAATCTACTACTCCTTCCTGGTGTCATACAAGAACCGGTCTATCTTGGTTTATAATCGACACTTCTACTTATCCACAGCCAACATCAGTGATGCGTTGTGTTTTCTCCTTTTAGCTTCTTTTGTCCCTAGTGGAAACCAATTATTGACAATAAAGAGATACTTTCCCTTCTTCAGAAGGAGACGTCTACCCCGTTGGTATCTAGCAAGGTTATTACTATTTCAGGGGTTTCTGTTGCTCCTATCACCTCCCCAATATGGAATCAACTTTGCCAGTTTCTACAAGATAGATTTATGTCGGGCAAGCCTTCGTCTAAATGTCTCTCCAAGGAGCTTTTCATTGCTTTTGTTTGGATCGTGGAAGGGACTAAATTTAATTGGTCAACCTTCATGTTGGCCAAGATGGATCAACTTTTCCAACGCGTCAAAAAAGGTCAGGGCAGTATTGTGTCTTATGGTGCTTTCCTTCTGAAGATTATCACTCCTACCCCTCCTTGTGGTAGTGTGCTAGTGGCTGATCTTGCTCCTCTTTCGAAGCAACCACCACCTTGTGTTCCATCCCCTCCCCTATTACATGCAAACTCAGATTTAGAGGATGAGCCCCCTCCAAGATTTTCCCGAATTAAGCACCGATGTACTAAAGGTCCACCTAGTCCCTCTACAGTATCAGCTACAGATCCTTTGGTCAATGATACTACTCCTCCTGTTTCTAGTAGTTCCCTTCTTGCGTTCCTCTCATGTCCTAACCTATTTACAGCTCGAAGGGATGGACAGCTAGATCAACAGATTCCTACTTCCTTACAGACATTGATAGCTGGACCATTGCTCTCTTAGATAGTTTCTAGTGTCCAGTCTATGTTGGAAACCTCCCTTACATCCTGTCTTAAGTCTGTTTACACAGGAGTGTATACTTCCTTGCAAGACAAGGTGGATTCATTGGCCAACTAGTTGGGTAAAGCCTTGGAGGATTTGACATAAGAAAAAGCTACCTTGAGTGACATTGATAAGCAAATGACTGAGGCGATTGTTTTGATGGATAACCAGAAAGTCAAAATTCGGGAGCTGGAAGCTAAAGTAGCTACATTAGAAGTTGAGAATCTGTCCTTAACGACTGAAAAGAATGCAGCTATTGAGGACATGTGAGAGTCAACTTGTAAATTGGAAACTTGTGAAGGTGAATTGCAACATTCCCAAGAAATTGTTGAGGCCCAAAAGAAGTTTATTGAGGGGCTTAATTGGAAAGTTGCCACTCTTTCTATTCCTCCTCTAGCCCCTGTAGTTTCTTTAGTCATATCTTCTAGGGAAGAGCTTGACCAGTTTGCAGCATAAAGCTAAGTTGTGTGATGGATTTGCTGCTAAAGTAGAACGCCTCCAACAATGCATGAATTGTGTGTAGGAAGATTTTATTCACTATACTGACTTGGTGTCACCACCTCCTTCCTTTTGGGTTAAATATCATCAGCATAGATTTGCCTTATAGATATCCTTAAGCAATGTGGATTTGGAACATCCAGAGATGGATGGTCAAATCTTTGGTATGCAAATTTGTTGAGAGCTATTTTTGATAGATTCATGGATGAGCTTGTTTCCCATGAAGTTCAGTTATTATCTTTTATGTATCTTATTTGCCATTTGCAGATCCCGGATGAGGAAGATCTAAATGTTTATGTGGAGGATGTGAGCTTGCAAGCTGTTATGTATGTGCACTTAGTGGAGCTTTTGCTAGCACAAAGTTTGAAGACTTATCATGAGCTTACATCGTGGTGTAAAGGACATGCATGGCATCCACCTTTGGAGATTGTTGCTTTGGAACCTTGTTGTCTCAAGAGTGTATTCCATAAATTTGATATCCATCCTTTACAATCTTAGTTATTGAGCTATCTTGCTGATAATCCAATATTTACTAATTCCTTTTTTCAGAATCTTCATTTTCGTTGTTCTTTCTATCCATTGGATCTTGTAGATCTTTTGTTTTATTCCCTCATATCTTATCGTTTTCCTTTATATGTTTCTCTTCTTCCATCTAAACCTAATATCATTCCTCTTTTATCTTTTACCCCTTATGGGTCGCCTCACATTCCTGTGTTTACCATGTGTCCTTTTATTGTTGATCCAACGATATCTCCTACCTCTTATGAACCTCTTCCTACCATTCCTATTCCTTTTGTTTTTTCGACAGATTCCCTTCAAACCTTTTTGCTGAATTCTCCATCTTTTCCACCTTCCTTATCACTTCATTTACCCTCATTTATTGACTTATCTTATCCTCCTCTCCTCTTATTCCACTCCTCTTTTCATTTGATTATATTAATCTTCCTCCCAGATAGTGCTGGATAGACCTGACTATGATCTTGACACTCTTCATCGATGACGATGGACGCTGCATGTTTTTGTGACAGGACCTGGCCTTTTATTCCAGGGTCCTGGGATATGGCTATGGCATGTTCAAATTCTTATCTTCATTTTGCCAGACTACATGTTACTTTTGAGGATACTACTGTTCATCTTGTTGCTCACTTTTGTTGATATCTTGCCTTCATGCATCATCAATCTCATTTGAATATTCAGAAGAGTATCCCCCAGCTAATCATAGATCCAAATGTGGATGTAGCTGCTGCTCAAATGGATGTACTATATTACTTTGCACAGGCCTTGCCCACCAGGTTTATCATCTTATTGGAAAGGATGTGTTGTCTCTAGTTCCTCCAAAATGTACCTCAGTACTTTGTAGATGAGAACAAAAGCCTTGGAATATCTTAAACTGAGTATGCAATTTAAGAAAAAACATCTTCATCTTGCTTAGTAGAAGAGAGTTTTCATGATTGTATCATCTTTTTTCTTACTGAAAATCTTTTCATTTGCTCCCCATTTTTGAAAGCGTATGCCCTTCAGACTATTTGGTTTTGTGTCGAGTGTCAATGTATGCGTATGTATTATTTTTCTCTTAAGTGGAGTTGAAGACGAAGATGAACCTGATTGAGATGCTGATGGATGTTGGTTTGTGATTCTATTTGATTAAAGGATGGAAGCAACCTTTTATATCCTTTATGAATTTGCTATAATTTTTTGTTGATTATAAGATTTGTTAATAGATAAAGTGTTTTCCTTTCATTATATGCTTTCTAAGATACATGTGATAAGTTGGGTTTATGGTTGAGTGTTTTATTGTAGATATTGAAGAAGATCGATTTAATCTCTTTAATGAACTTGTATTCCCTTTTTCTTAAGTTGTGAGGACACTCCCTTTTTAAGTGTGGGGATATGTTGAATGCTAAAATGACTTGGTTTTTTGACTAATTTTTGTTGTTTTTAAAGGCTGAATGGTTGATTTTTGATGGATTTTGAGTGATGACTAGTTGTTTTGGAAGTTTTTGAGAGTGTTTTGAATGAGATTGATTATTTTGTGGAAGCTCATGATGATTGTCAATAGACATATGAGGTTCTATGATGTTCTGAGAGATTCTGTTGAGGTTCTGATAGCTTCTATTTTGGTCTGGTTTTCTTCTATATGAAGCATGGATTGATGATTGAATGGAAGTTGAGGTCTTTTGCAAGCTCATTGAATAAAATTTTATATTTTGGAATACTTTTAGTATGAGTTATGAGGTTTTGATGCTTTCTGTTGACCTTCTA